>NC_057408.1:24675983-24982154 GCF_019320065.1 Cervus canadensis | reverse complement strand
AGTACAAGATTCAAGACCACAAGTGAAATCAAAGAGAGCTGTCAGGGTCAATATGAAAATTTCCAGCAATGTACAATGCTCTTCTCTGCTAAATAGACAAAAGAATAAAAACTAATCACCTTGAATGGAGGCTCAAAAGGCATGAAAGAGCCAACTGGAACAACTTAAGCTGAAGTTGCAAGTTCAGGCAGAGAAATTGTCTGATTCAGAGACCTTGGCACAATCCATTTTATCTGACAGTTCAAGAAAGATTTGCAGTAATAAAATCACATTAGGGAATAGAGAACAAAGCACCAGAGGAGAACAAACAAGAAACTTGGCTTTCACACCAAGGGCAGAGCTAACAGTAAGTTGCTTTAGTTTACTGGATTCAGAGGTAAAATAGAAGTACGTTTCCAGTAAGTACCATCGAGGGGCTTGTGGGAACATATTAATACCAATCTTCAACTACTCGCTGAGATGACTCAGCTTTAATGTGGTGTCCATTTACAAATTTAAAATTTCATGTGCATTCCAAAGGACTCTGATGCTATATAGCCTCTGGAGATATGGGGGGAGAAACTTGTATCACAAATGTCAAAATAACAAATTCTTAATTATTTAGATGTTGGTTGTCCTGTCACTGAACTATTAGGGTTCTTAATTATTTACTTTCTCGCCTACTGATTATTTTCTTCAGATCATTTCCTTCATCAAAAAACAGGTCAGAATCAAAAAATTAATTAGCTTATCATAATGAAAAGTTTGGATCAGAAAAATTACTTAAATCACAGTATGACACATGTTCATCTGCAAAGGGCCAGCTAGTGAATGGCAGAAAGCGAAGAAGAACTAGAGTCTCTTGATGAAAGTGAAAGAGGAGAGTGAAAAAGCTGGCTTAGAACTCAGTATTCAAAAAACTAAGATCATGGCTTCCAGTCCCATCACTTCATGGCAAATAGATGGGGAAACAATGGAAACAGTGACAGACTTTATTTTGGGGGCTCCAAAATCACTGCAGATGGTGACTGCAGCCATGAAATTAAAAGACACTTGCTCCTTGGAGGCAAAGCTATGACCAACCTAGACAGCATATTAAAAAGCAGAGACATTACTTTGCCAACAAACGTCCATCTAGTCGGAGCTATAGTTTTTCCAGTAGTCATGTATGGATGGGAGAGTTGGACTATAAAGAAAGCTGAGCAGTGAAGAATTGATACTTTTGAACTGTGGGTTGGAGAAGACTTTTGAGAGTTCCTTGGACTGCAAGGAAATCAAACCAGTCAATCCTAAAGGAAATCAGTTCTGAATATTCACTGAAAGGACTGATGCTGAAGCTGAAACTCCAACACTTTTTGGCCACCTGATGCAAAGAGCTGACTCATTTGAAAAGACCCTGATGCTGGGAAAGATTGAAGGCAGGAGGAGAAGGGAGCGACAGAGGATGAGATGGCTGGATGGCATCACTGGCTTGATACACATGAGTTTGAGCAAGCTCTGGGAGTTGGTGATGGACAGGGAAGCCTGGCATGCTGCAGTCCATGGCGTCACAAAGATTTGGACACGACTGAATGACTGAACGGACTGAGCAAAAGTTTTGTTGCAAATATTCATCTTTGCCCTTGTAACATGAAAGCAGCCATGAATAAATGTAAATAAATAAGCGTGGCTGTGTTCAAATAAAACTTTGTTTATAAAAACAAGTGGTGGTCAACAAGTCTACCATGCATTTAAAGAGGAATTGCCGTCAATTTTAATCAATTTCCCCACAAAATAAAAGAGGAGGGAATCATTCTCAATTTACTTAGAGGCCAGTATTACCTCAATCTCAATCCCAGAAAATGACAGCACAACGGAATGAAAACTACAGACCACTATCTCTTATGAGATATTCATGGCAAATGGAAGGGGGAAAAGTGGAAGCAGTGACAGATTTTATTATCTTGGGTTCCAAAATCACTGTGAATGGTAACTACAGCCATGAAATTAAGAGGACTGCTCCTTGGAAGGAAGGCTAAGACAAACCTAGACAGAGTTTAGGTTTAAAAAGCAAAGACATCACTTTGCTGACAAAGGTCCATCTAGTCAAAGCTATGGTTTTTCCAGTAGTCATGTACAAATGTTAGAAGTAGACCAGAAAGAAGGCTGAATGCTGAAGAATTGATGCTTTCGAACTGTGGTGCTGGAGAAGACTCTAGAGAGTCCCTTGGACTGCAAGATCAAAGCAGTCAGTCAAAGGAAATCAACCCTGAATATTCATTGGAAAGACTGATGCTGAAGTTGAAGCTCCAATACTTTGGCCACCTGATATGCAGAGCCGACTCATTGGAAAAGACCCTGATGCTGAGAAAGATTGAAGGCACAGGAGAAGGGGGAGACAGAGGATGAGATGGTTAGATAGCATCACATAAAAATCATATAATAACATGAAGTTATTAAGAATCTACCATGTAAATAACCCATCACTCAGTATAGTACAATAGCTCAAAATACTACGTAAAACATGGTCAATGCACAAGTATCAGGCTGCTTATAGTATTGTTGGAAAAACAATGCATCAAAAAAATAAATACGCATGCATATTTAAGGAGAAGTTAATACACAATTCTGAGAAGAAATGATTGTGTGATTAGTTAATTGGTGATGACTTTATAGAGAGTGTTTAATTATATTTTATGAAAGGAATGCAATTATTTGCTTAGCATAATGGTAAACGTAATATTTAAAATAAGAACAATATAAGCGAATAGGAATGGATTATCAGATGAGATAGTAATATCCACATCAATATAGTCTAACATTAGCAATGCATAATATGAGATTAAAACTACACATCCTTGTCAAAGCAATCTTCAGAAAGAAGAACAGAGCTAGAGTTATTACACTCCCTGATATCAGACCATACTACAAAGCTGCAGTAATCAAAATAGTACAAATAGAAAAACCGACACATAGATCAACGGCACATTGATAAAGAATGTGGTGAAAACTGGACAGCAACATGTACAAGAATTAATTTGAACATTTTCTCACACCATATACAAAAATAAACTCAAAAATGGATTAAAGACCTAAATGTAAGACACTGATGGTTAACAGGCACATGAAAAGATGCTCAGTACTGGTAACAGTCAGAGAAATGCAAATCAAAACGACAATGGCATACCACGTAACACCTGTCAGAATGGCTATCATCAAAACGATCATAAGTGACAAGTGTTGATGAGGATATGGAGAAAAGGCAACTCATGTACACTATTGGTAGGAATGTAAAGTGGTACAGCTCGTTGGAAAACAGTATAGAGGCTCCTTAGAAGCTAAAAACAGAATTACCATATGATCCAGCAATTCTACTCCTGGGCAAATATCTGAAGAAAATGAAAAATCTAACTCAAAAAGATACATGCACCCTATTGCTCATAGCAGCGCTGTTTATAATAGTAAGATATGGAAGCAATCTAAGTGACCATCAAGAGATGAATGGATGAAGAAATGGTGATATACATATGTATGTATATATATATCACATATATATATCTGTGTGTGGGTGTATTCACACACAATGAAATACTGCTGAGCTATAAAAAAGAATGATATTTTGCCATATGCAACAACATGGACAGACATGGATGGCATTATAATTATACTTAGTGAAATAAGTCAGACAGATAAAGACAAATACTGTATGTTTTCACTTATATGCGGAATCTAAAAAAATAACACAAAGAAATGAACATCAAAAATACATTAATGATTTGATTTATATTTTATTTAAATATACAAAAGTTTGATACAACTCTGAAAGACTACATTTTTGTTTGCATATACTTAGCTGCATTCAGATATTGCTTATTAGAAAAACATAAGTGATTGCTCTGTTTTTCATCAGGTACAATATAAACATCAAATATAAATGTAAGTTCAGCAAGATATTCAGTCTGCATTAGGTAAATTATTAGGCAAAGTGAATCTTTTAAGTCATTTCTCTAGAAATACTCAAATAACACACACACATGTGTGTATATGTCTTCCCAGACATATGTCTATTAAATATGTAGACATTACATAGACATATATTTGGACAGACAAATATACAGAATGCAAAATATAATAGCAAACATATTTGGCCAAAGGAATGGTATGTATAGTTAAAAATAAACCTTTATATCCAAACTTGAAATTTGATATCATGATTTTGGTCACTGCTAACAATATTTAAACAAGAAATTCAAGATAACTGCATTTCCAATACTGGTGACTGCAACACTCAGGTAAGATAGATCCCTCTTCTCTTAAGAATTACACATTCTGACCAACTTCCATGAAAAGATCAACTGAAAATCCATTTGAGCTATTAAGAGAGAAAAGTAAAAGGATAAGTAAAACTTAATAAGAAAAATGGTGATCCAATCGTAGAATTTAAATCCTTTCACTGAACCCAAAGTTGGAACTATAGTAGAAGCAACAAGGATGCTAATGAATCTTAACAATTGTAAAAAGTGCACAAGTACTGTATAGAGAGAAACAGGAAGTACTGTGTAGAGAGGAAAACAACTTTGATTATATAATTTTGGAGCCAAACAATTTTTATTTAAATGAAAGGGTAAAATGAAGATATTATCAATACTGAAACTCTCAAATATCTCTAACATACAAACTTTCTTAGAAAGCTCTCTTAAAAGCTCTCTTAACTTGGCTTGAGAGAGAAATAGATTCATGACGACTGTATGAGCCAACTGGGAAATAGAGGTGATAATTCTGTAAGTTACAGTGTTGCCTTAAAAATCAAGGAAAAACACAGTGCATACACGTGGTAACGCAGCAAAAACATACTAGACTGGTGCTATCCAATAAAAATATATCGTCAGCCACAAATGTGAACTGCATAGGAATTTCAAGTTTTCCAGAGGCATATTTAAAATAGTAAAAAGAAACAGGTAAACCTACTTTTAATACTATTTCCTAAATATTATACACATCCAATGTTATATATTTTCAAAACATTATCATTTTTAAATGTAGTGAATATAAACAGTTATTAATGAGACATTTTACATTTCTATTTTTCACTAAGTCTTTTAAATCCAGGGGTAACCACACCGGTAGAGGGGTTTCTCTGGTGGCTCAGCTGTAAAGAATCCGCCTGACAAGGCAGGAGATGCAGGTTCGATCCCTGGGTCAGGAAGATCCCCTGGAGGAGGAAATGGCAACCCACTCCAGTATTCTTGCCTGGAGAATCCCATGGACAGAGGAGCCTGGTGGGCTACAGTCCACGGGGCCACAAAGAGTCGGTCACAACAGCAGCTAAACCACCACCACACTGATAGAGATCAGTTCCAGATGGTACCAATATGGCAGACAGCCTGATGGTGACCTACATCCCTCAGCAAATTAGCGTGTGCTGAGTAGGGATGGGCTCTGATGAATGTCCAACGGGGTTAGCAGAAAAAAACGCCAACTACTGAAAGTTCTCAATGTGTACCAGGATACATTGAGTGGTTATTTCCAGCTATGATCACATGCATTGATGCTCCCTTACTTCTGAACTGTGTTGTTGTTTTTTTTCCTGTGTAGAAATGTATTTAACAAAAATGTTACATTAGAGTTGGCATAAAATTATGAAACAATTTAAGAAGATATTTTCATTATTTACAGCTGTGATTTTCTTGATCCATTAATCTTTATCCCTTAACTCACTTTGCACATGACAGGTTGAATGCATAATTAATAGACCAGATATGCATTTAGTAGAAAATAATAGCTTTAATTTTAAGCTGTCATCACCCTAAAAGAGAAACTGCCTTCATGAATCCTGATGAGTCACCATCCTCTGAAAACAAGCACTAAATATATATTTTTTTTCATAATGATTCTTTTTCTCACCTAATGCACTAAAATCCTCACCTACATCTGTGAAAATTCAAAGAATAAAGTGCTTTGGGACTCCAAATAGACTCAGGCTACTAAAGCTGTTTTCACATTTTTCATGTCACTCATGCGTCACAGGCAGCTTTTAGCACCTGCCATCCAATGTTCAGGAGTGAAAACTGAAGGAACAACGACCTAACAACTTTGTTAGATAATGACTGTGAGTATAGAGGGGAGTATAGAGGGGGGTATAGAGGGGAGTTTTTCTAATCAGCACAAAGAGTTACAGGGTCTAGAATTGATCTCCTAACTTTCTTAGAAACAAAGACATGTTAAAAGTGTGACACAGAAAGGAAAAAAAGGAAATATATAAAGTGTACCTCTTTCTTCTTCTTTTCTTTTTTAAATATTTATTTGGCTGTGCAGGGTCTTAGTTGCAGCACATAGGAGCTTTAGTTGTGGCATGTGGGAATCTAGTTCCCTGACCAGGGATCAAACTCAGGTCCCTAGCATTGGGAGCTCAAAGTCTTAGTCCACTGGACCACCAGGGAAGTCCCTACCTTTTTCTCCTTAATGACCTGACCCCTATTTTCCCCAAAGCGTTCCTAGACACGCTTCCCTCAGGTTCTTTACTGCAGCGGACCTGCACTTCCCTGTATAATCTATTCTCAACCCTGTGGCCTCACTTACATCCTCTTTAGGATTCAACACAGCCATCTCCTCTGGCCAGATAGGGAGTGACATTCTCTTCCCCACACATCCTGGCTTTGATACTTAGCACAATATAATCTAACCATGGGTTTGCTTGTCTGTCTCCTCTCCGTTATTCTTACAGCCCAGCATCTTCAGAGAATCTGCACTTTAAATGTATTCATGTAAGAAGTGATACTTCTTAAAAATTCAAAGCATCCCAACACCTTTCTTAAAAATTCAAAGCATCCCAACACCTTTCTTTTGCCCAAAAACAGCATATGAGTTTTGACTCCCAGGCGTGCTATGATTCCTTATGAAAGGTAATTGCTACTATTAAGTTCTTCAGTTGACAAGGCTCTGTCACACAATTGCTGCATCTCAATAAAAAAGTGAACTCTTTTGAAGACGATGTGCATAGACTTGCATATATTAACATTTAGTTCTATTTGCAACCTTCGTTTTTTAATGACATTACTTACAGGAGAACTCACATTTAGTTACCTTTAGACTTTATATCTTGCATTAAAAATTGTATGTGGAAAGGTTATCATTGGTAATTGTGGTTTGAATTGTTGCATTTCTAGGCATTCAGTTATTTTGTCTTTGTTGTTCCTGTTGTTATTGTCCAAGTTACTGACACAATTATCTAGGTCAGACCACTGATTTCTCTATGTGGGGCTATGTGTGCTGGCTCTTGGCTTTTATTTGATGCTGTTTGAATTCTGAAGAAAACAGTAGCTTTCTCCTCACAGCATCTTTCCCTCAGGGATCTGTGTTGACTACGAGTACCTATAATCTCTTTCAAAAGAAAGAAATATATGAGGAATGGGCAAGAACTGGTGTGAGCAGTTATTATGGGCTATCACTTAGTCTCAGCATGTGGGATTTAAGTGTGTTTTTCCCTCTTAAGATGACTTTAACAGTCCTGACCTGTGCTGAAAGATCTGCAGGCAGTCTTTTTGTGTAAACTGGATATAATTATGCTGAGAGATACCCAAGGGACTGGAGACAACAAGGGGTGTGTGTAAGTGTGGATTAGTCGCTGAGTTGTGTTCAATTCTTTTTGACCCCATGGACTGTAGCCCGCCAGGCTCCTCTGTCTTTGGAATTCTCCAGGCAAGAATACTGGAGTGGGTTGTCATTTTCTTCTCCAAGGGATCTTCCTGACCCAGGGATCAAACCTGCCTCTCTTGCATTACAGGCAGATATCTTTACTGTCTGAGCCTTATCTATGTGAAAATTATATATGTAAAATATAATTATATAAAAGTGAAAGCCACTCAGTTTGTACAACTCTTCCATGGGATTCTCCAGGCCAGAATACTGGAGTGGGTTGCCATTTCCTTCTCCAAGGGATCTTCCTGACCCAGGGACTAAACCTGACTCTCCTGCATTGCAAGCAGATATCTTTGCTGTATAAGCCATATCTATATGAGAAATTATATATGTAAAATATAATTATGTAATATTATACATGAAAGTGAAAGTCACTCAGTCATGTCCAACTCTTGCAACCCCATGGACTATACAGTCCATGGAATTCTCCAGGCCAGAATACTGGAGTGGGTAGCCTTTCCCTTCCCCAGGGGATTTTCCCAACCCAGGGATTGAACCCAGGTCTCCCACATTGAAGGCAGATTCTTTACCAGCTGAGCCACAAGGGAAGCCCAAGAATACTGGAGTGGGTAGCCATTCCCTTCTCCCGCAGATCTTCCCAACCCAAGAATTAAACTGGGGTCTCCTGCACTGCAGGTGGATTCTTTACCAACTGAGCTATCAGGGAAGCCCAAAAATTATGCATATATAGGAGATAAATTCTAACTCAGTTTAGGGAGTCCCAGAGTTGGTCATGCAAGAAGCTTGCACCAGGCTAAGAACTGACTCTCCATCTATGGCTGACACCCTGATGTTTCTTTTGTTCTCCATCTTTTCTCCTGACTAAGGCATGGTGACTTTATTTATTTAGAAGATGGCAAGTATATTTGGCTACTGTACTGATATGCATTAAAAGTATATATCCCCTCTTCTCATGAGTCAGGGGACATTCTATATAATGGGAATATACACTAGGGTAGATCTCCAGCTTTCCTCAATATGCACATACCACCTATTTACGTGCTATGCTGGGTTTCCAACCCCCTCCCCAATCTTAAAACGATAATAACATTTCAAACAGAATGTTTATGGTGTGTGAATTATCTTATATGTATTTACACAGATTATATTAGTAAATGGACAATGCAGTTTTGCATGTCTAAAAATGTTGCCAATGTACTGTTTCTTTTTGTAGCACTACCATTAATACCATGGTAAGCATATAAAAAGAAAACACTTAGTGACAATGCTCTCAAATGCATCAGGAGGCTGGAGTCTTCATTTTGAGACAGGATCAGAAAGATGAAAGCCTGAAAAATGAGTAAACTTTAGCTTTCATCTGTGTTTTTCAGAAAGAATAGAATCTTAGTAATTCAACTGTCAACTCACATCATCAATCAAATAAAATTAATTTTCAACGAAGAAATAAACAAAATTGTTCTGAAATGAAAATTTAAAGCAGCTTAACTCATGTAAAATTCACTTTCTAAAGTCCAGTACAGTTTCTATAGATATTTGTGTTAAAGATGCAATAAAAATATGAATGAGTTATTTTGACATATTTTATGTGTACATTAAGTGAAGTATTACTACATAAGTGGAATCAAAGTATACAGAAGTAAAATAGAATTTACCAAGATATTCTGAATATCATCTTCGATATTTACTCTTCTGTAACTGACATTTTCGCTTAAAACCATAATTAAGGAATTTTGCACACCTATGTTTTACTAATTATCCTTATCTATTACATATCACACACCCAATGTAATGATAAAGGCAACACAATATGCAAAGAGAATTTTTTAAATGGACACTTACAGAGTGTTTAGTATGGCAATACTGTTCTCAGCACAACAGTATATCATCTCTGAGTTAGGTATTATTATTGTTATCTCTCATTTTGTAAGTCATAAAACAAGGCATAGGGATGCTAAATATTGTGTCCAAGGTCACAGCAAGCAAGGAAGGAAGGAAGGAAGGAATGTTGATTTTCTAAGACACCACCAAGTATTTCTTTTTTGACATGTATAGTAGTGACATGGGTATTTGTTTTATGTCTGTTATTTTAAAAGGGCACGTTTGTATTTCACACACTTCTCTGTGTATTGGTTGTCACACTATAAACTAAAATATTTAAAAGTACCCATAGAAATGTTTATGGAAAATTGCCATTTCAAATGTTCACACTAAAAAAACAAAATGCCCATTCTCTGGGGCACAGAACTTCAATTTTTAGGAATATGCTTTCCGCATATTGTACGAAAAGTTAGCCTTTAAAAGCAGAAAACGACATCAAAGGCTTCAGACCAGAAGGTAGCGTCTCATGTACAAACGGTGGGCAGGTGCCCCTGAGAGCGGGTCAGGAGGGCGGCTGTGACGGCGGGCGTGGGGACCTCCGCTGCTCAGGGCGCCCGAGGGCGACGCGGGAGGGCAGGGGCTTCCCTGCTGAGGAGCAGGGGCTTCCGCTTTCTCAGACCTAAAGAGGCGCGGGGACACAGCCCAGCACAGCCCTGGCTTTCTCACCTTTGTCCAGTCCTGGCATTCTCCCATTTTCAGAATTTTAGTTACATATAATCTCTCTCTTTCCCTCTCCCCCGTATTATAGAAAGCAAGCTTAATGTTTTGGGTAGAACATTCCTCACATGAAGGCCTACAATAGAGTCACGATATTAAAAGACAATGTGCTCAAGGATTTTTAATTGCACTATCAAGCAAAGTAGCTCAAAGGATAAAGGATCTGTCTGCAACGCAAGAGAGCTGCGTTCAGTTCCTGGGTCTGGAAGATCCCCTGGAGAAGGCAATGGCAACCCAGTTCAGTACTCTTGCCTAGAAAATTCCATGGACAGAGGAGCCTGGTGGGCTACAGTCCATGGGGTTGCAAAGAGTCGGACACGACTGAGCAACTAACACAGCTATCAAAACAAATAAATAAATAGAAATACATATCAAGTATCCAGAGAACTCGTCTGATATCTTTGCTTGGAAATATCAGTCTACTGACAAATCATCGAAAGTTCACTGATTGATATTATAAAATGGCAAAAATGTTTTAAGATGCTGTGACATACCTAAAACACAGCCCTGCAGTGTGAAAGCGTTGATGTCAAAGGGGGTGTCTGGTAGGATTAGATGGAGCATTCGATCAATATAAACTCCGCAAACAATAAGTAACAGCAAAGGACACTTGACTAATAACATCCATCTAATTATAGATAGGACTTTAGGAATGCATTATTTTTCTAATTTAATTTCTCAGTGGCTGTTTATTTAGAACTCCCCTTAACATGATTGGAAAGAAAGCAGGTCAAGAAAACTGGAAAATGGTTGAGTCAGACCCAGATTGAGAAAACAGACCCCACAGAGCTCTACGAGAGTGAACAGACCCGCTCGGAGATTGGAAGGAAGCACCGCCTGGCAGTACAGACTCGGGCAGAAGAGGGGCCACTGGATCACCGCACGGGTCTCTCCTGCTCCCCAGGGCTGTGCTCAGGCAAGGACTCTGAGGCCGACAGTTCATCATCGTTTCAGCATCTGCCTCACGGCCTGAACTCCTACTGGACAAGCATTGTATAAAACTGAACTAAACTTAAAAACCTGCAGGTTTTCTTTGCTGTGCAAATGACTTGAAAATTAATTAGGCCCCATTGGTTTATTTTTGTTTTTATTGTCGTTACTCTAGAAGGTTGGTCAAAAAAGATCTTGCTGTGATTTATGTCTGAGAGTGATCTTCCTATGTTTGTTTTCCTCCTGCATTTAGGTCACTTTGTAGTACAGCAGAAACTAATATTAATACCACACTGTAAAGCAACTATATCCCAATTTAAAAAAAAAAAAAGAAGCTCCAGAAAATCACATAGTAAAAAACTACTTAATATGAAAAAATCTAAAAACACTTCTCTAGTTCATCTATTTCAGAAATCAAGTCTTGGGTTGGGGGTTTCTTAAAGCATGTGCGTGTAGAGTAGACAGCTGCGGGAATTTGCTGGATGATACAGGGAACCCAAAGCTGGTGCCCTGTGACAGCTGAGAGGGGTGGGGTGGGGTGGGAGACGGGAGGTAGGTTTAAGAGGGAGGGGACATATATATATATATGCCTATGGCTGATTCATGCTGACTGACGGAAGGCAGAGACCGCCACAATTTTGTAAAGTAGTGAAAGTCGCTCAGTCTGTCCGACTCTTTGAGACCCCATGGACTATACAGTCCATGGAATTCTCCAGGTCAGAATACTGGAGTGGGTAGCTGGGCCCCTCTCCAGGGGATCTTCCCAACCCAGGGATCGAACCCAGGTCTCCCTCATTGCAGGCGGATTCTTTACCAGCTAAGCCACAGGGTAAGCCCATTGTAAAGTAATTATCCTCCAATTAAAAATTAAATTAAATTTAAAGCATATACAACAATTATCTCTCCTGGTAGAAAGAAACTTACCTGTTTGAAAAGCACCTTTATATTTTAAAAATAAGTATCTTTTTCTAACATCACTGTGCATGGAGTCAGTGTGGAAAACAGAGAAACTGTATTCTGGGAAGTGTGAGAATGAACATGTGATCATGATGAATACAAACCACATGGAGAAGAAAATTATTATTATTTTTCATGAATTAATAGAATGTCAACATACCACAGTTTAAAATGGAGTCGCATAGGACTTTCCAAGGTGACCACAACTGTCAATCAATTACTGTTAGAAGCTCAAATTCCAATCTTACTCTTTCTGCCAAAGAAATGGGGCTATAAAACCCACTTCATGATGCAGAACATAGCGTTTTACAGGAGGGGCTGAACTGAGGGCACAGACATATAACTCAAATTTTTCAGATCAGAGAAAACAGGCTGTCACTGAGCCACACAAAAGAAGATAAAATTCATTTAAGGGTAATAAGTAGCAAGCAGTAGGAATCTTTCAGTGCGTACCAAAGGCGGGGGCGGGGGGGGGGGCACTTTTAAGTCAGACAATACCCTTGGTTATTTATTTACAGTGTTTGAAAAATCACTGGTGTGGTGTAGACTAATTTCTCTGCAATTAGAATGAAAAGCTCCAATAAATCTAAGTGTGTGAAGCGAAAAAAAAAAAAAGGTTAAGGGAGGAAACAGCATATAGACTGAATGAGAATATAGATAATTTTCTTCACCCTCCCTGGCTAAAGTTTTCATCAATTTTTAGTGGGGAGGAATTTGAAGTTATCTCAATACCAATATATGACACATATAAACCACATATTATAAATAATATGCAATATGTATTAAGTCCTATTTATCTTAAGTAGATTGCACAGTACATTATGTAATTGTATGTTAAGTAGAATGCTATAAAAACATAACTCTATGGACACAATCAGCAAATAACTTCATTTTGCTTCTTTAGATTTGCACATTGGGACTGTTTTTCTTTTGCTCCTGTGTGAAAACTTACTCAGGCTAAATAATCCTCTGGTCAGTCTTATAAAGTAGAAAATCTCACAGTTACTGAAAATAATGAACACAATCTTAATGCAACAATTAAATATGTTTAGTTCTAAGCAATTCCACCTTAGTTTAATAAAAGACCTTCTCACATCACCAGGGCTCTGTAACCTGCAAGGTCCTTAATGTAGTAAGCTGCATTCCAGTTTTATCTGGTCAGTTAATACTGTATTAGCCCCTACGAATTCAATGACACTCATTTTCTCTAAGTTAAGTCAGCTTCACCTCTTCCCGTGACTTCACTAAAAAGAAATCAATACAATTTCACACTCTTTTGCAAGGGATCTATACCTGGTCCATATAAAACACATACTCTTTTCCTGAACAAATTCTAGACTGCAGGTCAATATCACTGCAGTTATTGGTTCACATATTACACTCTCAGTGTTTCCATTAAACAAGTCTTGCTAGGTTTGAGGTGAGGAAAGAATCCCAACTTCCTATCCTCCTATTTTCTTAAGCCTGATGGTGTTTGTGTGTTCAGTCGCTCAGTCATGTCCGACTCTTGCGACCCCATGGACTGTAGCCCGCCAGGCTCCTCTGTCCACGGGATTTCCCAGCAAGACTACTGGAGTGGGTTGCCATTTCCTTCTCCAGGGGATCTTCTTGACACACAGATCAAACCTGCATCTCTTGCATCTCCTGCATTGGCAGGTGGATTCTTTACCACTGCTCTACCTGGGAAGCCCCAAAAATCTGATAAAGTGTGGACAGATAGATGATAGAGAGATAGGTAGATAGATAGATAGATAGATGTAAAATACAGACAGCCTTCTCCTCAGAGAACAGGGACAAGGCAGAGATGACTCACTGTGGCATCTTCTGGATGCTCCCTCCATCCCCATTTCCAAAGCCATTCATCAATCATTCTATGAGGCACATGAATGCCACCAGGGGGATGGCATCAACAATCAGGATAAGTTGCACTTATAACCCTTATATATACCTCCAAAAACAAAGATTAGCCTCAGTTATTCAGACTGAACCGAGACTCCACAGCCTACCAGCAGACCGGAATGCCATGTTGGAGGCTGTCCACCTGCCCCTCCCCAACTCCCTAAGGGGCACCAACAATTGTAAACAATGCTTTATTTCCAAGGATGCTATGTGTACTCCTAAAGCTAAGTCTTGTATGAAAGCCAGTCCTTATCTTCACTTCTTCCTCAAAACGTGGTTTGCATTCTAGGGGTGCTCACAGAAATACAACCAATAGATCACAGAGGCCTCAGATGACTCCAAACATCTCTCAAAAATGAGGCTGACCTGGTTTACTGAGGAAAGAGTCCCAAAAGTACAACTTACCCACATACACCGTAATTTATGTTTACCCTGTAAGCACTTGCTCTTACAGTGGGAATCCTCCAGTTAGAACGGGTATTACTACATTTGTCCCTGATTTTGTCTAACTTAATACATCACTTTGACTTAGGAAGGTCATCAAACCATCTTCAGTTCACTGGTCAGGAAGGTAATGGTGATAGAATTGCCCTAGACTTCCTCCTAGATGGCCAAGGTAGAGTCTGCGCAACACACTAATATTTCCTGTGGTGCCTGGATTAATATCTCAGGCCCAGTGGAAATGTCAATTACATAACCTAAAGAGAAAGCTACCTGTATTTCTAAGGTAGACAATAGCAGGATCTGTTCAGTTGGGTCTGTGACCCTGGGGGGACAGAGGGATACCTGAGGACAATCCTGAAGTTGGCTTCACCCTGATATCTGAGATCACATTGCCAGCAGTCTTCAAGAAAAGTCGTTGGAGATGAACAGATGTAGTTTCAGTTTCTGCTGGTCATCTTTATCAGAGTGGTTGACACAGTGCTGTAGTTAAGAGAAAATTCTTCAGAAGTTAATATAGTGACAGCTCTCCATAAATCTCTTACATGTCTGTCTATCTTGGATGCAGAGGTACTAACTAATTTTTGTTCTGGAGCAAAAAGTAGTCATGCTTAACGTCCAGTGTGATAAGCATAATCTCTTTTTTAGGCAAAGTTCAGGCATGCTTATTACCCATTAGGAAAGACTTGAGTTCCCTAAGTACAGATTACTCTTGAGTCTATGTACAAGCATCCACCTGGGCACATGAGCAATATCCACATGGTATTTGTGGGGTAAGGAGAGCTGTTACAACTACGCACATGCTCACGCTTCCTTGCTGTGCTGTGAGTAATAAATACCTTTGTCTCTGACCCAGAAGCTCATGTCTTCTTCCAAGATTCATGAAACTGTGGTAGGTAGACTAACTTATTAGTTTATAGATAGAGTAAAATCTTCACAGTATTTTGCAGATATTGAAGGCTATTTTAGTATTACGAAATACCATTTTGAGTATACAAAGATTTGTACAGTGTACATTATTTTTACTAAATTTTAGCTTCATAATGGCTCAGACGGTAAAGAATCTGCCTGCAATGCAGGAGACTGGGATTCGATCCCTGGGTCAGGAAGATCCTCTGGAGAAGAGAATAGCTACCCACTCCAGTATTCTTGTCTGGAGAATTCCATGGACAGAGGAGCCTGACGGGCTACAGTCCATGGGATCACAAAGAGTCGGACACAACTGAGCGACTGAACAACAAGAGAAGAGACAGCCAGCCAGCCAAGGTCATGAAGGGTGTTTGTGACTTTGCTAACATGGATAATTTTGTGAGATAAATCAGCTGGGAGGATAACATGAGTAAAAACAGAAACAAAAATCTGTAAAGGGAAAAAAAAATGAGACATTTACTCCCAGTAAAGGTAAGAAACTTAAAGTGAATAAGAAAAAGTAAAATAGCGAGAGTCAACTGTTTTGTGCAGCATAAACTTTAACATCCAGTGAAAATTAGGAGCTCAAAGTTTTTGAGCAATTTTCTTGGTTGTATTTATTGAATTCTCTTACTTCCCTAGGACTAGGAAGGTTACATCAGATTCACACTCCAAATGCATTGCTTTTCCCTCGGGTGTTTGTCAGCATAGATCCAGCGACATTTAACTTCCAATGAATCTGAAAGCATTTTATTAACACAGAACACTTGAGTTAACAATTTGCATTCTGCCAAAGATTTTCACCTCACAGTGACAGCGCTATTTCTTCTGAGTAATTTCGAACACTAACCAGGGAGGACAAACAAAGGCTTTTGAATCTCTTGATGTTTCTACATAAAAGCTACACCTTATTTCCATTCTGGTTCAGCAAGCCCAACAGTTTTTTGAAAGAAACAAGAGGCTTCATTTTGAGGCTGATTTATGGAAGCAGTCGTGCTCAGCTGAACAGGTGGTGTGTTCCCCCGGGCCAGAACAGGGCAGATGGATCAGTCTTCACTGTTGTTGGTCATTAATGGTGAGCATCTGTCTCCCTGGAGAAGTGAGACAGAGCATGACTCATCAACCGCATTTCAATGTATTTTTGCAGTGACTCAACCACTTCATCTTAATGGACTTGACCAACTATTTCCCTTCCTTCCATTATACACCACAGCTTTAGTAATAAAAGTGATTGATTTGTAAATTCATACAAGTTTCACTTTTTCCTTTTAATATGTAATCCTACTTTATAAATAGGAGGCTGTACCCATTCCGTGGTGGATTTGAAGGCGTATGGGTAATGCTGGCTTCGCCTGAGTATTCATCTTTATTGACACTACAGTTCCTGAAACATCCACATTACATATTTATTCCATCAGTGTAAGACATTTGTCCTCAAGTGTCTCCTTTTCAAATGCACATTCTCCCTAAAGGAATGCTGAAGCATTAGCAGTTATCAGTGAGTTCTTCTGACAGATTCATCTCACCAGGAACAGGACAAGTGAGTTTTGATAACAGTAGTAATGGCCAGGTTCACAGTGTAAGAGTGGTTTATCCTATCTGGCTCTGCACCATGATTACTTGGAAGCTTTTTAAAAATAAGAGCTTTCAGACTTCATTTCCAGAGACTCATTTAGTAGATCTGAGTGGGGCTCCAGGATATACTTTTATTTAAGAAGACTGAGTGATGCTAATGCAAGTTGTTACTAGACCAATGTTGGTGAAAAATTCATAGGACCTCCTCTACCAAAGACAACTTAGGTAACATCTGAGACACTGCCTTCGTGTGTGTGCCTCTGTGTGTGTGCACTATGTTGGTGGTGGTGGAAGAATGGGTGTGTGTGTGCCCAGTCACTCAGTGATGTCTGACTCTTTGTGTCCCTATGGACTGCAGCCCTCCAGGCTCCTCTGTCCAGGGGATTTCCCAGGCAAGAATCTAGAGCTGAATGCCATTTCCATCTCCAGGGAATCTTCCCAACCCAGGGATTGAACCCGCATCTCCTGCATTGGCAACTGGATTTTGTACCACCGAGCCACCTGGGAGAGGGCCAGAAGCATGGGATAGTTCAGTAAACTGTATCCTCCAGGTCAGTAGAAACCTTGTGAGGGACACGACCTCCGGTGCCTAAGAGAAGGCCTGCTACCTAGTAATTGCACAATACTTTTTGAATAGATGGATATATTAATGATGAAGGTGTGAGGGAGAAAATAAGAGGGAAGACAAGACAAAGAACAATCTAATCTTAATTTTGGCCTGCTCATATTTTTTTTCTTAATGGGCTAAAAAATGCCATAACAACAGAATTTAACAATGGTCTCATTATATTAAAATTTTCTCCTTTCTTTATGGCAACAAGTAACTCATACTGAACACAGTTGGCCCCAGTTGAATAAATGAGTGAGAAAATGAAATGGAAAAGTAATAATATAAAGTTCTGTAGCTTCAGAATTGGCCTAAGGTCACCACAATCTATTTAAATTATTTTACTTCTCAAACCAGATATTTGCCATGTTTGCCCAGAGAAGATGATATATGAATTAGCTGTCAGAAAGAGGAAAGCTGTTGAAAAGAAACTAAAAAAAGAAAATGGAGTTTCACTGCTGTTCTGAGATCTTGGGTGAGGCATTAAAAATCTTTGAGATTCTGTTTTCCAATGTGTCAATTCATTAATGCAGCATGGAAAATAATGTGGAGAACTATAATATGCATTACATGTGATTAAAAGGAGTGAAAGCATACTAAAGTCGAAAGTAATATCATCATTTTGCTCCTCAGAGTGAGGACATTATTTCTTCATGGGTTTTCTTCTTCACTCTGCCCATTCTAGTCAATGAAAAAAGTTGGATTAGATTAATCTCTTAATTATTTCCTTTAAATGGTTGAAAAAAGGTTGAGCTTGATTTCCATTTGATAAGATTCCCATGGGCCTAGGGCCTTCAAGCAACTTCATTCTCTTCTAGTTGCTAAAAATTAGATGTGTGAGCACAGTATAGTATGTACAGATACAAATATGTATTTTATATTATACACCTAAATGTATACACATATGCGTGTGTATATATATATGGAGAAAGAAAGAGATGTATTAGGATATAAAGGATTTTAGAAAAAAAAAAGAGTGAAGAGACAACATGATTTTAAGATGATATACTTGGAAAGGGATGCAGCTCAAAAGACTACATATATCTTTTTCATGGGCAATTATATATTTCAGAGGTGCTTGACTATGTACTGACAGGGTCCAGGTTACAGTCTTAGAGTTTAGTTGGTGATTACAAGTGATCTTTTCTGGAGTTGAAGAAGACAATTGTAAGGCTAGCGTGTTTTAGATGGGTGTTTTCCACAAATCATTAAATTTAGTGTACTACAACTGTTAGCTTCCAATATGCTAAAAATTGTCATTTAGTCAGTATTGCGCCAGGAGTCTCAACAGTCCTGCCAAATAGGTACCATGATGCCCCTTTTAATTTGGACTTAGACACACAGAGGTTCAAAAAACCTACCCAAGTTCACATGGGTAATAAATAATAAAACTGGACTCATTATGGCTTATGGAAACCATGAATGCAAAGGGAAGATAAGGTTAGCCAGGAGGAAAACAGAAGTCCATCAATTATAAGGGGGATTACCGAGCAAGTTTGAGATGAAGGAAAACAACAGAGGTGGGCTGGATTTTATTCAGTGGAAAATAGTTACCGAAATCAGAGCTAAGAAAACTTGCCTCAAGCTTCTTTCCTTCCAGAGCTCTGAAGTAAAGTTATTGCTTTGCTGACACAGATGGATGACCAGGCTGTTTCCCAGACTGAAATGGTTTCACCTTTGTAGTCCAGGCAGCCGTGCATGCCCTGCTTTCAGGATATGTGACACACACAGCTCGCTGGTGTGAGAAGCTGGCGGCATCTCCTCTAGGCTCCCCTGGAGCTGCCCGGAAGGCACGTCCAAGCCCAGGTCCCGCCTAGTCCTCTGGCTTCCACAAGATTTTGAACTGCTGCGGAGTCACAGACACGTGCTCAGAACTGAACACTGCCCTGCTCGGCTTCACAGAAGAAACCTATGGTGTGATGAAACTGACAAAATGGACTGCTTTTCTTGAATTCGGAATGATTCTGAACCCTTGAGATTCTTAGAGAACTTAAAAACTCCTATGGAGATTCATTGGAAGGACTGATGCTGAAGCTGAAACGCCAGTACTTTGGCCACCTGATGCAAAGAACTGGCTCATTTGAAAAGACCCTGATGTTGGGAAAGATTGAAGGCAGGAGGAGAAGGGGATGACAGAGGATGAGATGGTTGGATGGCATCACTGACTCAATGGACGTGAGTTAGAGTAAACTCCGGGAGTTGGTAATGGACAGGGAGGCCTGGCGTGCTGCAGTCCATGGGGTCACAAAGAGTTGGACACGCCTGAGTGACTGAACTGAACTGAACTGACTGATGGAGATTCAGATATGCTCAGGAATCAAGGATCAAACTGCTGTCTCCTGTGTCTCCTGCACTGGCAGGCAGATTCTTTACCACTGCGCCACTGGGAAGCCCTCAGAAACCATAGCCCACTTTTAGATGGACTATGACCCCAGGAGAGAGACTTTCATCTTTACTTGGTGATACCTTAAGGACTTTTCTGTCATGGGGGTGGAGCCAACAGCCTCACCTTGAGCACTTGGGGGAAAACCAGGGAATGAAGCACACTTGGAGCAATGGCTGAAGTGGGGGTTTTTTGGTCCTGCATCAAAGGATGACCTGAATGACTTCTTTTTTCAACTGGTTTCTTCCTAGCCCTTTACCTTGAAGCTTGCAGGCAAAACGATTCCGGTTGAACCTTTTGTCTAGTCACTTGTATTTATCTTGAAAACTTGATACTTTCCTCCCTGACTCTGCCTTATTACTCTGATTTAGATGAAAGAAAAGAATTATGAGAAAAAAACTGTTATTGAACACATAATACATGATAGGAACTGTTCTATGGACTTTACATGTATTAACTTATTTAATCTTTACAGACGTTAAAGATAGATTCTGTTAAGCTGTCCACTTTACACAGGCTAAAACTGAGACACAAAGGAAGTTAAAATAATTTTCTCACGAGTTCAAATAATTGACAGAGCCAGGATCCTAAGAGTACAAAGCAGCATATAAACCAATGAATGAGCTCCTAGTATTTAGAGCTGGGAATGAAAATTCACATAGAAAAACTTGTCTGAGAAATTTCCATTTCTGCTGCTAGATTTTAAACTGGCAGAAAGGAGTGGGGATATCATAAAAAAGAAAGAACCTAAATAAAGAGATAAAAGGTATATTAGGACTAGCAGATAAAAGTCAGAAAGGATTGACATGTAAATGCTTATTTGAATACTAGTTAGAAATAGTATGATACAATAACAAAAGTTACTGATTATTAGCTCAAAATTTTAGACAGGAATAGGTAAGCTACATAAATCCATTCAGGGGCTTTCGTGGAGTGACATGACAAAAACCCTGATTAATGAAGAATAGTCTGACAGCTGTGGAAAGAAAAAGCTAGTAGAGAAAAAGACTTAATGCATGAGTATATGATAGGACTGAAAGAGTGTTGTTCAGTCACTAAGTGAAAGAATGTAGCTATAAAAAATGCAAAGGGTTAAATTCCTGAGGCATTATTCTACAAGAACAAATGGAACCCAGAAATGTTAAATATGAGTGAAGAGTCAAGTTAAGATGCTTCCACTATTTTAAATGTGATGAACAGGAAAACTGGAGTAATGTTTGAAAGAGAAAAGCTACAAAATTATGGCTGACATATAGGTAACAAAATCATTGATTTGCATTTGGTATCACATGCCTTTAAGTCCTGCGTAACTGATGTTTTCTCTGAAACATTTTTTTTATAGAATATAGGAACAGAGAAATATTAACTAAAAGAATACGGCTGTAAGTCAACTTGCGCACTAGTAGCGTGGTTGTTTATTTAATAGACGGTCATTGATCCCCTACTTGTATGTCAGACGCTGGATTACCTGGGGCACACATTATTGAACAAGATCCCAACTGACCCTGCCTTCACGGGTAGGATGGATGTGCGTGAACTCTGCTTTGTCACTCAGCCGTATCTGACCCTGTGTGACCTCATGGATTGTAGCCCGCCAGGCTCCTGTGTCCGGGGGACTCTCCAGGCAGGAACACTGGAGTGGGTTGCAGTGCCCTCCTCCAGAGGATCTTCATGACTCCGGTTTCGAACCAGTGAACTAGGGTGTGACAAAAGGGGAAGATTTGGTACTGAGGGGTCAGTGGAGCTAAGCTGATGTTGCCATGAGGAATTATATTTAAATGAGTGTCACAAGTAGAGAAAATTTTGAGACTGTCTGAATTGGGGAGTTTAGCACAGTGGAGGACTGATGACTTCTCTCCACCGTCTAGGTTAAGATGGGTCCATTTGAAGACACTCAGGAGGACCAGGTTTTAAACAGGAAGCATGATGGTGAGTTATAAGGAAACAGTCTTTCTCAGTATTATTTGTTCAAAGAATAATAATATAAAAATACAACATAAATATATAGATGCACATATTGTTGGGGCTTCCCAAAAGGCTCACTGTTAAAGAACCCGCCTGCCAATGCAAGAAGCCCATGCTGGGAAGATCCCCTGGAGAAGGAAACGGCAACCCACTCCAATATTCTTGCCTGGGAAATCCTATGGACAGAAGAGCCTGGTGGGCTACAGTCCATGGGGTCGCAAAAAATTGGACATGACTTAGCTACTGAAAAACAACAACAATGCACATATTGTATGTCACCTTAAACTTCGAGTAAAAACTTACATATTTTTTAAAAAACTATGTTAAATTTTTTTTCAGATTAATTCAAAATTTTAAAAGACTGAGATGGCAATATTGTACATACAAAAGAAGTGCATGGACTAAAAGAAACCCTGATTCAAATCTCACCTCTGACAAAGTTATAATTCTCTGCGTCTCAGCTTCAACATGGAGGAAAATTATAAGCTAACAGTTCTATTAGGATTCTTAGGACATTTGTTGCAGCAGTAATACAAATACAACACAAAAGCAGTATTTTATTTATCTCTACGTGCATGAAATAATTCAGCTGATCTCAATATTGAATACAGTGAGAATTACACAAGCAAAAATATGAACCTAATAGGAAACTGTGTTCTTGTGATACAAGGATATGTTAAATTATTTTTTTTCTATCACACATACACCAAAAATCTCCATAGAAAGTAAAATGATAGCATGTACATAGAAGGCAATTAATAAATATTTATAAATTATATTATTAAAATAATTAAGGTGAGGGAAGCCCTCTGTAGAGGGCAAGATGGGTTGGGAAGCATCCAGTTTACATTGACAGAGATAGTTGGAGATAGAGTATTAGCTTGGGAAATTAGCATATGCATAGGAAAACTAGAGCTTTAATTGGAATTGTACAGAAATGAAGGGACAAAGGCAGTGCAGAATACTCCAACTGGAAAGAAAGATATAAAAATATTATCCAATCAATCTCTAAAGGTCTCTTTTTTAAAAAACATGTAATTTATACGTGATGATAGATGTTCACTAAATTTACTTTGGTAACCATTCCAGGATGTCAAATGATTATGCTTTACACGTAATTACAGTGTTACATGTCAATTATATCTCAATAACACTGGAATGAAACATGAAATAAATTTCAAAAATTAAAAAAATAAAACACATAATTTAAAAGTTGGTATACACTTAATATTTGAAAATTGACTTTCTTTCAAATTATATCAAGTCTGATAGCATTTTCCTCCAGAAAAGTTAATCCTGCTAAAATGGTCAATGTTTCACTACATATATTTTATGAGAACATTTTTCTACATTTATTCACCTTCACAGAAAAAAATGTCAGCAAGATTTCATTACTAAGATTTAACAAGGAATTAAAAACCTGAGAATGTAATAATCAGAACATAGTTTCTTTCAAGTAATTTTACTAATATTTCTTTTTAGCTAATTAAAAATGGACTGCTCAAAATAATATCACAGTATTAAAATGTTTTTAGAAACTTTATTGGCCATGTCCATACCCCCTGCAATCTCAGAATCTGTATTATATCAAAAGGATAGATGTCCAGAACTCTAACTAGATCCGTTGAGGCAAACTTACATTTCGAGCAATAATAAATGGTTGCATGTACAATTTGAAGGTGTACCACACAGGCAACTTTTCTATGAGGAGAATATCTAATTATATAAATTTATAGCAAAACTTTACAAAAGTTTTCTGTACACCAACTTAATGAGAGCCAAAGATTAGTAGTTCCATCGCACCTGTAGTTTGCAGTATATTCCTCATACTAATATTCTTACATTGCCTAGCTGCAATGTAACCAAGAAGTATGTATCGATTGCCATCACACACTCCTTGGCTCAGTCTTTTCCCTAAGTTGTAACCTCTGAGACTTAGTTATTTGAATTTAAAAGACTTAGTTATTTGAAAAAAGTTATAGATCTGGCATTGTTCCCTAGGGTAGATGGATGACAGACAGTTTAATAACTATTTTTTAAATGATTTATAAGGTAAGTTGAAGAATTTCTATTTTAACATCAATTTAGACAATTTTTAAATTACTCCACCTTATCCTCCTTTGCTATACCTCATCCTACCCCATCCCAGAAAAGTCGCTCTCAGCACCTTGCAACAGGCTGAAGATGTCAGGACGAATGCATGCATCATGGTCCTACTGCCGTGAGCTCACAGATTGGAAGGGTGGTCCAAAAGCCACGCTCTCAGGTAACAGTGCTGCTCTGTGAAGATCAGTCACGGTGTTCCATTACTAAAACCATATCATGATACTCTTTTGATAGTTAGTAGAAAATTAAGTTGACTGGCACTTTAAGTACCTCTCTGACACATTTTCCTTAAACCTTTGGCATATGTCAATAGTTACCTGTTAGTAAGAGCTAGCTGATAATTTAATGAATGAATAAATAGCAAGAACCTATTAATGTTACCATTCCTGGACTGTGGTTTGTGTTAATTAAATATGTGTCAAATCAATGAATAGGAAAATTTTAAAAGAATCATGTTTAGCTGCACTATTTTTTAAAATTTTGCAATAAGCCCACATGCTTCTGGCACATTCCATAAATATTAATTCTATTAAAGAATTTACTTAATAAATATATTCCTTGTCCTGTGTTCAGCACCAGGGGTTTGTCAGCCCATAGCCTCATGAAGTTTAGAGTCTAGTGCACCACTTCCCAAAACTGAATATGCATATGAATCACTGGGTCATTATTAAAAAGTAGATTGATTGTATAAGGACAAGATCAAATAGTCTGCTTTTCTAACAGGATCCCAGGTGGTGCCAACGATGTTATATACATGGACCACACATTAAGTAGAAATGATCCAGCATTAGAGACTGACACAGTATAACTAAACAAACAAAATGTAAGATTAATTATGACAACATGCTACAAAAGAGACATGTGATGGGGAGTTTGTCCTGACAGGCTGAAACAGGGAAGTCATTCCTAAGGAAGTAAGAAAAATGAGTTGCCACCTGAAAGACAGGAGACGTTATCTCAGAGAAAGAAAAGGAAAGAGAATCCATGGAGAGAACAGTGAAACAGGGAAAAGTCAGCCTTTCCTGGCAACAGTATAGTCACAAACACTCTCAAATATAGAGAATGGTCAAATCAGTCACTTGGTCACCTGATAACTTCTCAGGGCATCATCTTGAGATTGATGGTTCAATGTGGAATTACATAATGCTTTGCATGTCTACACTTCGATCTATTTTGTGAATATTTGTCTTCTGAACCAAATATTGCGTCTATATTCTCAATTCACTTAACAGCACAGACTCTGTGCTGTGAAGTTGTTAAGAAACAGAGTATTGAGTAATGGGGGATGTGTGAATAGAGGAGGTTTAAATCTAGGTTTTTCACGTGCTGACTTGGTCAAATTCTGAGCAAAAACAGAGCATAGTTTCCCACATATTGCACAATAAGCTCTCTGTAACATTGAACTTCACACTCCTGTCTGCATGAAACTGGGTTTTCTAAAAACATCTTCACAAAAACAGAATGTAGACATACATTGCTATAAAATTAAAAATATATTATCAATATCAAATATTATAATGATATAAAAATACATGTACTACCTATAAAATTTAATTTCATATTATGCTATTTGGTAATAAACTTACCAAATTAAGTTTATTTGGTAATAAACTTTACTAACCTAAAATATGGTTTCCTAATATGTCTTATACATTTGGTTGCATATTTTTTGTAGCAAAACTGCTTCAGATTCATAGAAAGGAATTAATAATATTAACATCACAAGTTTATTAAAGAAGTTTTTACTTTTAGATCTATCAAGTTTATTAAACAAGAGTTTTTACTTTTGCAGTTATAGGATATACCTCTTCTCTAAATCTAGTATGTTTTGATTTCTCACCAGGAAGGAAACTTTATCAGGAATGCAGAGTCAAGTGGATGCTCATCTAACACTTTCCCCATGGAATCTCTTTAGTCTACTAAAATATGAAAGAAACATGTGACAGGAAAGATATTTTGAAACCTGAACTTTGCACATTTATTCCAACACGATTCCAACATTTTTGCTCAAAGAAATGTTCCAGCCTTTTTTGTACTGTGGCCTTGTCGATCTAGTAGAGACTAGGAGATCTGCTTGTCAAGAAAGGAGAGAATGAAGACAAAATTTCAGAAAAATTAGAGAAAATGAGTGACGGAATTGGTGTAGAGAAGTAGCTAAGAAGCCACAAAGAGGAGAAGTGGAGACACAAAGAGGAGGAAAAAATGTCAAAGGAGGAAAACTTACAACTGGAGAAATCAAGTCCTCAAACATGGGCTAGGGTAGACTTGCCCATGGTAACATATAGACAGACGTCAGCGGCTGACTCGGGAGAAGTTTAGTCCTTGCTCAGTCTTCGAAGATAAGATAGCTCATTGGTCCAGCCAGTACAAAGGGAAAAGCTCTATTTCACCCAAAATCAAGTCACAAACACCTTCTGTCTTCTTGGAAATGAAACACATTCTTTTGCTCATATGGCATTGATCAAAGATAGCTTCAAGGGAAGAAGAGAAACATAGTCTAGCTTTGGGCTCAGGAAGAAATCAAAGGTTTTAGTAAACAGCCAGTGATTTTCACTACAGCTCCAGATTAAAGTGAGTTACAGAAGTCATAAGCATGGCATTAGGGAGAGGTTTCAGGTGACAGATGACAATGCCAGATAGGTAGGTAGATAGATCATAGTTAGGTGACAGATAGGTAGATAAATAACAGATGATAGATAAATTATATTATAGATGATAGATACATAATAGATGATTGATAGGTAAGTAGATGATATAGAGGTAGATAGATGATAGGTAGATAGATGATAGGTAGATAGATGATAGATACATATAGATATATAGATAGACATGATATATAAGCTATTCTCTAAAAATCTGGGGACCCTCTTTAGGACTGCATAATCTATTCCACTTTACTCTATTAACTTTAAAGCTATTTAGAAACAATTAAGAAGAGATATTTTGGATCTCCCATATAAGCAGCAAATATCTACAGAGCTGAACTGACTTCCTTGACTTAATGCTACCCTCCTGTATTGCTTCTTTCTCAGGCTTTACATTTTTTTTCAAAGGTTTAGTAAAAATCAGTATGTACTAGCTTCTTTATTGCATAAGAAGAGCCAGCTGAGATGATCTTATCTGATAACCCAAAAGATTTGGTTCCAGCCTTTGAGTGATGGCGCTGTATTCTCCCGTTCGCTCTGCAGGAACTGTGTAACAGAGGATTCTGATGGACCTTTGCTGTGGGGGCGGTGCGGGGGGTCACATTAAAGTCTCAGCTGACATACTGCAACACCTAAATGTCGAGAAGCACAGATGTGTCTGGAGTTTTTCAACCAAAGTGCCAACATTGTATTCTGCCAGTATCAAAAATGTTGCTGACTGAGGATTAAGGGACATGGCTTAGTCTGTTGTGTTATTGGTGAAGGGAGGATAAACTGGGAGAAGATGCTACAATATCAAAAGTGGGCCTAATGAAATTCTGAGAAATTTACTCCTTTGCGTTAAGGGTAGACTATGGATCCTGCCCACCTGAAGCTGGCTGATGTCCAGAGGCTGCTAACAGCTCCTGCTGAAGGACTTCTCAAAGAATTGTTTGTGAGCACGTGTCAGAGTTTCAGTTCAAGCTTATAATTAATGGAAATGCTCCTGAGAAAGTCAAAACAAAGATTTCCTCTTGGCAGAGAAACATTATAGGAGAAAAAAAATGTTGGCTAGATACTCATTTTTAGACTTGATACACAAAACGATTTCTGATTAGGACTATTGGCATAGTCACAAAGCTGGCTAAAAATGAATGTCCTTTAAAGGGAGAGAGGTGTGTGAATCTCAGTTCCCAGAGAGCACTCAATTCCAATCATATCAAAGGCTGCTCAAGCATTTTGCCAGGAATGCGAGACTTTCCAGGGAGGACTCTTAAACTCATGAAAAGTTGCTGCCTACACAATTTTCTCTCAGACTTGAGGGAATACCCTCATTCCCTGAAAGTCAAGTTAATATTTTTCTTTCAGGTCATCCACAGATACGAAACTAACACTTGGTCACACTGAGCCAAGTGACATTTCTGTTAGAATCCCATTAAGTAATCACACACATAAAAGGAAAAGCTATTTGGAAACTAAGTGAATGAAAAATCTTTAAAAGCTCCACAGATATTTGTAAAAAGTTTAAAACATCTAAAGCATCTATATGTAAGTTATACCATCTGCCACAAACACAATCTTTATCCCACTGTTCTTTTATAAACTAGTGAGTTTTGCATTATCATGCCCATCTCATGGCTATAATTTTAAAACGAAAGCTATTAGATCCCTGTTTGCTGTCTGTCTGTATGTTTCTGTATGTCTGTGTGTATATGTTATGGGTATATGATATTATGTGTGTCTTAAAAGTTCAATCTTGATTCACTGTGAGAAGTTCTGCAAAATAGATTTTTAAAAAGCCTTGTATGGTCAATTCTTGCCGCACTTACACAAATAATTTGTTTTTGTGGTTGTTTAGTCACTAAGTCATGTCCGACTTTTGCAACCACATGAACTGTAATACACCAGGCTTCCCTGTCCTTCACTATCTCCCGGAGTTTGCTCAAATTCATCCTCATTGAGTCAGTGATGCTACCTAACCATCTCATCCTCTGCCACCCCTTTTTCCTTTTGTCTTCAATCTTTCCCAGCATCAAGATCTTTTCCAATGAACCAGTTCTTTGCATCAGGTGGGCAGAGTATTGGAGCTTCAGCTTCAGCATCAGTCCTCCCAGTGAATATTCAGGGTTCATTTCCTTTAGGATGGACTGATTTGATCTCCTTGCTGTCCAAGGAACTTTCAAGAGTCTTCCTCAGTATGGCTACCTGTGCCCTGTTGGACATTCAGCAGCATCCCTGGCCTCTACCCATTAGATACCAGTAGCACCTCCCAGTTGTGACAACACAGAACATCTCCAGACATTACAAAATGTTGCGGGGAGGCGGGTTGCGGGGGCCGCAAAATTGCTTCTGTTACACATGGAAGGGACAGATTCAGAGGCTTATTATGAATGGCTTTTTGGGGGACAAAGCATTTAAGTTAAAGCCTGAGTGCTCTGAGTGCAGAGAAAACTACATGCAAACAGCCAGGAAGGCAAGATAGAGTGCACTGTATGATAAAGGCACCTGCTTTGTAATGGCAGATGTTAAAGTATAGAGGGGAAAGGGTGAAAGCTGGAGATGAAGCACCCGCAGGGATGCAGGAGTGAGGACAGGAATGCCTGTGTATGTCCCACTAGACATTTAAATTCTATGCTAAAAAAAATTTAAAAATAAAAAATAAACTCTATGCTAACAGTGGCAATGAATCACGGAAAGGACTTTGGACAGGGACAATAGTAACATAAGCAGATCTGTAGTTCAGCACATCATCCCAAATTCAGGGCTTTCCATGAATGGCAGGCAAACGAGACTATAGGTAGTGAAGCTTAACAAGGGAGTTGAGGAGGTAAATAAATATGAAATGGTGATGATTCAGGATGCATACTAGTACTGGGGAAGGAGAAACATGGGGCCACTTGAGCAAAATTCTAGGGTAGAATTGATTGAGCTTGAATTATACTAATATGGTATATGAGCAAAAGAGTCAAGAAGACAAATCTTTGTCCGGGCAGTGGGTATATGATGGATGGTGCTATTAATATTGAGGCTAAAGACAGTAGAGGTGTGGGGGGGTGGGTGTATACTTTTGTGGGGACTCATTGAGAACACTTTTAGACATGACATAACATAAAGATCTCAGAGAAATTTATACAGATTGGGCAGCAAAATATATGAAAAAGTGAAAGTGTTAGTCGCTCAGTTGTGTCCAACTCTTTGCAACCCCATGAACTCCTCTACCCATGGGATTCTCCAGGCAAGAATACTGGAGTGGGTTGCATTCCCTTCTGCAGGGGATCTTCCCAACCCAGGGATCAAACCTGGGTCTCCCGCATTGTAGGCAGATTTTTTTTTTTTTACCATCTGAGCCAACGGGGAAGCCCAGTATATATATGTCTGGAAAAAAAATCAGGCTGAAAAAAATTACACTCATTCTTCAGTTTTTAAATTAAAATCTTGGAATTCCAGCTTGTGACTCCAGGTCCTTCTAAAGGCAGGAGATGGGAAGAGATTTAAACCCACAGGTTTTACTGGGGAAAACGGGTGTGTGAAAGAAAACAGCAAGGCAGTTACTTGAGGTTGGGAGAGTCATCAGGCTGCCAAGCAAGCATGACCCCAAGTGAAGAGAGGGAGATAAAGTCGGATGAAAGGGAGCCAACACTCTGTGGGTCTAAGAAAAATTCAGTAACGTGAGCAGAGAGCTGGAGCCCAGATCAGCCATCGGAGGAGTCCCAGGCTCCCAGATCTACGAGCTGCCTGAGTTTTCGGGCCACACCTGTTACTTTCTGGGATCAGAGCTGTCAGTGGACTGCGGAGCAGGAGTCGGGACTCCTGATTCCTAAGGTGCTGCAACGAAGCACCGCAACCTTGGAGGCTTCAGATAACAGAGATTTATTGTTCTGTTGTTCTCTACGCCTGAGGTCCAAAGTCAGTATCAACTGGGCCACAGTCACGATGTCTCCTGGACATGCCCCCTCGAAAAGCTCCAGGGGAATAATCTATTCCATGCCTTTTCCAGGTGTTGACATCTTGATGAGCCGTGTCTAAACTTGAGAGAAAGAGAGAGAGAAGTCCCAGTGGAAGCACTCTAGGCTGCCACATGATTTAAGGATGTTTCCCCAAACTGTTGGGAATCCTGGAGCCATAGGAGACAATCACAGGACTCTGATGTCAGCCAGGGACAGGTCTGTCTTAAACACGCATGTTGCACACAGTGCTTGTGGGCTAACACAGTCATCCTTAAAACTGCTGTTAATAAATACATCGCCCCCCCATTAGAAAATACTTGTGTCCATATTGCTTTCTAATAAATAGGGTCCAGACATTCCAGTCTGGCCTTCATAGCTCTCTATTCCATGCCCCTACAACCCTTGGAGTCATCAATTTCTGACCTTTCATGAAAATTATATTCCTTGCTATACTTACCACTTTTTAGTTTCTAGACTTTGGGTAATGCTATTAAGTCCTCTGAAATGTGTTCTTTCCATCATTTGCTAAAATTATCCTTCATCTGTAATTTCCAACCTGAACAACCATGGGATTTCTCTGATCTCCTCAGATGAAATGACCTTTGGTATTCCTAAACTCATGGACGTATTCAGTTTTCTCTTTATATGTGAAATATAGCATTGCATTACAATTTCTTCTTTATGAATTTTGTGACATCCTTCTAGACCATTATAGCTCACAAGTCAACACAATGATTTAGGCATGTAGGGGCTCAGTAAATATTGGTGATGTCAATTATCTAAAGAATGAATTTGGTTTCATTTCAGCTATCCAAAATAAGTCCTTTGTTGTTTAATTGTTCTTGAAATTTTTCACTGATCAATATTGCAACCAAAAAAAAAAAAAAAGAAAGAAAAATGAAATTACATCATTTAATTTTACAAAATTGTATCTTTTAAAAGATCTATCATTCAAGGATTGCCACACAAAAGGCATCTCTTTTCTTTCCAGTCAATAACACATGTGTTGGAAAGCAAGAGATACAAGGCAAAATTCATGTTACTTTTAGCATAATTTTTACTCAAGGATAGAATTTCCATCCTCTTTCAACATTCTTTCCATTCTCTCCAAATTCTGAACCGTGCATAATAGAAGTATTTTTAAATGAAGCTCTTATGGTTCCCTTTAAAATTAAATCTATGCCATTTTTTAAATTGTGCTGCTCATAGTATTATGTCAACATCGAAGAGCTGTAAATACTCTTTGAACCCAAAAGAAAAGAATATACCACATATCTTTCCAGCACAGAGGTCTGTATTGGACAAGAATAACAATTTTACTTCAAAATCAAGGGATACAAAGAACAATTTTTAAATTACTAACATTTCTGGCTTAAAGACAAAAATTCTTAAAAAGAATTAAAATAATCTAAAGTCCAAATTTCCTTCACAATAAGCCTCCTTGGCAAAGAGAGGCTTTATTTTTTTTTCTTTTTTTCATGAACAAAAAGCATACAATTAAAAAAATCCACAAGATTCCAACTTTTAATCTGACACAGTAATTCTCATCCTAAACTACCTCCTAAATAACTCTTCTTGTTGAGATTGAAAAGAAAATTATCTTCCAGAGGATTCTCTGATTTTCACAATTCTCAGCTTTGAGAGCACAGATGAGTCTCATCACAAGCTGGTTTCAAAGGAGGGTTATTAACACAATTGTGTTAATTGTGAGGGCTTGTGTTATTGTGAGGGTTATTGTATTGCTGTCTTCCCATCAACGTGGTAGCATTTCTATCAGTACTTTTATCCTTGTGAACTGGCTCTAATTCTCTGGGCTTCAACCATAGATGTTGAAAAGAAACTCTGACCTTGAACACCTGACCCTTCAAAGACCTAAGTGCAGATCTGAGTAACTACTGTCTGGCTGTTTGAAACTTGAAACAAACAAACCACACAACTTGAAATTATTCCCAGAAACAGGGATTTGTGTTTCCTCGTACATCAGACTTTCAGGTCTCTATCGAGATACAGGGAAGTTTTGCCACTTCCCCTCTCCCCAAACACTGGACTGTCCTACTACCATGGAGGTTTCACTTTCCATCCTTGAGAGAGTAAGATCTTGTGGCTGCCACTTCAGAGTGTGAGATGGCTGAATTTTAAGGGTGGGTACCTTAGAAATGTGTGGTTCCCTGGTGGCTCAATGGTAAAGAATCTGCCTGCAATGCAGGAGACTCTGGTTCAATCCCTGAGTTGGGAAGATCCCCTGGAACAGGAAATGGCAACCCACTCCAGTTTTCTTGCCTGGGAAATCCCACAGACAGAGGAGCCTGGTGGCCTACGGTCCAAGGGGTGGCAAAGAGTCAGACACAACTTAATGACTAAACAACATTGTGTTAATGATTGTTATGGGTTGAATCTTGTACCCCAAATTCATATGTTGAAGTCTTCATCCCTAGAACCTTAAAATGTGACCTCATTTGTAAACAGGGTAGTTGTGGATGTAATTAGTTAGGTTAAGATGAGATGGTGCTGGAGTAGAATGAGCCCCTAACACAAAATGACCAATGTCCTTAAAAAAAAGGGAAATTTGAACACAGACACACATAGGAAAAAAACCATATGAAGATTGCCATTATGAGGCCATACACCAAGACTGTCACAGAATAATGGCCAACCAGAAGCGAGGAGCGAGACATGGAACATCCTTCCCTAAGCCTTCAGAGTAGCAAGGCCCTACCCACACTCCAGTTTTGCACGCCCAGCCTCCAAATTGTGAGACAATAAACTTCAGTTGTTCCAGCCACTCAGTTTGCTGGCTTGTACGGCAGCCCTAGGAAACGAATGTGACCTAATGTGAACTTCTTATTTAAAGTAGTTTTGCAGCATGAATATAGTCTCAGAAATACACCAAATTATAAGCGAAATTCATCTAAAACTGTTAAAGGTCCTGAATAGAAATAAGGTCAAATTAGGCTCTGAGCACGTGCAGTATTGGTATCAGTTCAGTCGCTCGGTCGTGTCTGACTCTTTGCGACCCCATGAACCGCAGCACGCCAGGCCTCCCTGTCCATCACCAACTCCTGGAGTCCACCCAAATCCATGTCCATCGAGTCGGTGATCCATCCAACCATCTCATCCTCTGTCGGCCCCTTCTCCTCCTGCCCTCAATCTTTCCCAGCATCAGAGTCTTTTCCAGTGAGTCAGTTCTTTGCATCAGGTGGCCAAAGTATTGGAGTTTCAGTTTCAGCTTCAGCATCAGTCCTTCCAGTGAACACTCAGGACTGATCTCATTTAGGATGGGTTGGTTGGATCTCCTTGCAGTCCAAAGGACTCTCAAGAGTCTTCTCCAACACCACAGTTCAAAAGCATCAATTCTTCAGCACTCAGCTTTCTTTATAGTCCAACTCTCACATCCATACATGACTACCGGAAAAACCATAGCCTTGACTAGATGGACCTTTGTTGGCAAAGGAATGTCTCTGCTTTTTAATATGCTGTCTAGGTTGGTCATAACTTTCCTTCCAAGGAGTAAACGTCTTTTAATTTCATGACTGCAATCACCATCTGCAGTGATTTTGGAGCCCAGAAAAATAAAGTCAGCCACTGTTTCCACTGTTTCCCCATCTATTTGCCATGAAGAGATGGGACCGGATGCCATGATCTTAGTTTTTTGAATGTTGAGCTTTAATAGTCAGAGTCCAGAGCGAGGAGCTCTTGCTGTACTAGCAAAAACATTAGGACAATTCAGAAAGTGTGCCATTGAAATGCTACTGTTGCTCACCTTCTGTGAAGAAAATCTTACCAGTAACCAGAGCAGCTCTGAGTACTGACATCGGTCAACGGATAACTGAGTAGCCTTTCATCTCGGGCTGGCCCTGTCATCCAGACCCCCCCAATAAAAGTGCAATCTACGTGCAAGAACTGACTCATGATAACAGCTCACTTGTGATTTGCTAGACTAAACAGTTTGCTAGATTTTTTAGACTAAACAGTCTAAAAAGCAGCTAATATCATGTGCTCGTCTGTGTTTGTCTGTTCCCAACTGGATCCCTTTTATATTCACAGGGAGGAGCACTGTATCTCTGGCGGGACTTCTCTTTTTTGTTTTCTATCAAGAAAAATATTTCTTCAATGTTGCTCAAGTCTAACATCTCAACATTCCGGGCATATTGACAGCTAACACAGGAAGGGGGGAAAAGAAAACTATAAAGCAACCTATTAAAACACCATAAAGCAAATACACACACACACTTATATACTAATTCAATGGGCACGGAGGATGTGGAAGGCAGAGGGTAAGGAAAAGATACACTCATAATGACTCCTTATGTCTTTAGATCAAGACCATTTCAGTTACTATAAAGATTCTTGTTAGCACCACTGAGTACCTGGACAGGTGCTCTTTCATCTTCAGTTCTTACAAAATCAGAAATGTAGTTTTTACCATTTATCATTCTTTATATTTTTGTGCATTTTTGTTACAACAATCATTATAACACAGTTTCAAAATGTCTAACACCAGTGTAATTAGTCTCAAAAGGAAAGAAAAGTAACTAAGACAGAAAATATTTGAAGAAATAATGCATGAAAATGTCCAGAATTTGTTGAAAGACATACATTCATAGATTTAAGAATCTCAGTAGCCTCCAAGAAGACTGTACATCAGGAAAGCTGTGCTGAGACATATAGAAAAACTCATGAAAACCAAAGATACAGAAAATTTCGAGAGCAGTCAACATAGTACAAACAGGGGAATGGCATGTATAAAGTACTGAAACAAAAGCAAGCTGAGCCTTCTCTGTATCAGCTGCAGCCACAGATTTCCTGATCTGAGTTTGAATTATATAGAAATAGACTGATAGAAACAGAATGTACATATGCCAAATCCATATGTTTTAAGGATATTCAGAGACTCATGTTTCCCTGGAATATTCTGCAAGTGTATTGTCACAGCCCCCGGATGTTAATGATTGTTCTCTTTGGAAAGCTTGGTAAAACATGCATTTTGAATGTAGAGCATGAACTCTATTAGACAATATTATAGCATCTCATTTCTCTGTTAACTTTCACTGTGTCCCTTTGGATTAGAATATCATTAGACGTAGTTTCAGTGAAAGGGAAGAGTGCATGAGATTCTAAAATAGGATAATTACAGTGGAGCATCTCAAAATATCAGGAGAAGGATGTGAAGCCCAGATACTGGAGGGTCCTAGTGGAGAAGATTTCAAAAGAAATAGGTGGCAAAGATGAAATCTGCCTATTCACATTATAAATAGGGCTCACTGCAGTGATATATTCTTTTTCTATACATTTGCTAAAGCAAATGAAATACTGTTGAGAAAGAGACACTAAGAGATAGAGGGCAAGAGAGAGAGAGAGACCTCATCCACTTCTGGGTTGGCTGGAGGTAAATGGATTCAAATCTGAACAGACTGGAAGTAGAAGTGAACACAGTCTCACAGTGAGACTCAAATTTGTGCTAAAAGAGAAAGAGCTGCAGGATCTGCTCCCTACAGTCACGTTTGGCTGACTTGAAAATAGCAAAGGTTACAGCAAAGTTAAATCTGTGGTTTTAAAAGAGCTATTACAACTTGGGGAAAACTTCTATTAAGACATAAAGGATAGTAAATATGGTTATAAATTGTAAAAAAATAACTGTATTATGTTCACAGGCTCTTTCAATGTAATTTCCTCCCATCTTCATATAGCTTTTTTTTCGTTTAGCTGTTCAAATGAAAACAGAAAACCAATTAAGTGTTTTTGCTTGTTTGTTTAAAGTAGATAACTTTTTCAAAGTGCTAACAGCTGCAGTGGATGTAAATAACAAACGTTGGTCCCAAGCACTGCCAGTTTGAACCCCATACTTAAAGACACAGGAGAAGATCCTCTTTCTTTCATGGGTGGCTTTTGCTGGATGAAACATAAGGAACATTATATCAAATAGTCACTAAAACATGCACGTCTCCACAGTCGCATATGTTTCTGTAATTTTCACCATCTAGGCCACTTGTAAATGGAAGCATTTCCATGCTGATTGTCCAAAGATAAAATGTAAATTACCCAAATAAAATTGAGCATGGTAGAGAAAGTGCTGAAGTTCTAAGGCACTTTTAAAAAGCACACCTGGCCTTTACTGAAATATAAAGAATCTAGTTTCTCTAAGTTCTTTTTTTTAATTAATACATAAAACATCAGCCAAGAACTGATAAATATTTCAATTTCCTAAAACTGATGAAACTCGGAGAGGTAATATGTTATAGCTGAGAATCTTTGTTTATAATAAAATAAATAATAGCACTAGAAGCCTAACTAGCTTTTTGAGATATGAATTCTTGAAAGAGTGGACCACCTCTGCCTGGACATTGGGATAAATGGACATTTTGCAAATCAGAAAGAGTACCTAATCAATAGGACTTTCAAAATTAGTGAGACACTTCTGGGCTATCACTGGACAGAGTGGTTAGGAACAAAACAGACACAGCTAAGCAACTGCCCCTACTGAATTATAACTGAGGAATCACCTGCTGGTGAATTCAATGATACCAAGCACGATTGCTACATCTAAATCTATAATTTTATTAGAATAATAACATGTCAAGATAACCTGTTTCACTCCAACGTCCCACCTCAATAATTTTTTGTTTGTTTTTCACAGAAACTAGTCAGAAAGAGACTTTAAGGCAATATAAAGATATTTCAAATTGTGACTTTCAAGGAGCCAAACTTTCTATACAAAATTAGGAAGTAGGAAAATGCGACCTTTAGCTTTTCCTGTCCACTTGGTTTCTTTATTTATCAATCTTATTTTTTATTCACTGTGTACAGAGTGTCAAAAATATGTGTGTGTGTGTGTGTGTGTGTGTGTATATATATATATATATAAACTCACCCTAAGGGTAAAATGCTTTGTATTTTGGCTCTCTCACAGTATGAAATACTCAGAGAGGAACACAACTATGAAAAAAGTGAATAAATATTTATGGATCGTCCAATTTCAGCCTTAGCAGATGAGAAAGCTGATAGAGACCACCTTCCTAAATATCCCCTCTATGTCACGTCACACCAGTTTCTTATAAGGAAAGGAATCCTACTCATGGTTCTTATGAAAAAATTTTAAACTATCTTCATTAAGCAGATCTGAGCAAATTCCTTGGAATTGGTCATTCATTCATTGATTCAACCACTGAAAGATCTTCAGCTAGATGCCAGGCCCTGTGCTGGACACACCACAGACAAAGGTGAATAACAAAATACTTTCCTTGAGGGACCTCATGGTCTGAAGAGAAACAGATAATGGCCTGACATTACAAATACATTTTGCAAATATAGACATGTATAGAGGCTGCTGGAAGAATACATTTTCAGGATGGAAAAATTGCTACTCCCTCTAGTTTCTTTAAAAGTAAAGAACAAGGAGAGGTTATAACCTTCAAGACATGGAATTATTATTATTCTTTGGTAGGTATTCTGTCTTTTCTCTGCCAGAAATGTTGAGAGTCTTTTTCCTTTCTCAGGTTCCACAGGTTCACATTGTTTTACCTAGGTCTGTATTTATTTTCATTCTTATTCAGGATTACTGAATTTGAGACTTTGTATCTTTCAACAGTCTAGTGATATTTTCAGATTATTCTTAGGATTCTTCTAACCAAACCTCATGCCTACTTCCTATTTTATCCATACTCTCCTTCTAGAACTTCTATTAGATGTTTGTTTGAAATTCTTATTATTCAACATTCTCAAACTTCCTTTGAAATGATTTTCGTATATGTTTATCCATGTATACTAAATTCTGAGTTCTCATCATAATCTATTCATTTTATTAATTCTCTTCTCAGCTGCGTCTAATTGATTAGCTTGTCCATTCCAATATTGTGTTTCTCCCAACTCCCCTATCTCTAGACTATATATTATTGAACTTGTTTTAGAGATGATCTGGCTCAAGAAACAGAAACCCAGTTGGCTTCTATAGACCGAGATTTATTTGCAAGGAACCAGAGGAAATCATGAAAGTCACAGGCCGGAATGGCTCTCATGTTTCAGGGGAGACTGGATCCATACAATGGAAGGTCATCAGTCTCTCATCCAGGTGTGCATTTTACTCTTTCTATAAGATCCAGTTTCTTTACTTTAATATTAACAGAAGTCAATGTCCTTTTAAGGGCAGAAGCCACATCAGATTAATTTACTTCTCATCTTAATTCTCAGAGCACAGTTATAAAAAATACTTAACAAAGATTTCAGTTCAGTTCAGTCGCTCAGTCGTGTACAACTCTTTGCGACCCCAGGGACTGCAGCATGAGAGGCCTCCCTGTCCATCACCAAGTCCCAGAGTTTACTCAAACTCATGTCCATTGACTCTGTGATGCCATTCAACCATCTCATCCTCTGTTTTCCCCTTTTCCTCCTGCCTTCAGTCTTTCCCAGCATCAGGGTCTTTTCAAATGAGTCAACTCTTTGCATCAGGTGGTCAAAGTATTGGAGTTTCAGCTTCAACATTAGTCCTTCTAATGAACATTCAGGACTGATTTCCTTTAGGAGTCACTGGTTGGATCTCCTTGCAGTCCCAGGGACTCTCAAGAGTCTTCTCCAACACCACAGTTCAAAAGCATCAATTTTTCGGTGCTCAGCTTTCCTTATACTCCAACTCTCACATCCATACATGACTACTAGAAAAACCAGAGCTTTTACTAGATGGACCTTTGTTGACAAAGTAACATCTCTGCATCTTAATATGCTGTCTAGGTTTGTCATAACTTTTCTTTCAAGGAGCAAGCATTATTTAATTTCATGGCTACAGTCACCATCTGCAGTGATTTTGGAGCCCAAAAAAATAAAGTCTGCCACAGGAAGCACGTTAGAACTGGACTGGTTCCAAATTGGGAAAGGAGTACGTCAAGGCTGTATATTGTCACCCTGCTTATTTAACTTACATGCAGAGTACATCATGAGAAATGTGAGACTGGAGGAAGCACAAGCTGGAATCAAGATTGCTGGGAGAAATATCAATAACCTCAGATATGCAGATGACACCACCCTTATGGCAGAAAGCGAAGAAGTAAAGAGTCTCTTGATGAAAGTGAAAGAGAAGAGTGAAAAAGTTGGCTTAAAACTCAACATTCAGAAAACTAAGATCATGGCATCTGGTCCCATCACTTCATGGGAAATAGATCGGGAAACTTGAAACAGTGACAGACTTTATTTTTTGGGTCTCCAAAATCACTGCAGATATTGATAGTACCCATGAAATTAAAGGACACTTGCTTCTTGAAAGAAAAGTTATGACCAACCTAGACAGCATATTAAAAAGCAGAGACATTACTTTACCAACAAAGGTCCATCTAACCAAAGCTCTGGTTTTTCTAGTAGTCATGTATGGATGTGAGAGTTGGACTATAAAGAAATCTGAGCACCGAAGAATTGATGCTTTTGAACTGTGGTGTTGGAGAAGACTCTTGAGAATCCCTTGGACTGCAAGGAGATCCAACCAGTCACTCCTAAAGGAAATCAGTCCTGAGTATTCATTGGAAAGACTGATGCTGAAGTTGAAACTCCAATACTTTGGCTATCTTATGCAAAGAGCTGATTCATTTGAAAAGACCCTGATGCTGGGAAAGATTGAAGGCAGGAGGAGAAGGGGACAACAGAGGATGAGATAGTTGGATGGCATCACGGAGTCAATAGACATGAGTTTGGGTAAACTCCGGGAGTTGGTGTTGGACAGGGAGGCCTGGCGTACTGCAGTCCATGCGGGCCACAAAGAGTGGGACATGACTGGGCAACTGAACTGAACTGAAGCAGAGATAAGGCAGAGAGAACAAGACAGCAAACCTGTCTCATGTCTTCAGCAAATCCTGGTTCTAGTTTCTCTCCAAGCGTGATTATGTTTCCTTTCTTTGAGTTCTTTAAGATCTCCTGATTCCTTATAACAGATACCCTTTCTCAAGCTGGGTTGGTTATATTCATTTTATTGTAATGTAATCACCCCTAAGACAAAGCCCAGCAATATCTATCCCAGAGTTTGTGAAGGTGGAGGAAACCATGTAGTGCAATGGAATACTATAAACAAAGATTTGCAAGTGTTTTATCTGATTTGCTGGTTCTTAATTTATGGCTCATAAGTTTCATTACGAGCCTTTTCAAAGCTATGAACATTTTATCCAAAGAATTTCATGTTCACAAGAAATTTTCCATACAAGTTTATTCATCTGATAAACCACTGGAAAGCCATCCACAGCCTCTAAAAAAATATCTAGGTGAATTAGACTAATATCTACAATGAAATTCAATATCAGTCAGTTCAGTTCAGTTCAGTGGCTCAGTCATGTCCAACTCTTTGTGACCCCATGAATCGCAGCACGCCAGGCCTCCCTGTCCATCACAAAGTCCCGGAGCTTACTCAAACCCATGTCCATCGAGTCGGTGATGCCATCCAGCCATCTCATCCTCTGTCGTCCCCTTCTCCTCCTGTCCCTGATCCCTCCCAGCATCAGGGTCTTTTCCAATGAGTCAACTCTTCGCATCAGGTGGCCAAAGTACTGGAGTTTCAGCTTCAGCATTAGTCCTTCCAATGAACACCCAGGACTGATCTCCTCTAGGATGGACTGGTTGGATCTCCTTGCAGTCCAAGGGACTCTCAAGAGTCTTCTCCAGCCCCACAGTTCAAAAGCATCAGTTCTTCGGTGCTCAGCTTATGCATGTTTTCAAACATGCTATATTCTACTACAACTTTCCTTTCATGAAATTTATTACTACAGTGTCCTGGGCTCCATTGAAAATATTAGTTAACATAAATTATGTGTCATAGATTATTTAATTTTTTTGAAGATTTCACAAGCAAATAAACATTTTCTCTTCTAGGCTTAAGAATGAAACATCAGGCAATCTATGTTAAGCATATAAAATCCCACATGCACACAGATCCCTTTGTTAGCTGAGATTCAAAGTAAAAAGCCAAAATATAATGTACTTTTCATTTAAACGAAGGTTCTATAGAACAGGCAGCTTTTCTTTTTTTTAATCCGAAGTCTTTTATGTACAGATGTTCTATCAAAGTGCCTTTCAAAAAAAGGGATATACATCGAGTACGGTTACAGGAGCACCAAACAGCCTGTCTGCCCAAAAATATCTCTCCTGATGATCTGTCATTTCATGGTCTGGGGTTCATTCTTTGTGAGCAGTCCCTCTGCAGGCATCTACTTTTAAAATGCCATTACTGTCGGCCTGGAAGTGGAGAGAAATGGTAGTTTCGCATAATTGTCTTCCAAAGTTATGTTCTGTTAAAAGGGTGGTTTTTTTTTTGTTTTTTTTTTTTTGGTCCCATTAGAAGGCAACTTGTCGATAGTCATTGATTGACAGCCAGTGCTGCCTCCCAGAGACAAAGAGGCAAAAAACTCCCCTAGGGTCAAGAAGGAAAACTGCCTGAAATACAGAAGCAATCTGAGCAGGGCTTTTCTGCAGGGTGTGTTAAAACTGCAGAGATAAAGCCAGTGAAAGCAGGAGAGCAATGTCAGGAAGCAACAGGGAAGAAAAGAAGTGTGGGAAGAAAGAAAGAACAATTGTAGTAAAAACTTCTTGTTCCGTTTAATGAGAATCAACATGTGGCAGAACTGGTTGCGGCTGCGGGGGAAAAAATAAAGCCATTAGTTAGAGTTTGGAAGAAAATTAATTTTGAAATTTGACACATATAAGGCTTCATGGTAATTCTGAGACTGCATCACCAGAGCAGCCAGGTCAAAAGATAAAAGCAGACACTAAAAAATCTCACTGTGGGTGACGTGCTGGATATAAAAAGAAAGATAATATAAGTGAGAGTTCTTGACTGATGACCTTGATAATATTCTGTGGGTTGAATATTTAACTATTTGTAAATTGGGGAAAGATGCCCCTTAAGTCACAGGTGACTCTGGAATATGTGAGTTAACAGATGGAATGTACCTACAGTATGTGTGCCCAGTACCTCTCACATGATCAATAAACACTACATATGCTTTTAGTTTTAGAATGGTATTTCACCACCTATTATAAACATTGTTTAGAAAATGTGAAGTTTTAAAAAGACACTTTTTGTACCAAATAGTTTAATGTGTTTGATTAGCAAAAGAAAAAACAAAAACAAAAATCAGCCATGATGGGTGGCGTGACTTTCTCAGTTTAGTAATCGAAGCCAAGGGAGATATTTGCTCCTCCAATCAACACTAGACTAACAACTTCATTGGCTGTTGCCAAGTTGAATGACAGAGAAAAAGCCCTAACATCATTCTCAAATCTCTCAGGACTTGTCCACGCAGACTTCATTTCTGTGACGGCAAATGTCAGAAGAAATGGCCCGGTAAGTAAAATGCAAGAGGTTCAATCACATGATTTTAGATGGAAAAATGACAGAAATGATCCAATTGAAGGTCATAATGCGGCAGAGAAAAAAACTTGAGGAGCAAAGAGGTTAAATGATACGAACAAAGTCCCACAGCTATTCAGCAATGCAGAGTCAAGACAGAACCCACCATGTCTGAGGACTTAAAAACGGTCGGGTTCACGCAGGCACACCAGGCCACCTCCTTACCTTGGGTACATCAGGCTACACACAGAGCAATGTCACTGAGATATGCTTCCCTCCTTGGTAAGTGATTTCATAAACAAAAATAATATGTATGTATATACAAGAACCATTTCTCAAATCCACTCTTTTTGCCTAGAGATGAATTGAGAGCCTGCGGTTTCAAAGGCAGGAAACAAGACCATCCTTAACTGCGATTTAATAGGAGGCTGAGCAGTACCCCTCCCTTCTTTGTTCTAGCTTCTCTTCAGAGTTCTCAAGTTCACCAGGCTTCCTGATAAAGCCATGTTGCCTCTTCTCCAACTGCATTAAGGCATCTCCCTTTGAAACAGTAAAATCCTGCACTTTGTGCAAAGAAAAAAAATAATAAAAGAACAAAATCAAGTATGGTGAGATTTTTTTTTTTAAGCTCTTTGTCTGAGCCGACTCTTCATTCAAACTCAAAGAACTGGGTTTCAGTTCAAAGTTAGTTTCTGCAGCTGCCTCCAGCTCACAAAGCATTTGTTCCCACTGTATCTCCTGGCAGGGTACACTTCATTTCTGCTCAGCCAGAACATAATGAAAGGTGCATATTTCATCCATTCTCCTCCCTGATGTTAGATACTCTCCTTTAATTTCTATCTTATTGTGTTGACCTCCTCAACCCCATCCTGACCCCCCCAGGGGAAACTCTTTCTGTTGCTTCTCTTTGGAGCCAGCAAAGTAACCCATCGACATGCCTTATCAACGCCTCCCATTCTGGGTCACTTCTGGGAGCAACACGGCCTTTTCAGACCCTCAGGAATGAACACCTGTGCTGGGGGCTTTCCCACTTCTTCTCCAGCTTGCTCAGGCCCACTCCACATCCTCCATCCATTCACAGAGCTTAGAGCTCCAGAACTCCTTCCCATGTGAATGAAATTGCAAAAACACTAATGAGTATGTCTATTTTCTCACTCAAGTTGTGAGAAAAGTATCTCCGTAATGACACTGGTTTACAAACATTTGGTATTCAAGAATGAATTACGAGATATTCTGCCTTTAAAGGTGTCATTTGGGAATATCTATTTTCATTTATAAATTTACCACAGGTGAACCTACTTTGGGTCTTTGAAATCTAAAATCCACACAAGCAACATTGATGTTGATTTTAAAAATGTAATTTTGATTACCAAGACTCGGCAAAGGAAACTTCCTAACTCCAGCAAATCAAATTATTTGTGACCAGATGTCATTTATAAGAGTTCACTGTATACTATTTATGTTTTTATATTCTGTTTTCTTAGCCTCAGTTTTTTAGTTTCTTTAATATGATTATTAAATAATTATTATTACAACATACATTATAAAATATTGGGTTACTTTGAGTATTAGTTATATACTTATAATACTCATTTACCAATGAACCATATTCAATTTTTTAAGTAAAGCCCTTCTTATTAAGACATATTATTATTATTTTGTTATTTTTACACAAGCTTTATTTATATTGGACAAACCTGTCCATGCACACTCACATAAAGAATATCTTTTATCTTCAGAGTAGTATCTGAGCCATCTATGAGAAATAGGATATGATCTTATATAAACAAATTTCATCAGAATATTTTGAAGATAATTATATCAAACCAATTAAAACTAGAGAAACACCTATATATCCTCTTCTGTTATGGAAACTAGCATTATCACAATCATTTAGACACTCTAAAAACAATATTTAAAAATATAATTTCTTTTTTAAAATCACTGTAAAAATTGGTCTTCCAGAAGCTCATTGTTGAAGGTGATGTACCTTGAAAACCACACAAGAAAGGGGGAGATGATCAGAAACTCTTAGTCTCAAAGTTCTCTTTCCATTGTAGATCTGGATTTTAAAACTATTACTTTCTAAAAGCTGTATTTTATTAATATTTGAAATATCAGAGACAAACACATATTTATTGAAAAATAAATGTACCACTGCACAAATTCTTTGTGGATTGTTATATATGGCTTATTGACAGAATTAGATGCATGGACCAGTGGAAAAAAGTGGAAGCAGTGACAGATTTTATTTTCTTGGGCCCCAAAATCACTGTGGATGGTAACTGCAGCCATAAAATTAAAAGATGCCTGCTCCTTGAAAGGAAAGCTGTGACAAACCTAGACAGCATATTAAAAAGCAGAGACATCATTTTGTCGACAAAGGTCTGTCTAGTCAAAGCTTTGGTTCTCCCAGTAGTAGTCATGTACCGATGTTAGAGTTGGACCATAAAGAAGGCCGAGCACAAAGGAATCAAGGCTTTGGAATTATGGTGCTGGAGAAGACTCTTGAGAGTCCACTGGACTGCAAGGAGATCAGACCAGTCAATCCTAAAAGAAATCAACCCCAAAGATTCATTGGAAGGACTGATGCTAAAGCTGAAGCTCCAGTATTCTCACCGCTGATACAAACAGCTGATTCACTGGAAAAAGACTGTGAAACTGGGAAAAACTGGAGGCAAGAGAAGAGGGCGACAGAGGATGAGATGGTTGAATAGCATCACTGACTCAATGGACATGGGTTTGAGCAAACTCTGGGTGATATTAAAGGACATGGAGGCCTGGTGTGCTGCAGTACAAGGGGTTGCAAAGAGTCAGACACAACTTGGGGACTGAGCAACAAGATGCATGGACTAGAAGTAGTAGATCATTGGCCCAAGAATTCCACGTGAACTCTGTTAGCTGAGTAATATATGACAATGGGGTTTACACTAATTAGTCCTTAGCATGTGTTTACGGTCACTCAAAAGCATCTTTCATTAGAAAGATAATTGTAACAGAAAAACATCTTGCTCAAGTCATTCAACTCAGTGATCATGAACTTGCCCCATTTATGTGCTGTGTTAGCGAATTGCCAGTGTTTTCTATACATTTAACTCTAGAAATAAAATAGACCAGAAATAAAACCTCTGAATCAGAATAAATTGTTGCCAAGTTCCTCTTAGTAAATATAAGAATCATTAATGTCTTGTTAGCAAAGATTAATATTCTCTAATTTAAGTGGCACTCTTTAAACAAACAATAACAGCAACAAAAATCTACCGATTGCTACTCCTGAGTTTAAAAATCACATGACAATTAACATGTAGCAGAAATCATATAAAGAACATCTCAAATAAAAACAATGCAAAAAACTTAGTCACCAGATATTGCATACTGGTGTCTCAGTGTGATTTTTTTTTTTTCAAGCTCAATTAAGGTATCATTTATAATTTTCTTAGAACTATATGTTTTCTCATTATAGGTGCATTAATTGTACTAGTCAGGGTTCTCCAAAGAAACAGAACCAGCAGAACAAAAAACCAGTTCAGTTCATTAGGAAGGCTGAGACGTCCCACACTCTGCCCTCTGCAAAATGGCTGCTGCTTCTGTTCAGTCACTAAGTCACGTCAACTCCAGAATGGAGAACCAGGGAAGTCTGACGACGTGAGAACCGGGGCACTGATGCCCAAAGACAGGAGATGGACGTCCCAATTCTAGCAGAGCGAGACCTCAGCCTTCCCGCGCCTTTCTGCTCTGGTTCAGCCTCTCTGGGCTCAAGGAATGTGAATTAATGGGATCAGGGTAGGCTTACACAAGGTGTTTTTTACAAGTGTTCCAAGAGATTACAATAGTAAATTTTAGTATAAGTTCCACAGGATTAAAAAGTTTTATGTTTTTCTTAATTACACAATTTAAATGTGTGTGTATAACAAGTACAATAAAAGAGTTACATTCTTTACAGCTAATTTGAATCCTTTGAAATTTCTCAATAAATGCAAATTGCTTAAAAAATGTGATTGTCCTATATGTGAGAGAAAAACTTAAAATTTTTAAAAATCAGAAGTACCCTGTATTCAAATTGTTCTGCGGGCACTGGTACATTCTCTTTATACTTCAAATAACCTGAAACCATAAATGACAAGTGATGTAGTATGAATTATGCAAGAAAGAGATCAGGTAGTGCTATCAAACTGCTTAGGATTTAAAATAGACTTTTTTTATGTGGACTTCTAGCCAAGATGAAGTAGCCCCAATTCCTTCTAGGTCTTTAATCTTGCAAGTAAATAATAATAAATATGAAGAAGATCAATCAACCTATCTTCTCTGTGTTGTTCAGATGGAATGATTCCCATCATTCTTTCTTCTCACTCTGATTTTCCTGTTCCTTCTGCTCTGCTGTTGAGTCCATCTGCTGAACTCTTATTTTGATTACTGTATAAGGCCTCAAAATTCCAGGTGATTCTTCTTTTTCCCATTTTTTTTTTAAGTGAGAATCAAACTGTACTACAGAAAGATATATATCTTGTACAATAATGGAAAACTGTATGAGGAGAAAGTGAAAGCAAAGAGATCCTATCTGTGGAGTGGGAAAGGTGAAATGATAAAAAGTTAATTTCCTGGGGCCACTTTTACTTGGTAGATATTTTAGGTAAGAGACTTCAAAGGTGGGAGAGGGTCCAAAAACCTCAGAGAATTTTATAAGGTAACGGGAATATAAGTGAAGGTGAAAGTGTTAGTCGCTCTTTGCGACCCCATGGACTAAATTTATGCCAAAGATAGTCTTTTCTCCAATTAGAAACTTAACACAATCAATGAAAAACAAAAGATAATCCTTCCCCCTCTAAGTTTTGTCTACGGCAGGAAAACGAGAGACATCAGATGGCACAAAATATCAGAGTATTTAAGAGAGGCAGTTGTTAAAAGTGGATTATGGAGAGTGGACTTGGTAAAGAATCTGCCTGCCAAGCATGAGACGCAGGTTCCATCCCTTGGGTAGGGAAGATCTGGAGAAGGAAATGGCAACACACTCCAGTTTTATTGCCTGGGAAATTCCATGGAGAGAGGAGCCTGTTGAGCTACAGCTTATGGGTTGCAAAGAGTCGGACATGACTTAGCAACTAAACAACAACAACAACAAATGGAGAGTGAATTAGATGCTCCGAAGGACACCTAGATTCATGCTTCGGGATCTGAGATAAGCAGAGCTCAGTGTGCGTGATACCCCAGTAGAACCATGTACACAGAAATTCAAAACAAACGGACTGGAGAGTTAACAGTTATTTTCAAACCACAGTGCTAAATTTGCACAAACGCACATGGTTTTCCAGTGACCCAGGAAACCTGTTGCATGAATTGTTATAGCGATTAAAGCATTAGCAGGAATTATAGAGAAATTAACTCTGAAGTACTTAGACGGCTATGCTGCTACTTAATATTTACTATACCTCTTTCTGAAAGATTTCTCCAATTTCTCCTTTTTCACAACTTCAACTCATTATCACAAGTTAGTTCTCTTGTTTTATGCTCAGATGTGCATCCTAAGCAAAAAACTTAAATGAAAAGTAATGTGCCATATTAAATATATGCAGAATGAAAACTCAAATTGAGGTCAAGAAAGATAGTCCTGCTTTCTATAAGAAAGTTTTATGAGGTCTGTCACCCTAGATACTGCAGAGTGATATGCTGATTAGTGTCTCATTCTTTTGCCCTGTTTATGTCATTTTTCTCCCAGAGTAGGAGCTTACAATCCATTAAGACTATTTACTTAACTATTGAAGCAGCTATTTCTTGATTAAAAAGGAGGAGGAGAAAAACAATTATTATTCAAGTATTAAATGAACTGAAAGCTAAGAAAACTGTTTTCCTTTCTGGATTAAAGACTTAAGATGATTATTTCACTAATTGCAGTTAATTAGGCTTGCTCTATGCTATTACCCAAGATCAAATTAATAATGGAGCAATTTATAACAATGAAGTTTATATTAACAGAGGTCATCACCTTCAAATAGTCCAGATTTCACCACTAGGATTTTCCAACATATATGCATACATGATAAAGCTGGAATGGTTGGCTTAAGAAGTGTAAAGCAATTATATTCTAATAAAAAAATGACACTCATGTCACAACCACTCCACTACCTTCTGAGATGTCACCGCCCTTTGGTGGGATGGTACCTCAAAGACACTGATATGTACGTGGATTTTTTTCTCTTATTAAGTAACAATGATGTATAACAATTCACCAGAACCTTCCACCTGGTTCTAAAATTGCCATCACATTCCCTGACATAGACATGAGTAAATGTTACAGGATATTTTAGTGTTTTAAGTAGGAAGAAAGTAAAGCGGAAAATGCCTAGAGACCTTGCCCAGAGCACAACGTAAATTTCAAAACCAGCAATATTATTCTGCTGCATATTGTGCTCCAGATTTTACCACTTTCTCATTTTAAAAAAGGTTTCCCCCAGAATACCACCACAGGGATTCTATGAGCACATTGGGAAGCGCTAGTCACCTCCACCATCAGCTCTGAAAGTAATCACCCCATGCTGCCCTTGACCTCTGCCTTGGCAAAGGCCAGCGGCACACACAGAGCTTCCAGGGGGCTCAGCAGTAGAAGCATCCATCTGCCTGCCATGCAGGAGACATAGATCTGACCCCTGGGTCGGGAAGACCCCCGGAGAATCCCATGAACAGAGGAGCCTGATGGCCTACAGCTCATGGGGTCACAAAGAGTGCGACAGGACTGAGCAACTGAGGACTTTACACAACTGAAAACTCAATACAAACTTCCATTCTACTGACCCTTTCCTAAATACTGATGAGCCCTGGGCTACACTGATAAAAGTGGAATGTTCATATGAAGGGCGCTATCGACTGAGGATATTCTCTTTGGTCAGATGTCATCTGAAGTGTTGTTTGCAGTTCACTCCCAGATTCACTCACTGCACTCTGGTGGATTCACATGCCATGAGGACAATCAATAACACTGCTTAGGAATTTTGGTCATAACATTTAAAAAATCGGCTTGTGTGCTGAGATGGGTAACCATGATGATAAAGGAGTTGGACAGCTTGTTATATGAGGAAAGGCTTAATTAAGGGGAATGTTTAGCTGGAGCAGAAATGTCTTATGGGAAGAATTACTCACAAATATTTGAAGGACTGTCACAGGGAAGAGGATGAAATACATCCCACGAGGCTCCAGGGAATAGAACTAGACCAGTGTGTGAAAACACAGTGATGCCAACTTTGACAGAGCAAAAAAGAAAACTTTCTCACACTTTAAACTTTCTGAAATTGGAATCAGCTGCTATCTAAAGACTGTCTCTAAAAATAATCAAGCCGAAGTGGAATACTTTAGAGAAAATTCTGTTCTGGATGGGGATCATTAGACTTGAAGATTTTAATGTAACTTGGAATTTTAAAATTCTATAAATCTTGAAACTCCTTTTCATGGATCACCCTAAAAATAAAATTGGATATTGATTTTTTCATATTGTATTTGTGAAGTGAAACATGATTCTCATTATAAAAAGTTGTAAAGTTATACTCATGAATTACCATGTAAACTTATACAAAATCAGGGTAACTTAAATGCATTTATTATAAATTTGATTTGTTTCCTTACAGAGAAGAAACAGTATGCCAATAATTTGGGGGTTTATAAGTTTTTAAATGTTTGCATTGATATCTTGGCATGTAAAAATACTTATTTTTACATTTTTATGATTTAATATAAACTGAAAATTTTAATGATGCAATAATGTTGGTATGGTATGCCAGATTTTTTTAAATGACCTTCACTTCATTGTACCTCTCATAAAACCCACCAGTTTTGTTTTGTTTGTTCTTTTACTCCATCTGAGTAAGTGATACTGTTATCAGGGAGATGGAGCTGAAACAACTGTAAATTGAAATCTTTATGGTCTAACACATGTGATTTCTCCTGACTTGCACCTGACAGAGAAGCTAAAGAAATTCAAACAGAAAGAAGTGTCTCTAACCTGAGGAGGTTAATCTTACAATTACCTGCATCTGACATCTGTGTAAATATTTTTTTCACAAGAAAATAGTATATATCAGAATATTACATTTCAAGCATCCATGCACTATAAAATTAACATTTAAAATTTCTGTATATAACAATAATCTTATAAATAAATAAGATACAGCTACAAGCCATAGGGGCTTCCCAGATGATGCTAGTGGTAAAGAATCCACCTGCTAATGCAGGAGACATAAGAGATGTGGGTTCAATCCCTGGGTCAGGAAGATCTCCTGGAGAAGGAAATGGCAATCCACTCCAGTATTCTTGCCTGGAGAATTCCACAGACAGAGGAGACTAGTGGGCTACAGTCCATGAGATTGCAAAAGAGTGGAACACTACCTAGTGACTTAGCACATGTCATATAAGCTCCTTAAATTACCAGCCTGTGGAGAAATCCTCGTGTGTACAAGACATCTGCTAAAGAACCAGCAACTTGACATAACATTTTATAATCTGTATGTGTCAAGCCTTGAGATCAGGGAAACAATACTTTTTCAGCCTATTTATTCCATCACTAACTCTAACAACCTGCAGTGGTTTTGATCTATAAATACCCAGCAAGTGTACCCTGAAGGACAGGAATAACTTGCTGAAACATTCTGCACACTACAAAAGAGGGTCAGAGAGCACACTGACCTAATGAAAAGTGAACCTGTCAATTTTACATGCACACAGAAGAGCAACATCATAAATTGAGTCATGGCAGGAATGCACAGCCAAAAAACTTTCTCAGATGCCAAAATTAAGACAAGAATCCATACCCATGATGGAGAAGAGGGTTTAGGTGAAGGTAGGAGGAGAGTCCTAATAAGCACTGGTGTTTTAGAGAAAGAGGGAGTAGAATAAGGTATGGTTCTTTATTTAAAAAAGAAAACTGAAGAAAGAACAAGTTTAGACCTAAGGTAATCATAGGTACCTGAGGATAACACACGCTTGTTTAGAAACAGAGTGGACCAAAACTGAACCAGAAACAAAAGAGGAACTGTGCTGACTTTTTGACTTCTCAGAACTGAGACAAACAAGAGGAACCGCCTGACTTAGTAATTTATTACCTTGAGCTAGTCAGTCAGCCGCTCTGAGCTCTGGTTCCACCATTTGTAAATGTGTATGATAAATCTGTTGATGTACCTCATCAGATTGCCAGTCATACCCTCCTCCCGGTAATCTCCTCACACCTTTATCAGTACCTGAAGATGATATTTAAGCCAGAGGCTTAGGCTACCTTGAGTTACACATTTCCTCTGGGGTATCTCCCACATATACATGAAGTATCAGTTCAGTTCAGTTGCTCAGTCGTGTCCGACTCTTTGTGACCCCATGGCCTGCAGCACGCCAGGCTTCCCTGTTCATCACCAACTCCTGAGCTTGCTCAAACTCATGTCCATCGAGTCAGTGATGCCATCTAACCATCTCATCCTCTGTCGACCCCTTCTCCTCCCACCTTCAATCTTTCCCAGCATCAGGGTCTTTTCAGATGAGTCCATTCTTCACATCAGGTGGCCAAAGTATTGGAGTTTCAGCTTCAGCATCAGTCCTTCCAATGAGTATTCAGGACTGATTTCCTTTAGGATGAACTGGTTGGATCTCCTTGCAGTCCAAGGGACTCTCAAGAGTCTTCTCGAACACGCATCATGTATACATGAAGTATATATGTTAATAAATTTCTACTAGTTTTTCTCTTGTTTATCTGTCTTTTATTATAGAGGTCTCTGAGCAGGACTAAGAAGGGCAGAGGGAAAATGGTTTTTCCTCTGCTACACACTCAAATACGATTCTTGGAGCTTCAACAATTGTATTGTAACCATAAGAAACATCCCCCCAAAACTTCAGAGATATAATCAAGACCAGCCACTGCTCACATAAAAACTTCTGTTTATATTTGAAAAATAAACTTCTATTCATCACTATTAGTTCAGTTTTCTAGTATTTGCATTCCAAAGCATGCCTGACTGATAAAGGAGACTATTATCTTCTCATTGCTCAAGTTACTATAATAAGCACACACTATTATTGCAATTTTTCAAATGACTTTTTAAAGTAGAAAAATTAAAGATAAAAGAAAATGAGGCAATTAAAGAAGAAAGGAACTTTTAGAAAGATTTTTTTTCCTGCATCATTGTACTTTAAGCATTGTATTTATTTCAACTGAAATATGTCCTGTCACTAGTTTGTTTGTTCTTTGTTAAGTAAACCTGAGAAGCATTTAAGATATATCTCCCTCACTCCATAATGAAGCATTGACTCCTTTGCTAAATGACTGAAAGAGATATCAAGGTTACTGTTAATAAAAACAGGGACTTATTAGGTTTCAAGTTTATTTAAAAGTGCTCCACAGCAATCATTATTCTTTCAACAGCTCTGAATATCTTTTTTAAGTGTAAATATTAAAGCTACTCAAAAAATTTATTTACACAGATTTGGAGAATATTTTTTTCTCCCATCTCAAGGGTACATGACTCTACAGAAACTTTTCTTTTTCTAATTTGAATTTGAGGCAATTGTGAATCAAATACTTGCTTATTACAGTATTTGTTTTAGATGCACAGATAATTAAGCATTAAGGATAACCTTTCAGGGTCTATGTGAGAAATGAAAATATAGCATATTGCAAGAAAACATTAATATTATAATGAAAGTAGATGGGGAAAGGAGGGAAGGGGGAAGAAGGCAAGGAATACATAGAGAAACCACAAATACAGAAAGCGTTAGCTAAATGTCTGTTATTGTTTAGTCGCTCAGTCATTTCTGACTCTTTTGTGACCCCATGGACTATAGCCCACCAGGCTCCTGTGTCCATGGGATTTCCCAGACAAAAATATTGGAATGGGTTGCCATTTCCTTCTCCAAGGGATCTTCCTGACTCAGGGATCGAACATGGATCTCCTGCATTGGCAGGCGAATTCTTACCACTGAGCCTCCCACCAGGGAAACCCACAATGCCTGATACCAAAGGAAAAAGACAGAGACAGAGGCGGCTCCAAGGTTTAATACCGATTACAAAGCTGTTCAAGGTATATAGCAAAACGCAAAATATATCATTTACACATCAAGCTTTTTTTGTTGTTGATATTACCAACAATAAAACTGTCTTTTACAAGGACCTAGGAGGTTGTCCCTGGATGATGAGGTTGTCATCATGTCTAGAAAAACAAGGGGCAAAGGGTAACTCATAACTGATCCTGTGGTAAAAAGCTCACATATACAACTGCAAAGGCTTCAGTAAAGTTTCCCTGGACTGTTTAACTCTTATCTAATACAACTTGGCTCTGACTGTAGTGTAGGTTGGGCTGTTCCTGCTGCCTTTCACTGAGGGATACGCAGGCCTGTTCTCCAGCGTCCCTACTCTGACTGGGCTCTCTCTCTGTCTTTCTGTCTCTCTCTCTCTCCCTCATTAATTTTGGACTTCTTCTTCTGGACTCCTTTGTGAAAAGTAGTTCTTCAGCAACTCTACTCTCTCACATGGTCAAAAGCATAGCTTACTCACATATTTCACATACAATATACAGTCACTTTATTAAGTTTTGTAAAACCATAACCCTTTTTATGGAAAGTGCTACCTGCAACCTAACTTTGTCATTGGCTCGCATGACAAATACAAAACCAGTCATTTTTTAGTTGCTCCCCACCTGCACCCCACTCAGGAATATTAGCTGCTCTAAAATCGCTCTCGGGAAGCTCAGCAATCATGGATTCTACTAATATTTCACATGTATTCTTCTCACAGCTGTTTGGAGACAACTATTGAATGATGCTAGATGATGTATTTTAGCCATTTTTATCCATTCCTCAAGCCATGAGCTAAAAATCAGCTGGCTTTAACACAGTTGGTAAAGATAAAATGGAGTTTACATTTAAGCTTGGAGTAAATTTTACTTTCAGAATGGCAATTGGCTAATATCCCTATGTGCAAACAAATTATTTGGAACACAATAAATCATAAAATAAAGTAATTCTGTTGTTAGATTTCAGCCATGAAATCAGTTTCCAGAATAAATTCAAATTTTTTTTTTTCCAATAGACACTTTAAATTATAAAACTCAATCAAACTTTGGATCAAGTTTCTTAAGGTTTTGGTCACATGAATGTCTAGATCAAAATTATCTAGATACTTGTGAAAGGTTTAAGCCTCGAGGCCCACCCCAGACTCTTTGGCTAGAAATCCCTGGCAACTCAGCTGAGAATCTGTACATTTTATTTGCACCCAGCATGATTTCTGGGGCTTCCCAGGTGGTGATAGTAGTAAAGAACCTGCCTTCCAGTCCAGGAGACACAAGAAACAAGCCTTTGATCCCTGGGTTGGGAAGATCTCCAAGAGAAGAAACGGCCACCTACTCCAGTGTTCTTGCCTGGAGAATCCATAGACAGAGGAGCCTGTCTGGCTACACAGTACACGGGGTCACACAGAGTCGGACACGACTGAAGTAACTTAGCTTCAGCAAGGTGATTTCTAAGCTCACTGATATTTAAGAAGCTCAGCCTGAGATTACTCCATCCTGAGATAAAGATCTGGCTCTCTGTGAGACCCAAGTACATAAGTACAGAGTATGATAAGCTGTGCCGAAACACCAAGTATGCTTCAAAAGATGGGTTTCTTTTTTTTCTCTCCTTTGCTTATACAACTGAAATATTGAAGCAGAGTTTCTTCTCTACTCTAGTGCAGTATAAAACTACAAATGGGAAAAAAAAAAAAAGCCAAAGAACAGAATAAAAAACAAAACCAATAAAAAAAAATACTCAAGTATATATGTATGTTAATTTATGATAAACTAACAAAGAATGGTACTTAAGATGCCAAGGACAATTTTATATACAAGGGGATAAAATAAAATTACCATTTCATATTATAAAGGTAACTTCCAGATTTATAAAGATGTTAAAGTCTACAACTAAACTATAATAACAGTTATGATCACTCACCTAGAGCCAGACATCCTGGAATGCGAAGTCAAGTGGGCCTTAGGAAGCATCACTACGAACAAAGTTAGTAGAGGTTATGGAATTTCAGTTGAGCTATTTCAAATCCTAAAGGATGATGCTGTGAAAGTGCTGCACTCAATGAGCAAGCAAATTTGGAAAACTCAGCAGTGGCCACAGGACTGGAAAAGGTCAGTTTTCATTCCAATCCCAAAGAAACACAATGCCAAAGAATGCTCAGACTAGCACACAATTGGACTCATCTCACACACTGGTAAAGTAATGCTCAAAGTTCTCCAAGCCAGGCTTCAACAGTAGCTGAACTGTGAAATTCCAGATGTTCAAGCTGGATTTAGAAAAGGCAGAGGAACCAGAGATCAAATTGCCAATATCCATCGGATCATTAAAAAAAGCAAGAGAGTTCCAGAAAAACATCTACTTCTGCTTTACTGACTATGCCAAAGCCTTTGACTGTGTGGATCACAACAAACTGTGGAAAATTCTTAAAGAGATGGGAATACCAGATCACCAAGACTGATCACCTCTTGAGAAATATGTATGCAGGTCAGGAAGCAACAGTTAGAACTGGACATGGAACAATAGACTGGTTCCAAATTGGGAAAGGAGTACATCAAGCCTGTATATTGTCACCCTGCTCATTTAACTTATATGTAGAGTACATTATGAGAAAAGCTGGGCTGGATGAAGCACAAGCTGGAATCAAGATTGCTGGGAGAAATATCAATAACCTCAGATATGCAGATGACACCACCCTTATGGCAGAAAGCCCAGGAGAACTAAAGAGCCTCCTGATGAAAGTGAAAGAGGAGAGTGAAAAAGTTGTCTTAAAACTCAACATTCAGAAAACTAAGATCATGGCATCTGGTCCCATACTTCATGACAAATAGATGGGAAACAGTGGAAACAGTGGCTGACTTTATTTTTTTGGGCTCCCAAATCACTGCAGATGGTGACTGTAGCCATGAAATTAAACGATGCTTGCTCCTTGGAAGAAAAGTTATGACCAACCTAGACAGCATATTAAAAAGCAGAGACATTCATTTGCCAACAAAGGTCCATCTAGTCAAAGCTATGGTTTTTCCAGTAGTCACGTATAGATGTGAGAGTCGGACTCTAAAGGAAGCTGAGTGCTGAAGAATTGATGCTTTTGAACTGTGGTATCAGAGAAGACTCTTGAGAGTCCCTTGGACTGCAAGGAAATCCAACAAGTCCATCCTAAAGGAGATCAGTCCTGAATGTTCATTGGAAGGACTGATGTTGAAGCTGAAACTCCAATACTTTGGCCACCTTATGCGAAGAACTGACTCATTGGAAAAGACCCTGATGCTGGGAAAGATTGAAGGTGGGAGGGGAAGGGAATGACAGAGGATGAGATGTTGGATGGCATCACCAACTCGATGGACATGAGTCTGAGTAAACTCTGGGAGTTGGTGATGGACACGGAGGCCTGGCGTGCTACAGTCCATGGGGTTGCAAAGAGTCGGACACAACTGAGTGACTGAACTGAACTGAACTGATAATAATTTAGAGATGACATAGAAATAGAAACCATAGAGATAACTGTAGGCTAACATTTAAATGATCATAGAGTAGAAAAATATAACTAAGGAAAGATATCATAATGAAAGGAGACATACAGAAAAATTTAACCAACCACACATGTAAATTCTGTACAATTGAAATATAACAATAAACTAATAAATAAATAGGAAAGAGCTACCAAACTATAAAGAAGATAGAAACAAATGAAAGTTGGAAAAAAATAAGTATTTGCAATGTATTATTAACTTACTTGTCTAAACATTCATCATTTTAAGGGATCCAGTTCTTCCTGGAAGCAAGACTGAGGAGAGCAGGAGAAGCAGTGGATGTCTACCCTTGCAAACAATCCAGGGACCCGTGTTACAGAAGGGATGACCCCCGTACCGGGGTTTTCTCCTATGCACGCACGTATTAATACATCAACTGGAACGGCTGAGGCAGCCTCGGTACAGAAAAGAAATATATTTGCACCTGTCACCCAAGATTTTAAGGAAGTCTAGAATAGATGTTAAGGAAGTCTAGAATATATAGCTTAGCAAAGCTTCTTTAAATTTCAACCACAAATGTTCTTCCTCTACAAAACTTGTGGAAATACTTCTTTAAGGACGCACCATGTGAGTGTATTTCATCTTGACCTCATTTGCATGCTATTCCCATCATCATGAGCATAAGACCAGGACCAGAGCAACTACACTGGAGGCGTCACAATTTAATCCTGTGAACCTTGTTCCCACTGGACAGAAATCCTATTATGTCCTCAGTTTATCCATAAACCTAATTGAGTCTTAGTCTTTATCTCACTTTCTGTCAGCCAATTATTCTCTCCTCTTATCTTGCTGACCAGGATAATTTCAGCACAAACCTCAAAACCTCCAAGCATTTATGTCTATATGATCTCTGCCAAACTATTTTCAAATTCAGTTGCAACTTAGACTACCTAAGTCTATCTAAATTTCACCGCATACTAATTTTCATATAATAAATATTTTGATTTACTTTGATTTGCCCCATCAATCAAGGGAGTGAGGAAGGAAGAAAGGAAGCCAAATGTTTTAGAAGAAATACATATCAAATTATATTTTATTTTAAAAAGTAACAGTATATTCTATACTCTGTTCACTTTCACAAAGTTTTACATATTTGAAGTTACTGTGTTTTACTTTCTTTTTTATCCAATAAAAATAACAAAATGTTGAATAAAATCAAACATCAACCAAGGTCAAGCACAAGGGACATAGTAAGTAAAACTGGATACTCAGACTGCCTGTATCTTTCTTTGTATAAAAATACCTTTCAATATAAAGAGTACACACCAATACAAAAGAGAATGACATGTATAGACAACCAACAAAAGAAATAAAAATGAGAAATAAGCATGTAAGGGTCAAACAATCAATTAGCACATAATCAATTACATGTGAACTTGGGAGAAACACAAACATTCAGTCCTTAACAAGGGCAATTTAGTCCTAAGTATCAAGAGCATTAAAAAAAAAAAGTCTATTAAATCAGAAATTCCAAGTCCTGGAAACTATGCTCAGGAAACAAACATTGACACAAAATATTACCTAAAAGTTTTTTTCTTAATTAATGCTGCTCGTAATAAAAAAAATAAATAAATAAGAGAATATGAATACCCATTCAACTGATGACTATGTAAGTAAAGGATGAAATTATTTAAATATACTCTCAAGAATATTTAAGGAATTGAGGAAATGCTAATAACAAATTGCAATGAGAAAAGTGCAAATTAAATAACTATACAGGCAATACAGCCCCCAATTTTTAAAAATGTTATAATATGTTATAGTCTCATTTTTACATAAAATCACTGCAGATAGTGACTGCAGCAATAAAATTAAAAGACACTTGCTCCTTGGAAGAAAAGTTATGACCAACCTAGACAGCATATTAAAAAGTAGAGACATTACTTTGCCAACAAAGGTCCATCTAGTCAGAGCTATGGTTTTTCCAGCAGTCATGTATGGATGTGAGAGTTAAGACTATAAAGAAAGCTGAAGAGTGCCAAAGAATCGATGCTTTTGAGCTGTGGTGTTGGAGAAGACTCTTGAGAGTCCCTTTGACTGCAAGAAGATCCAACCAGTCCATCCTAGAGGAGATCAGTCCTAAATATTCATTGGAAGGACGGATGCTGAAGCTGAAACCCCAATCCTTTGGCCACCTGAGGCAAAGAACTGACTCATTGGAAAAGACCCTGATGCTGGGAAAGACTGAAGGTGGGAGGAGAAAGGGATGACAGAGGATGAGATGGTTGGATGGCATCACCAACTCAATGGACATGAGTCTGAGTAAACTCTGGGAGTTGTTGATGGACAGGGAGGCCTGGCGTGCTGCAGCTCATGGGGCTGCAAAGAGTTGGACACGACTGAGCGACTGAAGTGAACTGAACATTTTTATATATTTTATATTTTATTGTAAACATATATTTTTGTAATAGTCTCATATTTTATTATACAATTAAAGAAGTGGACATATATATGAACATATACATATATACACACACATATGTATGACTGACAAGATAATATACATGAAAATATTAAGAGACATTTGATGGGGCTTGTGCTTCAGCAGGTAAAGAATTTCCCTATAATGAAGGAGACACAAGAGACGTGGGTTTGATCCCTTGGTTGGGAAGATCCCCTGGAGGAGGAAACGGTAACCCACTCCAGTCTTCCTACCTGGAGAATCCCATGGACAGAGGAGCATGGTGGGCCACAGTCCATGGGGTCGCAAAGAGTTGGACAGGACTGAGCAACTGATGCACGCACGATGGGCCATCAGGGTCACAGATGATTGTTTTATTACCTTTCTGCATGTTCTAAATTTTCTGGACCAAACATACAATTTTTTCTATAATAGAAAACTATGAAAAGAAGCTGGAAACCAAGAGGACGAAAGTATGTGGGTCCCTGATGACCTCACAGCCTCCAACGGCACCACATCATCCACCTGGCCCTGGAGGCAGACACACGGAAGAGGGATCTGTGGCAGCTGAGGGAGCCACAAGGTGACAAGTGTGCAGACAGCAAGGGTGGGTACCAGCACAAGCCTTGCTTCCTGCACCTGCACAGAAGCAAACTAGACTGATGGTTCCTCCCTTTTCTGATGCAAAAGATGCAAATGAAGGAAACCCCAATTCCCCCAGAACTCTGAAGAGAAGGGAATTTTGGAAAATACAGTTCCAGTTTTGCTAAGTAGACGCAGCACAACTCTAAATGAACTAAGGCTGTCTCCTCACTCCATTGATCCCCAATGAACTTGCTTTTCAAATGCCCGTTGAGTGAGAAGCTGGAAGATCTACCTCAACTCATACAAGCCTTCTCTTGATGTGTCAAGTCACATTCCCCACTAACTCCTCAACGTCTGGTTTTCTTAGCCAGCTCCCTTCCTATTACTCTCAAGAGTAGTAAAAATTCTTCTGAACACATAAAATAAAGCAGCCCCCACCCCTCTTATTCCTGAGAGTTTAAAGAAACCAAACTCCATTGCCCTCTTGTTCTCTCAAGAGTAGGAAGGGCTTTTAAATTTTTTACTTGATGGAAGAGAGAATATTTGTTAAACGTGAAGCTATTTCTTCCACTTTTTACTCACAAATCTGTTTCAAAAAGAAAGAAAGTGTGGGGCGGGGCAGGGAAGAAGCTCATTCTTAACCAGAAAACAAATTGCCACAGACTAATATCAAAATATTAAATTGTTTACCTCCTCCAGGTAGAACCATTTGTTCCATCTAACATGTTCACTCCAACTGGTTTCAATACATTACATTTAGGAAATGTTCAAATGCGTTCTTCTAAAGTAGCATACAACTTAATCAAACTGCCTTAAATCCTTGCTCTAGTGGGAAAGTTATAAATAAATAAACAAGCAAGCAAACAGGTAAGTATATTTTCACTATACAGTGACAGTAGTGTCCTTTCCTATTTGTCTATTTAGTGCTTCTGGAATCTGGAGCACTTCTCTGAAAGTACGTCATTTATTTGAAAACCATCAAAAGACAGTTGCAATTTGGCAGTCTCTCAAAATGGGATGCATTTCAGCAAGACCACAGTAATTCTCACAACTGCAAAAAGAAATAACATATTCATACTGCCTGAAGTTTGTCTTGACTTACATCTTGCAAAACTTTTGTGTCTTTTGAGATTAACGAAGATATGAACACTAATTCTGTGTATAAGAACATTTTTTAGATAAACAAAATAAATTAAAAATGACATCTGGAAGAGAATTGCAGTTAAAGAAAATAAATGGACTGGGTAATATTGTTTAAATCTGAAAAGATTACATATAAACAAATTCGTGTACATAGTGATCTTTCTTCTAGAAAGCCATAACATCAACAACTGGGTGATAATATACACTAAGTGAGTCTGTGAAATACAGCGCTGCGCTGTGCTAAGTCGCTTAGTCATGTCTGACTCTTCGTGACCCCGTGGACCACAGCTGCCAGGCTCGCCTGTCCATGGGCTTTCCCAGGAAAGAATACTGGAGTGGGTTGCCATTTCCTTCTCCAGGGTGAAATACTGTAGTGTTCAAAAGTAGCAAGAGGATAAAACTGAAATGCAACTAGAGAAATCTTCCTTTCGATGTACAGAAATGAGATGTGTATGAAAATCCTAAGTCTATAGGTTAATTTTCCATCTCAAATACTATCATGTGTGACTTTGCTGATTATTCTCTCAGTCTTTTTTGAAGACTTTCATATCCATCAATTTGAAGCATTTTTTCAATAAATTGATTTTCTAACAGGTCATTATTTCTCTCTAAATTGCGTGCCATCTTAATAAAAAAAAATACAGACTATTTAGAAAAACAATGTTTGTGGTTACCAACACAAAGAAATATCAAAGTTTTTTCTTTATGTTTCAGTTCGTATTACCACTTTAAAAAATTCTTCATGACATTTTTTATGTTCATGTTTACCTCATGCTGGGTAATTAATACATATGATAAGCTTATAATTTTCACTCCCAGCTTTTGTCAGCTAGCTAATAGACTGATGACATTTTCAAAAGGAAAGTGAGCAAAAATGCATCACCTTTCTGAAAAAAATCATTTTATTTCTCATTTTGAGACAATTTTGTCTTGATTGCTGTATTTTAGTATTAAGTGTTTGAAAATGAAACACTTTAAATTTCAGAACATGGATTAGGATTAATCTGTGAAGACTCCAGTGATAAGCAAGCTTGAGGTTCTATGTATTTAAACTAAACCCAGGAAATATTTCACCTGTTCAAAGCCCATTTTGCACCCAAAGCATTTCCCTCAACAATACAAAGGATGTGTTAACCTCTGCAGATCGCTGCTGAACCCAGAGAGTTTCCACAGAAACCCTGGCATTACAGTCATTTTCCTAGGTCCATGGTGACTGGTGACTTCTCTCTTCCTTGTACAATCTTCCTGATTAAATACACACATAATGATCTTTAACAAAGATCAAGTACAAACTCCAGCTCAGTAGAAGCTCCACTTGCTACCTAGTCTCAGTGGTACGTTTCTCTCCTCAGATGCCCAGGTTTTTAATCTGCAACCTGGATATACTTGGATATTTCAGATAAAGCACTGTTACCTGAACGTCTAGATTGAGTGAGGCTTCCCTAGTGGCTCAGATGGTAAAGAATCTGCCTAAAATGAGGGAGACCCGGCTTCAATTTCTGGGTCTGGAAGATCCCCTGGAGGAGGGCATGGCAACCCTCTCTAGTATTCTTGCCTGGAGAATTCCATGGACAGAGGAGCCTGGCGGGCTACAGTCCATGGGGTAGCAAAGAGTCAGACATGACTGAGCAACCAACCCTTTCATAGGATAGAGTAGAGGCAAGGCATTTCCCTATAGAATAGCCAACTGGAACTTAAAAGTTTAACCTTAGCCTCAAGTGATACACAATTTTATAAAAAGCCGAATCTCCTCTTCAGGAAATGTGGCTGTGGTCTGATGTGCAGATTGAGTGAGGGGCCCTGTCCTGCTCCTCCCGTGGACGCAGAGCTCCTAGGAGACTGCAGTGATACATGGAACTTGCTCTCGCCCAGCCTTTGGAACAAAGGACTCACATCGCCTAGCCTTTTCTTGGTCCCAATCAAACCTAGCCACCTTCTGTGTAGCCACTAAACAGGCTGGAGCAGAAGCTCTACATGTCAAACATGCTGCAGCGCAAGCCCAAAGAGGTCTGTCACTGTCCCGGCTTCTTGTTTTAGTTTTAAGTGGTGTCAGCTGTAGCAACCTGCCCTTACCTGGGAAGAAAAGCCCCATAGGCTGCAAACCTGTTGAATTCTTATGACCCTCACTCATGTGGGAACACCCTGAATCATCCTCAGGCTTATTTCCTACACTGTGTAGTATGTATATCAAGACCTCCAGCATACCGGTCACTTATTGCCCTGCAGTGTAATTAACACAGCATGATGGCATGGGTATAATGGACCAATAAGATGTCCAGCAGACTCTCTGGATGGCCCAGGTGCCTGTGGACTATATTGTGAGAAAAGGAGGGAAAGTTAACATAATCCTGAGGCAAGAGTCACATGGGCACTTTCAAAGGCTCTTGCCTACATTACCCAGCTTCCCCACTTCAAGTTTCAAGGTCATGACCTTGGTACAGAAGCTTAGCTGGAGCTATTTCAACCTTCTGTAAGCTTCCACTACCCTCACCTAAGACCCTAAGTCTCCCTCATAATTAGATGCTGAGCTTTCCTCTGTTCCATCTGCCCTCTGGATGCAGGATATTAGGGGTTTATTAAGTGTAATCAACAAGGTTATCTGGCTTCCACATTTTGCCTTGAACTATTGATGAATCACTCTGAGCCTGTCCTTATCTTTCTCCAACAAAGAGTCGGTGATGCTTAGCAGCCGTCATGCAATTCCACAATCCCTAGTTACCGCTTCCCTCTTATTTCTGCCGGAGACAGTGCAGCAGCTGCTCACCACCTCCTGCCCTGCCACGGCAGCCGTGGGATGCCAACACTTCATCTGCCTCCACGCCACGCTGCTCCTCCTGCCTACTAACCACAGAGTGACCCATCTCCAGGCTCCTGGTTTTGAGCAGGCTATCCCTTCTGATACCACCTGTCTCAGACTGGGTTCCTTAGAAATAAACACTGAGATGGAAAATTCCATTGAGAAAACTCCCTGGGTTTTTTTTTTTTTTTTGGATGGAATACACGAGTGAGGGAATGAATAAGGTAGTATTCAGAAGAGGGAGAATCATTGTGTGATTACAGAGGAAGCTTAAGATGCTCCTCCAGGGAACTTGGGAGCTGAGATGATGAGTTACTCTACATTGAGGCAAAGGGCCAGGCCCTTCTCCACCATCTGAAGCAATCCATTGCCACAGCACCCAGGGAGGAGGCCCGGGTTTGAGGGCCGGGGTTATCTCTGACGCGGGTAATTCCGAGTGCGGGGCTCAGTGTGGAGCAATCAACACCAGGCGAGGATGGGTGTGTCAGCCCTGAGGATGGGGTGTGGATGGAGGTCCCAGTATCCACTACTCTGCAGTAAAGGCTTCAGCTAAAAAGAATATCATGCAGGTCTCTGAGACAAGACAAGAGGATTCGAGTTCTAGTCAGAGATGCTGCTGCTAGAGACGCTGCTGAAATACAAGGGAGGACGGGCCTTGGAGGAGGCACAGATTCGTGGAAACCTCCACACACGTCTTGAAGTTAAGACTTATAGTCAAATCCAGCAGATCCCTTGATCTCCAGATGACTACCAGGACTGGGACAGGCAATTGTTTATACGAGACACTGCAGAGATTTTGAAGTCAACTTTCTCATCATACATCTCTCTCACCATACATCAACAGGAAGGAGAAAAGACCTGTTTGTGTGTGTTGAGATTTTGTACAAACTCTTTTGTGAGCTGTAAAACACAGCACGGTGTGACGGAGTTGGGAAAAATCAGGCCTGGGGGATGGAAGTTTCTACAGCATTGATTTACAGGGAAGCCTTGCAGAGGCAACTTCGACTTCACAGGAAGCCAGGGAGACTCAAGGACTTTCACCATTAGTGAAACTAATTTGGGAGGATGAATAGGAGGTCACACTGACAGCCTCAGAGAATAAAACCGAGGAGAAGAGCTAGATTCAGAGGCTTTCTGTTAAGATGTGGGGGCCAGCGTGGCAGCTGTGATTTAGGTCCCTCAGAGGAGCTTCCTGAGAAGACCAGGTGAGAAGGTCTCCCTTCTTTCAAGAAAACGTTTCCCAGAACCAGCTCTGGCAGGAAATGTCTTCCATTAATTACTTGAGACATGACTGCCTCTAAAGGATGGATATAAGCTTCTGGGTACTAAAACCCAGGACATATGTCAGAAATGCCTGTTTCTGCTATGGGAGGAAAAAAACAGACACGGAATCTCCAGAATGTAGGGCAGGGAATGTGGAGGAGAATGGAGTGATTAACAAGTCTTGGCTAGAACGGGTCATCAGTCTGGATCCTAGAACGGAAAAGCCTGGTAAAGACAACCCCACACTTTGCAAAAAACCACGTCTCTGAAAAGAGGAGCTAAAGGGCAGGAAGTCCAGTCAACGGTACCCCTTCACATGGTTCACTGGGCACTGGGGATGCAGGGGTGAATCTCAGGTCTAAGGATAAAGCGGTTAGGAACCCAGATGGGAAACACTACCTACTTTTCCTAGTTTTTTCCAGTGTCAGATTGTTCACACCGACAATGTCAAATCATCCTGCAGTTCTCCAAGGCACACAGAAGTGGGACGGGGAGCCCTTGCCAGACAAAACCGAGGTGGGGAAGATGCCCTGAGGGGGAAGCTCCCCTGTCTGAGCCAGGAAACAGACCTGACATACATCGTCCAACAGCCTAGGGCCACACCCTGCTGGAGCCAAAAGCGAGTGCTAGTCCTCCTCTCACATAAAAGCACGAGAATTTGTATGTTACTGTGGCTTTTGGCAAGTGTCTATTTCTCTTCGGCTTTCTTAAATCTATTATTTTTTAAACTTTTGTTTGACTTATATACAAGCTTCTCCATCCATCTCTCCCCTGCCTTGAGTCTAAAGTCATTGCCTGGATCATTTCCTCCATCTTTACCACATTTGGTACAAGCTTCATTCTAATTCCTTCAGGTTCACTACCTATCTCTTTAACTCTACTCAATCAGGGGCAACTTGCCTTTTGAAAGATTTACATACAGAATTTTTTTCAGGATTTCCGTTAGATTTCACACCCATTCATCATTTCATCACTATGTTCTTTATTTTATTAATGTCTCCTCAAGGATACTAACCGTTCTTAAAGCAATGTTTAGATTACTTTCCTTGGGCTTCCCAGGTGACACAGTAGCAAAGAATCCATCTGCAATGCAGGAGACTTGAGTTTGATCTCTGGGAAGATCCCTTGGAGAATGAAACAGCAACCCACTCCAGTATCCGTGCCAGGAAAATCCCAGGGACAGAGGAGCCTGGTGAACTAGAGTCCATGGGGTCGCAAAAGAGTTGGACATGACATAGCAACTAAAACAACAAAACCACCAGATTACTTTCCTTAGTTTATTTTTATCTTTTTAGAGCAAGGCACAACAGGACTCTTTCTTATGTTAGTTTTCTTTATATTTTTTACATTTACTCCTTAAAGGGATGGGTTTTATTTATTAATGTTCTGCTTCTCTGCCTGCCTGGACCTGTCTGGCCTCCTCCCAAAATCTAAGACCCTCTCCCGAGGTCAGGAACACTTCTCAGATAGCAGAATGGAGCCCTCATTCAAAATGGTTGTCAGGAAGTCACTGATCACTGCCAAGCTAGAGCGGGCTGACTCACCCAATCCTGGCTGAGGTACTTCTGCCGCTTCTTGCTGGGTATCTCAGGTAATTAATTTTATATTAGTCATAGCCCTAGAATAGCAAATCTCAGATTTTTATTTTAGCTCCTGTCCCAGACCCAGTTCAGTCAACCTTAGTCCCGGACCTACATCAGATATTTTTTGGAAGCACTGCCCAATAGGAATGCAAACTCTCATGAACAAAAAAAAAAAAGGAAAATCAAAGCAGTAATCGGAACTAAAGCTCTAAGACTGAGGTGCTCCGGCTCTGAAACTCGGCACAGGTTTTCATGGTTTGCTTGGAGAACTCTGTCAGCTACTAAAATGAGAGGTCAAAACACCTACAGAACTGTGCTGCTTAGAAGGTCAGGAATGCGTCATGGCACCAAAGTGTCTGTTTTCTTTAATCTAATAAAAGTTACATTAAAACCAAGAAAGGTCAATGGAAAGGAAGCCCATGGTGTAACCTGAGACAGAACTCAGAGGTTGTTCTTTGCTGGCAATTTCTCTTACTGGAAGGCAACATCCTCAGCAAATCATGTTAGGTCCCTTGTGAGCAGGTAACCTGCTATCTAGGAGAGTAACCACAACCATCCAAAGGGATGCATATTTATTCTGAAGCCATTTTTCAGTCTAGCAGAGTGAGTGTAAATAAAGTCACAGTTTGAAAGATAGGGTCTTCAGTTAGAAGGACACAGGCTGGAATTTAAGCAATCTGCCATATAGCCAATGTAAAACAGTTATCAATAATTGAACATTTGTTTTACCTATGCCTTTTTAAAGGTAGTTTAAATGAGTTGTCAGGTTATTTCAATACAAGCTCCAGTATGCATTTCTGAAAACCACAAACACCTTCACATGTCACCGCAATGTCATTTTCACACCTAACAAAATGAAGAATCCCTTAGGAGCACCTAAAATTCTGCCAGAATTTCCCCAGTTATTTTTAAATATATGTATAAACATGTTTTTCACATCATGCATCTCTCTCTCATTCCTGCCTTTTCTATGTGTACATGTATTCACCATCTTTATCAACTTTTAGTGACTAAGTTGTTTGGATCTTCTATGCCCTTACTAAATTTTTGTCCACTATGCATTTAGGCCTGTGACAAGTATGTTAAATCCTCTGTTATTGACGGTGGTTCAGTCTCTTTCTCCTTGCATTCCTTAAATTATGCTGTATACAAATGGCTGCTCTGTTATTTCACAAACACTGATAACTGATTTATCATCAATATGAACTGAATGCTATAGGACTATAAACTGTACTTTGTCTTATAAAATGCTTTTATGACCCTAATTCTATCTAATCAAGACTGTGATCTATTCTGTTCTGTTTATTTGCATTTATTTGACTGATATGTATTTGCTGATATACTTAGGATTTTTTTAATGTTCTTTCCTTGAGTGTTTTAACATGTATTTTTCTGGCATAAAGTTGAGTAAATTCTAAAAATTATCTGATTTCTTTCCCTTGGATATTTTGTCTGAATAAGTAAAGGATTTTTTTCCCCTTTATTTAAAGACCAATAGGTTCTTCAGGACATATATCTGTGTTGTTTATTCTGGTTAGATTTTCCCAGACACATGTTATTCCATCAATATGTAGATTTCAGTGGATTGATTTCTTTCAGGAAAACAGTTCTGCTTTCTGGTGCCTATCATTATTCACTGGAATGTTATTGAGTTTATTTTTTTCTCTTTCATAACAATAAATTGATACGTGTGGATAAAAGGATTTTGTTATTGTTGCTCAGTTGCTAAGTCACCTCCAATTCTCTACAAACCCATGGACTACAGCGCACCAGGCTTTCCTGCCCTCCACTGTCTCCTGGAATTTGCTCAAATTCATGTCCATTGAGTAGGTGATGTTATCTAACTATAGATAAAAGGATTAACAGATTGAAGGATGTTTGTGTACAAAGGGAAGTGATAAGCTACTGTAGTTTTTACTCTAAGGGAAGAGTGCCTCCTTCCTGCCATGTGGGGCAGGTGAATCCACAGAGGGGCTTCCTTCCAGCTGGTGGACAAAGTATGACCCCTACCTGGCCTTCTAACACCACCCTGAAGGCCATGTCTGTTCATCTCTCTATAACTTCACAACGTGTCAGGCACCTTACGTGGCTTGTCCCAGCATGAGTGGGGTAAGGTTACACTTTCTCTGTGTTTCTTGGTTGGAACAGAGTAGTGATTGTCTCAAAGCTGCCTATCTTGCTATTTTGTTGATTTTCTGATTCTTCTGATTAGAGAAAGCAGCGTTCCCTCCACCCCCTACCACACATCCATTGGCTCTTCCAGGTTGCCAGTTTCTTCAGCTCCAAATCTAGGAAACATTTGGTAAAAAGAAAATCCTGACAACTCATGACCATTACCCAGGTTCTAGAGTCTTATCTGGCCTGCTTTCTTCTCTCTACACTTCAGAGTCTTCTTGTGTTTATTTTATACATCACATCCCTGTTTTTAGTTGTATTTAGAAGGAATAGGGAAAACTACAACTATTCCATACCTCCAGATGAAAATTCTGCACGTGAATTTTTAAATAAATAATTTTGCTGGCTATAAACAATTCCATTAGTTTAATTAATAAATACAAAAACTTTCATTTTGTAGTCACCTGGATGTGGAATGAATAGGCAAAAGAGAAACTGAAGAATAACAAGACTCAACGAAGTCAACCAAGAAATAAATGCGATAGGAACAAGTGATGCTGGCAACAGTTTTTGAGTGTATTTCATATAGCCTGAATATTTTCCCAGGAATTTATTTTACATATGGCACAGTATGATTTGCCTTAAAGGCGATATTGGACAGTAGCCAAGAGTATCAAAGGTAGCTGAAACTGTGAGGCAAAGCAAAAGACATGGTTCTACTCAGGATCAGGGAGAATTTTATGAGACAAAGTGAAAATGTTGGAATTCTCAGCAAAATGTTGGAAGACAAATCCTCCTCCACACCACTTTGCCAGCAGTGGGCTATTTTGAAATGCTTCCTGTTGAGTCTCCAAGGGACTGCTTTCCTGTCTTAAGATATACAAGATTCCTGATTGTTTAAAAAGCCAGAGTAAAAACAATGCTAAACTCTATGTCTCTTCAATTCTTAATATCCACTATCAAGACTGAATTTAGATTTTGGTATTATTTTCTTCTAGTATGCTTTTTCTTTTTATTAAAATCTTTAATATTGCCCATAGTGATTATGTATGGGCTTACTTGGTGGCTCAGTGGTAAAGAATCTCCCACCAATGTAGGAAATGCGGTTCAATCACTGGATTGGGAAGATCTCCTGAAGGAGGAAATGGCAACCCACTCCAGTATTCTTGCCTGGGAAATCCCATGGACAGAGGAGCCTGACGGGCTTATAATCCATGGGGTCACAAAAGAGTCAGATGTGATTTAGCCACTAAAGAACAACAACAATAGTGGTTAAATAGAGATATCTCACTTGACCATATTAATTATTAACATTAATAAAGCATATCATTGCTATATTTATTAATATTTATTGAATTATCATTTATGTATATCTTGTTACAAAATTGGCATCATCATATTTTCTTTAACTTTTTAATTTTCAAGAAAATTGCTGGGGTAGTCAGGGTAGAACTATGTTTAGTACAAGATAAATACTCTTTTACTTACTTTTTGCATTATTTGTTCTTCTTAAAAATAACTTTTTTCTGCTTTCTGCTTCCACTAAGTACTTCCTTTGCCTCTTAAGTAAATAGACAAGTATTTGCTCAATACAATGCATGCCTAGAAAATATTCAACACTTTTTAAAAAATAATTAAGTAATAGTTTTATTTTCCCAAAAGAATAAGAAATATCAACTGAAGCACAAAATAAGATATTCACTAATATAACCCATAGAAACTTTTATGCCAGGAAAATAATATATTTTCAAGTGACAGGAAAATAGAACTGTTTCCAAGAACATAATAGAATTTTTTAAGCAATGAATAAATTTCAAAGAAAAACATCTTAAAATTATATCTTGTAACCATGAAACACTTTCGTTGAGAAGTTTCAAAATATCCTTTAAACATAAATTACCTTGTTCTAAGAATTCAATGAAAATAAGATTAATGAAATCACTATTACTACTTCATATTTGAGGTGAGAAAACTAACACAGAATTTCAAAGTCTTGGGTAAAAACTTTTTTTAAGGCAGAAATGGAAAACCAGTTTACAAATCTGTTTATTCTAAATAATAAATTCATGAAAATATGTCTTTATGAGGATTTCTCCATAATCATGAAGAGGTCAGTACATGGATTTCTCTCCCTACCATTGTCTCTCACACACACACACCTACACGTACCCTAAGTTGAGTTTAAAATGAAAGAATGCAATTTTAAGATAGTCACAAAATTTTAATATTGTTCTAAGACATGTGATTCTAAATTAAAATGTAACACAGAAGAAAGAAGCCTCAGGCTTCTGTCAAAAGAAAGGCATGGGTAGGAATTTTCAAAGTTCTATAAAATCCAATGCTGATTCCTCAAGAGAAATTTTACCAAGTAAAATAGCAATTTTGTTTTTATCTGATTTTATTGACTTGCTGTCTTTAATTATATTACCAAATCGGATGCTACAACTGCTACCCGTGGGCATAGAGAAGGCAAGTAAAAACAACGGGGATTATTGCTGGCTCAGAGGTACAAGGTGAGAATTGGATTCAAATCACTGAGATGAACATTTCTTTGCTGAAATGTCACAACTAATTTTTTGTTTTACTTTTATTCTTATCCCCCTTACCACTCGGCAAAAATGCAACACAAACACACAGTCTGATTTCTATCACTGAGATTGAAAAATCAATAACTCATAAAAAGTCTCCATGAAGGACATGGCATATTGTACACAACAACTAATCCTCCTATCCATTTGCATTTGTTTCACTGAAAAATTAGCAAAACCTTTCACTGCCTTCACTGTCAGCAATACTGACATATAAGTAAATTGTCACTTCTATAAATTATCAATTTTGTAAGAGCTAACAGAAAATATCTTCAATCAACTTCAAATGTCATTAGCATTATTATATATTGTTAATAATACTAACAGTAGAAATCTCCTAGGCTTGGTATTTCAAGAATGTAAGATATTTAAATCATGGCATTTCTTTGATGTGGCAACAGTTAGACTCCATCAGTCTTAGAACAGGAAATTGTTTTTCTCAATGGTAGCCTATTTATTATGTAAAAATAATAACTTTGCCCTTTTGCCACATAGACATTATAAATACTAACAAGATTTACATTATAAGTGAGTAATTTTCTTCACAGTTTCATGAGAACTATTTTAACATGTTTATTTCTTATTTGCTTTCTTTCATCTTTGTTGATTATTCATCTTTTTTCATAGTTATTTCTGTGCATGTCCTGTCATGATCATGGAATAAAGCATTTTGAGGCCAATGCATATGATTCATGTTTGTGGTCAATTAATAAATATGTAGCTAAAATAAATGTGCTGAATGAATTTAATTCACTGCTTTACGTTCACAGTGGTTTTATGGACACCATCTCACTTGACCACCACAAAAATATGAAATCAACTCATACTGTATCTTCTCTTTGGAGAGGAGCATAAGAACCAAAGTTGGGTCCCTCAGCCCTCAAAAAGTCGAGTCAGTAAAACACTCTCCAATTTTCCAGTGTCTAAACCCATGCTCCTCTCTTCCCTCTGTCTAACAGTCCATTTCTAAAGGAAGAGGAGAACACACAGCTAAGTCTAAAGCAAAATGCATTAAGTCGTCACACTTCGCCTGCTGACACGTTCTACGCAGACAAGCGGTGGTCTGAGTGCCCCCAGCACGGTGAATGCTTGCGCCGTCACACTAAGCATCTCGTGGCTTTTTTATTTAACTCAAGGGGGAGGATTTAACATAAATCTGGAATAATGCCAGACAACAGTGAGTTTCAATCTCTGTTTCAACCAGTGAGTAGATATGTGACTTTGACTCAGTGAGTTAAACTCTCTAAGCTTCAGTTTTCTTATGAGAAAAATGTGAATAATACTAATTTCTCAGGGTCATTGTAAAGGAAAAACATTTTTCCATATTAGAAAGATAAATCTTAATACTGTAAGCAGTTAAAAAGAGCAGAAAAACAAGTTTTTAAATTCTATCTCTAAGAAAATGTCAACCCACTCCAGTATTCTTGCCTGGAGAATTTCAGGATAGAGGAGCCTGGTGGGCTACAGTTCATAGGGTCACAAAGAGACAAACACAACACGACTGAGCGACTAACACTTTGACTTTTTTCTAGAAACTCTACTTCTTTTCCAGACTCTGCAAGGGCCTTATTTACCAGGAAAGGCTCATTTTCTCTAACTTTGTTAAAGTATTAGCTCAATATTTAACTCTTTTCTGGGTGCTTGCTTCCTCTCAGGATCAGACAATTGGGAGAAATTTTCAGGTAAATATTTAAGATCTTATGTCACATAATGCAAATTCAGTATTTTTAAAATACTGATTCATCAATTAAAAAAATATTTTGAGTGCCTGCTATAAGCCAAACACTGTGCTAGATGTTAGTAATGCAGTGAAAACTAGAAACTGCTCTATCTTTAGTGATTCCCGGTTAAGTGGTAGAGGCAGCTATGTACACAACACAGGGTGCTTAGTATTCAAATGGGGGTTTCAACACAAGAACAGTCAAGAAAGGTTAAGCATCTCAGCTTTGAAAATGGTGAAAGAGATGCTCAAACTGGGTCTTGAAAGATGAGTAGAAGATTAGTATTAACTATTCCGGCCTGGAGAATGCCATGGACTGTATAGTCCATGGGGTTACAAAGAGTCGGACAGGACTGAGTGACTTTCAAGCACATTTCAGGCAAAGGAGCTGGCATGTCCCAAGTAATAGAGATGGGAAACAGCAAGGCAAAGTTTACCAACAGCTGTTCATGGGAGAATGGCTGAAAACAATAGTCAGACATGTTTGCCGTATTATAATTTACTACATTATCTGGTAGATAGTAAACTACCATCACTATAGATGAAGCAGAGGATGGTAACAATGTCTACATAGGGTTTGTGCATGCACACACACACGGTAATTCTTGCAAATGTGCACCAGACAAAGGCACAAGCACATTCATAGCAACAACAGCTCAGACTACAAAAACAGACGAACTATAGAAACTCAAAGGAAAATGAGTTTTACTAGTATAATGTCCTAAAATATTTAAAACAGTTTGACATTCTTCATCAATAGATATCAAAGCCAATCAAACAAACAGTACATTTTTCAGGCATAACTACATAATGTGAAGAAACCGTAAAATATTGCAAGAGAATGATAAACATGCGAATGTACCCCGACACAACAATCCCAAACATAAAATGGCTGAAGTACGAAATAATAAGGCCTTTAGTGCAGCATTATTTCCAAAGGAAACTATTGGGAAAAAACTAAAATGTCCATTAATAGGAAAATGGTTATGTAAAATATAGAACATCAGTAGAATTGAATACTATGTAGACTCAAAAAGGTGAAAATATCTGTGTGCTGATATAGAATGATCTTTAGACTAAATCTTTTAATTTAAAATTACACTTTTACTATCTTTCTTCTTCTTTATGTATTATTATCTTAACTACTTTATTGAGACATGATTGACATGCAAAAATCTGCACACACTTAGTGGACTTGGGGGATAGTATGCACCCATGTAATCTCACCACCATCAAGACCATAAATATTGAGGGGAAAAAATCAAACAAAAACAAAATACAGAGCAGCACTTATAATATTTGAAAATAAATACTGGAAGGAGAAATAAAAAACTCTAAAATGTTTCCCTAAAGGCAGAGACAGGAAGTAGAGCAGAGGACAAGCTAGAAGTAAGAATTCTCTTAAATGTACCTTGTGGATATCGTTTTGCTTTTCAAAATACACAGAAGGTTTCTGCTTTTAAGAAATGAAAAAAATCAATCACTAAAAATTGAAAAGAAACTGAAATGAATAAAGCTCACTGTATATGAAGCTAATAATTCAACAATCCAGGCAAAAGTATGACTTCAAGTGAATTTAGCAAACTTTTGGTTGCAGATCCTTAGAGGAATATTATCTAAGAACTAAAAGAACCTCAAAGAAATCTGAAACTGGATTCAGAAGCCTAACTGTGTGTCATAATTTTTCGATGAATATCCCAGAGTTGCTCATGGAGCAGGAAGCCAGCAGTGACTGTCATTTAGGAGTCCTGAGGTTAATCTTAGCCTCATGCTTTATAATATATATATAATTTTTTAATTTTATTTCACAGTGCTCTCATCTTGCTTGATATTTAAAGCTGTATTTTAATATTTAACCTTTTCTCTAACCTATTGAATAAAACTGACCTTCAGAAAGGTGAAATACTTTCATTCTGTAATTTTAAATACCAGACTTTATTACAGTGACTGCATTGCCATGAGTGGGCTCAGTAAAGCATGACACCCTCGGAAAATGCTTTGTAAAAATTTGCTGATTAATGATTCATTCTCCTTGTGAAACCAGCCACTGTATCGAGGGACTAGACCATGAAAGTGAAGATCGGACTAGACAAGACAACATTCTTCTTAACCATACTGGAAACGCTCCCTCAGCAAACACTCATGCCAGTCTTAGCGAAAGATAGATAATGGGTAAGAAATCCCATATATGAATATAAAGGAAGTACATTAAATATATTTGCAAATATGAAAGAAATCCCGTTACAATTTCAGAATATCAAATGGAGGAGAGATTTCCTAGTTTATACAGGACCACTTTTATATTAGTATTAAAGACACGGCTATTGTTATGATTAAGAATTGTGCCTGGGATATTTGAAGGTGTTATCAATTGTTTCCTTTGATCCTCATTCTATTCTTATGAATCTAATATCACAAATAAGGAAACTCAGCTAAGAGATTTCCTGCCATCACATAGTCAAGCTGAGGATGGAACTAAATGCCCTTGTTTTCAGGCCATTGTGTTTCAGGTATCACTATGGATGCTCTTACTTTAAAAATGTTTATGCAACTAATGTTTTGTTGTTTGTTTCATTGTTTAGTCACTAAGCTGTGTCAGACTCTTTTGCGACCCCATGGACTGTAGCCCAGCAGGCTCCACTGTCCGTGGAGTTTCCCAGGCAAGATTCCTAGAGTGGGTTTCCTCCTCAAGCAAATCTTCTGGACCCAGGGATGGAACCCGTAACTCCAGCATTGGCAGGCAGATTCTTTACCACTGAGCCACATGGAAGAATACTCAGCTAGTGTACAACTAATAGTGCTACTCACTTCACTCTGATTTTAGTTGACTTTTGCCAGTATCTTGAATTATCTACCTCATTCTACTTTTTAATTAGAACCAATTTTCATCTACAGCATTCAAAGACTGAATACTCATATTGCTGTTCAGTTGCTAAGTCGTGTCTGACTCTTCATGACCCCATGAACTGCAGCATACCAGGCTTCCCTGTCCTTTACCATCTCCTGAAGCCTGCTCAAACTCATGTCCATTGAGTCGGTGATGTCCTCCAACCATTTCATCCTCTGTCACCCCCTTCTCCTCCTGCCTTCAATCTTTCCAAGCCTCAGGGTCTTTTCCAATGTGTCAACTCTTTTATCTCTCCCAATCTAAATATCATATTTAATGTAAAAATAACCCCAATGTTTATTTTAAAATTTAAAATATGAGCTATTAAAGCTATGGAAATCATGTTACTTCCCCCCAAACCTCAATAAACTCATTGCATATAAATTTTATAAATAAAATATGTTTCTGTTTAAAAGCAGCATCGCTGACTTCTTTAAGGCATACTCAATAATTTTCTGTGGAAGACACAAAATATTGTACTTCAGAACAATGGCCCATTTGCAAAACATACCCAGTGCCCAAGGGAGAGAGAAAATTTCTCACAGCCACTTGAACTTGGTGTTCAAATTCTGTAAACAAGTTCTTGAGGAGAGAGGCTAGAGAATTTGGCTTAGAAATACTTTACAAACACATGTCCATATTTTGACAACTCTTTATACATTCAGTAAATAACTGAACAGAAAAAGCTAATAGAAGGCCCAGAAGAACACAGTGATTAGAATGCAAAGATTGCTCTTAGTGAAGGGTTGCTCTTTTAAAATCCTAGTGGCTTGCTCATCTCCATCAGCCAGCCTATGACAGGGGAAAAAACCCACAACTCATCACTGTCGTCGCCTCCTTGCACATCCTTTGTGGAACCCATCACTTATGCAGGGAAATGGATTCACAGGTATGACAAATTTCCTGTCCTGGGACCCACTGTGGATCATATTAAATGCAAACAGTTGTATGACTCTCAAGACCTTTCACTAAACTCCAGGCTACCATCTTACCAACATCATTTCTACTGATTTCCCCAGTGCGTTCTTCTGAACAATTCAAGAAAATCTTGTCACGTACTCCGTATCTTGTTTTTCTCCAGTGCTGCCAGCTTTAACTTCTCATCCAACTTATATGAGTTGATCAGTTCAATTTAATTCAACGTGTCAGATGTTACTGAGTAGCTGCTATGGATCAGGCATCTTGTGAGGTCTCAGTGATATACCAATGACAAAACATCTGTATCTGAAAATTCAGACATATTAAAAAAAAGATATGCCCCAAGCCATCCCTGTTTCATTTAATCCACTGTCTCCTCTTTTCTGCCACAAGTTCTTCTTTTGAAGATATGTTGAACAGTCTTCTCCGAATACTTTCACAGGCCCTTGTCTCCACTGCCTACATGCCAGATCTACTGCTAGCCCCTAGGTGAAAGTGAAAGTGTTAGTTGCTCAGCTGTGTTCAACTCTTTGCAACCCCATGGACTGCAGCCAACCAGGCTTCTCTGTCCATGGGATTCACCAGGCAAGAATACTGGAGTGGGTTGTCATTTCCTTCTCCAAGGGATCTTCCCAACCCACTGATTGAACCTGGACCTCCTGCATTGCAGGCAGATTTTTACCATCTCAGCCACCAGGGAAGCTTACAATTCCCCTTAGATGGAGGTAGCTTACCATCCCCTTCCAAAGATCTGATGACAAGAAATGTGTGGGGCTGTGTTTATTTACAGAAGAAAGGACAAAGGGAGACAGGATATCAGAAAAGAATGAAAAATTCCTCACTGAAAAGCCAGTGACCTGTGAGTTTTAATAGCAACAGCTTCTTTGGACGGTCATAGCTCAAATATCTTGCACCTACAAGATGTTCAGTAAGCATGGAACTGATCTACCAGCATGGGAACTGTGGAAGAGGAGGCTCCACCAAGATTAGTTGACAGCCCAGCAGCATATAATGCAGCCCATATCTTTCTCAGCTTTTCCTTCAGCAGTGCGGCCTCAGAATTCCTGTGTGGCCACTTCCACTGGCTGCTCCCAATCTCTGATCTTGGCATGGAACACAGGCTGGCCCCAGCCCTGCCTCTCAGAAAGCAACTTTGTAGGTAGCATAGTCCACAGGCTACTAGGAAGATAACATTTTTTAAAGCTCTCAAAATACTACCACTGATTTGAATAAACCTATGATGAAAAACAGGCTTCCCCAGTAGCTCAGCAGTAAAGAATCCACCTGCAATGCAGGAGTCTCAGGAGATGCAGGTTAAATTCCTGGAGTAGGAAATGGCAACCCACTCCTGTATTCCTGCCTGGAAAATTCTATGAAGAGGGGAGCCTGGCGGGCTGCAGTCCATGGGGTCACAAAGAGTTGGATACGACTGAGTGACTGAGAACACACTCAATGAAAACCTATTGTAGAGCACTGGGAACTCGACTCAATACTCTGTAATGAGCTATATGGGAAAAGAATCTTAAAAAGAGTGGACATAGGAATATGTATAACTGACTCACTTCACTGTACACCTAAAACTAACACAACACTGTGAACCAACTGTGCTTCAATAAAAACATTTTTACAGAAAAGAAATGGCTAGTGAGTACCCCCATGACAAGCACATCTTGAAAACATACAACAAACATTTGCAGAAGTCGAAGAAAAATATTAAAATGTATCTAAGATCAATTGCGTATACAATGTAAGAAGCAAAAATTGGTTCAATGAATTATATTTTATGAAACATAAAAAGAGAAAATACAGAATTGACTATTAAGTTAACTACATGCCAGCAAGTATATTCAAAGAAATAGCTCAACATGCTTCATTCACCTCAAGAACTCTTTACCTTACAGAAAATGTCACCAAAATATTCAGTTCCATATATATTTTTAATTATTATTAGCTATTAAAGATTTAAGACATTGTATGTAATCATTATTAAATATTACAGGTATTATGATTTATTACTATCCACATATCTTTCATTATGAATTATTCCATATAGATTTTACTGTTACCCCTCCTCCAAGGAGCAGCGGCTGCGCGGGCGCAGGAGGGCCGAGAGGACTACTCCACGTTCAAGGTCAGGAGGGGCAGGCGTGAGGAGGTACCCCGCGTCAGAGGTAAGGAGCAGCGGCTGCGCTTTACTGGAGCAGCCGTGAAGAGATGTCCCATGTCCAAGGTAAGAGAAACCCAGCTAAGATGGTAGGTTTTACAAGAGGTCATCAGAGCCCAGACACCCTGAAACCATAATCACAGAAAACTAGCCAATCTGATCACAGGACCACAGTCTTGTCTAACTCAGTGAAACTAAGCCATGCCCTGTGGGGCCACCCAAGATGGACGGGTCATGGTGGAGAGGTCTGACAGAATGTGGTCCACTGGAGAAGGGAATGGCAAACCACTTCACTATTCTTGCCTTGAGAACCCCATGAACAGTATGAAAAAGCAAGATGATACGATACTGAAAGAGGAACTCCCCAGATCGGTAGGTGCCCAATATGCTACCGGGCAGTGGAGAAATAACTCCAGAAAGAATGAAGGGATGGAGCCAAAGCAAAAACAATACCCAGTTGTGGATGGAACTGGTGACAGAAGCAAGGTCCGATGCTGTAAAGAGCAATATTGCATAGGAACCTGGAATGTTAGGTCCATAAATCAAGGCAAATTGGAAGTGGTCAAACAGGAAATGACAAAAGTGAATGTCGACATTCTAGGAATCAGCAAACTAAAATGGACTGGAATGGGTGAATTTAACTCAGATGACCTTTATATCTACTACTGTGGGCAGGAATCCCTGACAAGACATGGAGTAGCCATCATGGTCAAAAAAAGAGTCCGAAATGCAGTACTCGGATGCATCTCAAAAATGACAGAATGACCTCTGTTCATTTCCAAGGCAAACCATTCAATATCACGGTAATCCAAACCTCTGCCCCAACCAGTAACACTGAAGAAGCTGAAGTTGAATGGTTCTATCAAGACCTACAAGACCCTTTAGAACTAACACACAAAAAACACGTCCTTTTCATTGTAGGGGACAGGAATGCAAAAGTAGGAAGTCAAGAAACACTTGGAGTAACAGGCAAATTTGGCCTTGGAGTACAGAATGAAGCAGGGCAAAGGCTAATAGAGTTTTGCCAAGAGAACACACTGGTCAAGCAACCACCCTCTTCCAACAACACAAGAGAAGACTCTACACATGGACATCACCAGATGGTCAACACCAAAATCAGAATGATTATATTCTTTACAGCCAAAGATGGAGAAGCTCTATACAGTCAGCAAAAACAAGCTGACTGTAGCTCAGATCATGAACTCCTTATTGCCAAATTCAGACTTCAATTGAAGAAAGTAGGGAAAACCACTAGACCATTCAGGTATGACCTAAATCAAATCCCTTATGGCTGTACAATGGAAGTGAGAAATAGATTTAAGGGACTAGATCTGATAGACAGAGTGCCTGATGAACTATGGACGGAGGTTTGTGACAATGTACAAGAGACAGGGATCAAGACCATCCCCATGGAAAAGAAATGGCAAAAGGCAAAATGGTTGTCTGAGGAGGCCTTACAAATAGCTGTGAAAAGAAGAGAAGCGAAAAACAAAGGAGAAAAGGAAAGATATTTCCATCTGAATGCAGAGTTCCAAAGAAGAGCAAGGAGAGATAAGAAAGTCTTCCTCAGTAATCAATGCAAAGAAATAGTGGAAAACAACAGAATGGGAAAGACTAGAGATCTCTTCAAGAAAATTAGAGATACCAAGGGAATGTTTCATGCAAAGACGGGTTCGATAAAGGACAGAAATGGTATGGACCTAACAGAAGCAGAAGACATTAAGAAGAGGTGGCAAGAATACACAGAAGAACTGTACAAAAAAGATCTTCACAACCCAGATAATCATGATGGTGTGATCACTCACCTAGAGCCAGACATCCTGGAATGTGAAGTCAAGTGGGCCTTAGGAAGCATCACTACAAACAAAGCTAGTGGAGGTGATGGAATTGCAGTTGAGCTCTTTCAAATCCTGAAAGATGATGCTGTGAAAGTGCTGCACTCAATATGCCAGCAAATTTGGAAAACTCAGCAGTGGCCACAGGACTGGAAAAGGGCAATTTTCATTCCAATCCCAAAGAAAGGCAATCCCAAAGAATGTTCAGACTACTGCACAATTGCACTCATCTCACACGCTAGTAAAGTAATGCTCAATATTCTCCAAGCCAGGCTTCAGCAATACGTGAACCGTGAACTTTCAGATATTCAAGCTGGTTTTAGAAAAGGCAGAGGAACCAGAGATCAAATTGCCAACATTCACTGGATCATTGAAAAAGCAAGAGAGCTCCAGAAAAACATCTATTTCTGCTTTATTGACTATGCCAAAGCCTTTGACTGTGTGGATCACAATTAACTGTGGAAAATTCTGAAAGAGATCGGAATACCAGACCACCTGACTTGCCTCTTGAGAAACCTATATGCAGGTCAGGAAGCAACTGTTAGAACTGGACGTGGAACAACAGACTGGTTCCAAATATGAAAAGGAGTACATCAAGGCTCTGTATTGTCACCCTGCTTATTTAACTTATATGCAGAGTACATCATGAGAAACGCTGGGCTGGAAGAAGCACAAACTGGAATCAAGATTGCCGGGAGAAATATCAATAACCTCAGATATGCATATAATACCACCCTTATAGCATAGAGTGAAGAGGAACTAAAAAGCCTCTTGATGAAAGTGAAAGAGGAGAGTGAAAAAGTTAGCTTAAAGCTCAACATTCAGAAAACTAAGATCATGGCATCTGGTCCCATCACTTCATGGGAAATAGACGGGGAAACAGTGGAAACACTGTCAGACTTTATTTTTCTGGGCTCCAAAATCACTGCAGATGTTGATTGCAGCCATGAAATTAAAAGACCCTTAGTCCTTGGAAGGAACATTATGACCAACCTAGATAGCATATTAAAAAGCAGACACATTCCTTTGCCAACAAAGGTCCATCTAGTCAAGGCTATGGTTTTTTCAGTGGTCATGTATGCACGTGAGAGTTGGACTGTGAAGAAAGCTGAGTGCCGAAGAATTGATGCTTTTGAGCTGTGGTGTTGGAGAAGACTCTTGAGAGTCCCTTGGACTGTAAGAAGATCCAACTAGCCCATCCAAAGGAGATGAGTCCTGGGTGCTCATTGGAAGGACTGATGCTGAAGCTGAAACTCCAATACTTTGGCCACCTCATGTGAAGAGTTGACTCACTGGAAAAGACCCTGATGATGGGAGGGACTGGGGGCAGGAGGAGAAGGGGACGATGGAGGATGAGATGGCCCTATGGCATCACCGACTCAATAGACATGAGTTTGAGTAAACTCTGGGAGTTGGTGATGGACAGGGCGGCCTGGTGTGCTGCGATTCATGGGGTTGCAAAGAGTCGGGCATGATTGAGCAACTGAACTGACTGAACTGAATATTTAAATGTTACTTATTTTACTTACTAATCATTTAATATCTTAATAATTATAAAATGCTGGTGATTTTAATTTTTATATGTTCTATCATTTTATACATGTGTAAAGACAGTGGAAACAGTGTCAGGCTTTATTTTTTGGGGCTCCAAACTCACTGCAGATGGTGACTACAGCCATGAAATTAAAAGATGCTTATTCCTTGGAAGGAAATTATGACCAACTTAGACAGCATATTAAAAAGCAGAGACATTTCTTTGCCAACAAAGGTCCGTCTGGTCAAGGCTATGGTTTTTCCAGCAGTCATGTATGGATGTGAGATTTGGACTGTGAAGGAAGCTGAGCGATGAAAAATTGATGCTTTTGAACTGTGGTGTTGGAGAAGACTCTTGGGAGTCCCTTGGACTTCAAGGAGATCCAACCAGTCCATCCTGAAGGAGATCAGTCCTGGGTGTTCATTGGAAGGACTGATGCTGAAGCTGAAACTCCAATACTTTGGCCACCTCATGCGAAGAGTTGACTCATTGGAAAAGACCCTGATGCTGGGAGGGACTGGGGGCAGGAGGAGAAGGGGACAAGAGAGGATGAGATAGCTGGATGGCATCACTGACTCGATGGGCATGAGTTTGAGTAAACTCCGGGAGTTTGTGATGGACAGGGAGGCCTGGCGTGCTGCGATTCATGGGGTCACAAAGAGTCAGACACGACTGAGTGACTGAACTGAACTGAACTGGAAGACAGTGACAAGGATATGTGAGTTAAAAATATACTCGTGTAGCTATAAAGAATGTGAATACAGAGGAGAAATACTAAATTTATAATTCAGGTATCTTTTTCTGTGTCATATGCCCAACTGAAACAAGACAGGGGGTGCTTTCCATTTCTCAACACCAATTCTGGATTACGTAGAGGTGTGTTCATGTTTTTCTCCATGTCTGCTGGCCTGTGCTCATCCCAGGATAAGTGACCAAGAAAATAGCAAAGTTCAATATGATCCAGCATGGCAGCTCATCAGATCAATATGTCCAGAAGCCAAGGCGCTAAAGGCGGCTCTTCCAGTGGCAGCATCTGGGCCCTGGGCAGGCTCCCCTGGCAGATGCCTTTACGTTTCCCACGTGTACTCCAGTTACTTTTGACATGTTTTCAACTTAAGTGTCTTCAATTTACTTAGAACATGGCTATAATTTGTTAGCATCAAAATTTTCATATGATAATAACATAGTAGCTTTATAACTGAAAGAATTGTAATTTCTATTCAATTCTCTTTCAAAAAGATATCAATTTGCTTAACAATTTTTCATTTACTCTACAGATACAAAGTTGAAATAAATAAGTGACTGAGGCCCTGAAGGCCTTGTTAGAGAAACAATGATAGTACAGGGAATTATTTGTCCGGTATATAGAAAAGTGAAAGTGAAAGGAGCTCAGTCGTGTCTGACTCTTTGCTACCCCATGGACTATACAGTCCATGGAATTCTCCAGGCCAGAATACTGGAGTGGGTAGCCGTTTCCTTCTCCAGGGGACCTTCCAAAGCCAGGGATCGAACCCAGGTCTCCCGCCTTGCAGGTGGATCCTTTACCACCAGGAGCAAATCTGAGACAAGTTCTCAGATCCCCTTTTATAGATGCCAGAAAAGAATAATTTGTATTTGCATCCACATTTCCTTTACTTTTTGAAAATACTGTAAAACCTCAAAAGTTACTAATTATAATAACGTGACACAGAATGAGTTTTGGAAAGTTACAGATTGGGCACGTTTACATAAACCGTTTTTTGCCTGTAGATCACTCAATTGTAGCATGAAATCATTGAAAAGGAAAACCGTGCAGTGAATTTTGTTGGTGATATGCAATAGGTTTACATGTTAGTTCTAATTTTCTCCAGGTTCAAATTAAATACATATTCATTGTAGAAAATAATTAATTACCAATAATAAAAAAGAATCCCTCTGATAATTAGTAGTGAAAGTGAAAGTCGCTCAGTCGTGTCCAACTCTTTGCGACACTATGGACTGTAACCTGCCAGGCTCCTCTGTCCATGGGAATTTCCAAATAAGAATATTGAAGTGGCTTGCCACTCCCTTCTCCAAAGGATCTTCCCAACTCAGGGATCAAATGGAAAGCCCAATAATTAGTAACGTTTTGCCAAAAAGAGCCTGATTATATAGATCACAATTAGAAAGTCATAACTATACCTGCTGAATCCACCTTCTTCTGCACGTCCCACATGTGCCTCAAGTTGCCTGGAGTGCCCACCCTCAGTCCTGGAGAATGTGTGTACGTGTCCTTGAACTGGGGACTGAGGGGCTCTCTGCACAGCTCCACAAATGCCTGTGCAGCATTTCAGGGCACAGACAAATATTCTTTCACATCAAGAGAATGATACTGATACAGGGTCACTATGGGTTAGTGATCCACATCAGGGAGCAACCAAGATGGACAATTCATGACTCAACTTCACACACTTCCGAGGTGGAGAAGGGTAGTGTTGCATTGGCCCAAGGCTCAAGATTTCTGACCTTCAGCTTCCCCATCTTGCCCACCAACAGTGTTGTCTAATCTGGTCTTTCAATGAAGTGTGCACCCCAATTCTCTTACACTTAGATCTGCAACCTGCAAACCGGATAATTTAGACTTTGCAGTTACTGCTTTTCTGATCTTGTAGTGAATGACTTATAACTGAAGAATTTCAACCATGAGGATAAAGAGGATGAGTGGAGGATTTCAGCACATCCTTTCATATTTAAAACCGCTATCTTTCCAAAAATAACAAGAATGGTGAGAATGCTTCATGACTTGTGTGAAAAATTCTTTACACGTATAGGTAAGTTTTTTTCATGAGAGAAAGTACTGGAGGCATAAAAGAATTACAAACTATTCCTTTCATACTTAGAAAAAGAATTTCCTGATTTCTGGCAAAAAAAAAAAAAATAAGCATCAGATTGGATTATATGTGTGGTTTTATTATGGGATTATAAATGGTGGTAAGAGTATGAGTGCAATCTGTAGAGACAGGAAAAAAAGAAACTGTGTTTTACTGACTGAACAACTTCAAGACAATCACTACAATCTAGGAGAAACTTGAGTTAAATCTGACCAACCCTTGAGACATTTGCATTAATGACAGAGGTTATAGCCAGAGTATCTTTTATAATATCTTCTTCTATACACATATTCTCACAAAGCACATATATTATGTAAATACATACATTTTATGAAATGTGTTCCTATTTATACACGTAAATACATAACCTAAGACTGAATCAATCTAAATCTATCTTTTCTATGTTTTTATGTTTTAGTTTCTGCTTGTGCTCAGCAGAAACTCTTGTCCTACTCTTGTCCTACTCTTTGCAGCCCTGTGGACTGTAGCTCACCAGGCTCCTCTGTTCATGAGATTCTCCAGGCGAGAATACTGAAATGGGTTGCCATTTCTTCCTCCAGGGGGATGTTCCTGACCCAGGGATCAAACCTGAGTCTCCGGTGTCTCCTGCACCACAGGTAGATTCTTCACCCACTGAGCCATCAGGGAAGTCCTTTTTTCAGTTTAGGTTATACTAAAAGCAATGCTCAGTACAAAGATACAGTGATGGTTGGGTGAAGGTAGTATATTTGAGTTGAGGGAACATGTACATAAAAATTGCTGCATATAAATTACATGTATATCACATTTATAAACATCCCCAAATTGGGCTTCCCTGATAGCTTGGTTGGTAAAGAATCCACCTGCAGTGCAGAAGACCCTGGTTCGATTCCTGGGTTGGGAAGATCCCCTGAAGAAGGGAAAGGCTACCCACTCCAGTATTCTGGCCTAGAGAATTCCACAGACTGCATAGTCCATGGGGTCACAAAGAGTCAGATATGAATGAGCAACTTTCACTTTCCAAATTTAAATAATTTTTTTTAATTGGGGGATAATTGAATATTTAAAAATAAATCATTTAATGTATTTAAATAGACCCCATTTTTCATTTTAATATGACAGTGATTATCTGCAAGTATGTGATTTTTCATTAGGGGTTATACCTGATATGTAACCATGGAGAGAAGGGAATTAGGGGATAGAGTCCAGCAAGGAAAAAGAATGATTACCCCTTAACAAATAAGAAGCAGTAATGGTAATATCAACATTTTCAGCAGAAAGTGCTTAAAGTTCCTGCATGCATTGACTGATCCTATGGTGACAGGTTATGATGCTTTAATGCAAAGACTAATCTGGAGTCTTCGAATCTCTTAGAACCTAGGCTCTCCAATTCCCTACCTATGGAGATTTTGATTATGATTCAAGTTTATCTAGAATATTAGAGAACTTTATTCATTGATCTCTAAGTTTCTTTGTATACCTATTGCTTTATGGCTTTAAGACAGGAAAACTGGATTCGTACTTTAAGGACCAATTGGATAAACAACATGGTAACCCATGTTGTTTTTTTGTAATCATGAAAAATTATTTTAGAAAGACTAGAAGAATGTTATCTGCCTCTAATAACCTGACAATCTCATTTTAAGTGATATGTAAAGAAAAGGTTTATATTAATTCCATTTCACCAATATTTTCCGCAAATGTTGACTGTTTTTTCAAATATCTCCCTAAAATCCTTGGAGATCCATTTCTCACTTCCTATATATAGTCTCTATAATATTTATAGACATATGTTTCTATTGTTACTTTATATCTCACTTTTCACTTAAATCAACATCGTCTTTTTATTAAGCATTGACATTGGATTTATTTAAGCTGCTAATATGTCTATTTCACATTTTTGCACAAACCTCAAAAGTACATATATTTTTTTCTTTCTCAAAATTCACAGTGAAAATTCTAGAGAGGATTAGTGTCCAGCTTTGAAGATGAGAAAGGCAAAACTTTCAGCCTATGAAAAAGAATAACTGTATAACTTTTGTACAAGTAAAGAGACCGACTTCAGTGTTTAGTACATTATAAAACTTCCAAGGAATTAAAATGGTTTTCTTTATTCAGAGTTCATACATATTACAGATACATTTTAAATTAATGCAAAAATCAATACTAATTTTTGTTCTGTGTCTTAGATACTCAACACAAATTAAGATTCTCTTTTGATAATAAGCATTGCACTTAGCACTTCCCACTTCTAATTGAGAATGGGGAGAAAAAGGCAGAAGGAATGTAGTGATGAAGCAAAGATCCATGAGGATCACACCACATTGTGGTGATAGTCTTAGTATGTGGATAAATTATTCCAAGGGAAACTACCCCTAAAACAATCAGACAATTGGTTACTATGAGCAACTCAATTAGGGATCAGGGAGACAACCTCAGTATAGAGTCAAGTCCAGGGAGCTACTGCTATGTAGTTAAATTAATTATCACTCCACTCGACTTAAAAGAGAAAAACAACAAATGAAAAGGGAGACAGAAGCACTTGTCACCACAAGGCATGGTAATGCATCACATATCATTTGAACGTATTTTGCAGTAATATTTTTATAAATATCACAACTCAATTCAATATATATGATGACTAAATTAGCACATTATGCCAAAATGTTAATTCTTACTTTTTATTATAAACAAGTAATCTAAGATTTGACCTGTCTTGAAATGTTAAAAGGCAAGTTAATTATATGCTACCTGTAAAATATAAGTGCATTCCTACACATCAACAGAGACCATAATTACATGCAGCTAAGGAAATAACGGAATCATGTGATGAACTAGCAATATAAACTAATGCACCCCTGGGAGACTTTATTATACAGAAGCAAATAATCTCTGGCCAGGCTAAAACACAAGCAGATCAGAACTTTCAAAATTATGAAAACCTTCTGATTCGTTCTATAAGCTTCACCAGACACTGGCACAAAGCTAAGCAATGATGGTGTACATAATCACAGACAACGTACCCGAACAAATCTCATTTATGAATGCAGAGGCAAAAGTCTTAAACATAACACAGTAAAACATCAAATCCAGGACTATATTAAAAGAAAAACACATCAGGATTGAAAAGGTTAAGCAAAGGTACAAAGATGTTTTATTACTGTAATTTACTATATTCACTAGTCAATTTTAAGGGAAAAGCATATAATATTCTCCTAAATGACAAGAAAGTATTTGGTGAAATTCCCAACCTACATTCCCAACACAAAAAATTGTATTTCCTTAATTTGATAAAGGCTTTATAGCTAAATCTAATTATAAACAATATAACTACTTAGAGAAATTAGAAGACTTTTATTAAAGTTAAGGAAAGAATTAAGTATGCCCATTATTACCATCATTATCTTGCATTTCTCTAGAACTGCAACAAATGCAGTAAGAATATAAATATAGATAAAATTTAAATTATGAAAAAATAGTCCAAATTGGCATAGCTGGTAACCATTTTAATTGCATACCTAAAATCCAAGAAAACTGACCAAGATAATCATAATAAATAAGAATAATGTAACTAGGTATAAAATCAACCTATAGATGAAATCAACCTATAGATGAAAACCTATAATTATCCTATAAAATGGCAATATTTAATTGAAAAAACAATAAAAGTGAAAATCCAATTTATAATAGTAAAATTAAGTTGCATTAATATGTAGAAATGATGAAAGCCAGAAATGTTCAAGACTTTAAAGAGGAAAATTATAAAATTTCATTCAGAAATTTAAAAGTATTGAATACAAAGAAAGACATTATGTTTGTGGGTGAAAACATTCAACCTGATTAATATATCAGTCTTCTCTGAAATTTTTCTTCAAATGAAAACCTCCATAGGATTTTATAACAAAACTTGAAAAGATGACATAAAATTTCACTTGAAAAAAGTAAATAAGATTATCAATTTTATGTCGTAAGAACTACAAGGAATGATTTGTCCTAACATTTTAAAAAATATACTCAAAAGTTATTGGAAAAAGTTAAAATGTGATATTGATATAATAGACAAATATATCAATGTAACAGAATTAAAAGCACAGAAACAGACCCAAGGATATATGGAATTTTATATAAATAAGGATAAAGCTGTTATTTCAAATAAATGGACTTCAATAATAGAATTGGGACTGTTGGAGGTCGTATACACATACATGTGCAATGTAGATCATATAGCTATACTGTCTGTAAAAGTGAATTCTAGGCAGAATAATGAGCTAAATATTTTTATGCTTTAAAAAAAATAGAAGCAGTGAAAAACACTAGTCTAGTCTCTTATCTTATGGAAGATTCATGGCAAAAGTCATAGGTAAAATATTGACAAATTTTAGTACATAATAATATGGAAACTCTCATGCTTCAAAAAAACACTACAAATAAAATTAAAAGAGAAGAATGGGGAGAGATATGTACAACACATGTAACAAAAAAAGATATCCATAGATTATTCATCCATAGTAGATAATCTTAAAATCGAGAAGAAAAAAGGCAAGTTACAAGAGGAGATTCATCACAGGAACAACTCAGATAAAGAAATAATTATCATAAGTAATTAGACATCTACTTAGTGACACCATAATGAGACACTATGTCTTGCCATCAGACTGCAAAATGCTTGAAGGCTGATAATAACCGGGGTTGGTAATAGGTAAAGAAATGGGAACTTTCACCCACCATTATTAAGACTTCTGAATGGAGAATTTAACAAAATCTGTCAATAAAATATATGTATGACTTTAGATCCACTATGTCCCCTTTTGGAAATCTTTTTTACAAAAAAAATGTTCACTTTATATGGTGTGCAAAACCAATAATTTTTGAAGTCACATCTATAAATAGCACAATCTTTAGATGATATGTCAAAAGTCATACCATAAAATCTAGAAAGAAAATAAAACTCATTGTCTATATGAAAAGATCTGTAAGCTATAACATTAACTGGAAAATGTACATTCTATCTAGAGAAAATATGGTTAGTTCTAGAACTTGTTAAAATACCAGCCACTCACTCCATCACCACCTATTAGATGCAATCTGCCCTGCTGTGATCTCTCATACCTGTAAACTTCAGCAGAAAAAAATCATTAAAGAAGAGAAGATCTGAAGGACATATATTCTCTGAACAAATCTTTAATCTACCTGCTTGGTATTAGGAGCTATAAAGCAAGGGAGGAGAGAGAAGACAAAAATGAGTAAGATACACTTTTATAGTCCCGAGGAAATAAAAACTTGAATTTACGAAGGGAAATAAAAACAAGGCACAAATAATCATGAAGTAAAATCATGTGAATTGGACTGGAGAGAGGAATCACATCATGCCAGGCTTTATGAAGGAGATGGCATTTTAGCCAGGACTGACTGGTGGCTAGAAACCTGAAAGGTTGGGACAGAGTACAAATTTCAAACAAAGGGAAGAGCTTGACGTAAACTGAGATGTCCGGGATATACAATTACAACAGGATGCTACCTGGGGTTGCTAGAGCACTGCGTGTAGGCAATTGTGGAAGGCAAAGCTAGAAAAGGGAGATTGAGTGTCCTCTGATGTGGAGAGTCAACAACTTTGCAAATATTCACAGCTTAACACAGCAGAGTCTTTCAAGAACATGGCTGTTCTGTTAGCGCAAAAGGGATTTAGCACTGGGTAGCACTCGAGCGTTATCTAATAAAGCCAACATTCCTCTCTACTGTCCCTTTCCCTTCCACGCTTTATTGTCTCTAAGATTTTCCACTCAATTTATTTCTAGCACTTAAGACTTAAAAATGTCTTACGTCTTGCTTTTTTAATTTCCTAAGAAGACTCTTTGTATTATTTTCATGGTGGTCTTTACCCACATAGTACATAGAATAATTTTAGACTGAAAGAAAACTTGAAAATCATTCAATTCAAGTAACCCAGTTTTCTTTATAGATGAGGAAATCAAGGCATAGTTTTCAACAAAATGATTAATAATGAAAATAAACAACCATATACTTTGCCTTATGCGTAGTAAATAGATCTCTAATATTATGTTGGAAAAAGTAGAGCTTTTTGTTTAAAGGAACTCACTCTGAACTAAAGACAAATAATAAATGAGTATGTGAATTTCTTGGGGCTGCTCTGATAAAATATAACTTTTTGACAGGAGACTTACAGAACTGCATTGAAACAATATGTTGCCCCAATTGGCCTTATTTAGTACAAAATACATTACTGTCTAGAAACTGTTTAAAATTCTCACTTTAAATTTAACCAAGCAGAGGACGGATTCTGTTAGAAGGAAGAAAAAAGATACATGGATTATTAATGGGTGAAAGATTGACTCTGATGGCAGGTTCAGTTTCCATTTGGGAGTACAGAGAAAAAGAAAGTTAAATTTTTTGTTGTTGTTGTTGAAAACTAAGGTATTTTATTCAAAAGAAATGGCTTTGTATTAGATTGGCAAAAAATAAATAAATAAAGGATAAGAGGTAATGGGTAGAAGGAAGTTTGGATGAGAATAGTTTCTCAGCTAGAATCACTGGGGAAGTTTTACTTCTCTCAAGGATCTTTGAAATCTTAAACTTGAAAGAATAACATAGGTTGCAGGTTTTCTCGTTTAAACTATTCATCTTTAGTCCCATACCGTGCAAAGAAAAATCCAGTAATTAAGCCCATAGAGGTAATACCATATAAAATCACAAATTATGCAGAAAATGATTTTGGCAACTGAACATGCTATCAGACACAAAGTTTGCCCTATTCATTCCCATTCCAAAGCTCAAGAGTTACATTGCTTTATACAGACAAAGGAAGCAAGGTCTGTACCCTACCCACTCTTCTATGTATAATTGAAAGTACATCACAGTATATAAAAAAAAAAAGGAAAGAAACTAACAACTCTGGCTGCCTTTGCCACAGACCAATACACGTTTACAGAAAGATACTGGTTCTTTGTGGCACTGTTATTTCTGTTGCTGTTGTTTAGTCGCTCAGTTGTGTCCGACCCTTTGCAGCCCCATGGACTGCAGCACGCATTTTAGGCACTGACTCCTTTGAAAATACAGAAGAATCTTTTAGTCTTTAAAATAATATGATAATACAATTGCCATTAAACTGATGGAAAATATGGATTCTTATAAATCCCAATATGCTTTATCACATATGCTTATTCTTTAGAAATTACTCCACCCAATTTCAAACAGAATTTGAGGAAATCTGTTTACAATGACCACTATACACATACATATAGGATAACGCTCTCACAGATACGAACATTAACAAGTGGAACAGTAAGACATGATTGAACTGTGAACATAGATCAGCAGCTCAATAAGTGGGATCTAAAACTAGGATGAATAGTTTTCCAAAGATTTGAAGCTTTTCTCTATTCAAAAAGCTGTTATCTTCAGAAGGAACTCAAGGATTCTAAAGAGATTTACGGCTAGCTGACAACTGTCTCTTGGGACGTTGTACAGCATCAAAGCTACTGATCCAGGAAACCTTGCCCACACTTTAGAAAATGTCTTAGTATAACTCTTCTATTTTATCTGAAAGTGAAAGTGGCTCAGTTGTGTTCGATTCTTTGCAATCCCATGGACTGTAGCCCACCAAGGTTCCTCTGTCCATGGAATTCTTCAGGCAAGAATACTGGAGTGGGGAGCTGTTCCATTCTCCAGGAGCTCTTCCCAACCTAGGGATCGAACGCAGGACTCCTGATTGCAGGTGGATTCTTTACCATCTGAGTCACAATTGTCATTTTTCAGAAAGTTCTTACTGATATGAACATTCATCATCAAAGTATTTACTGAAAAACTACTATATGTTAACCAAAATATTTAACACATATTAAGCTAAGTAAACCACTTTTTTTTAACATACAAAAGGAGCCCATGTGGAGGGTAGGGGGAAATGAAAGGGATCCAGACACGGGAACAAATAGCTCAGTTGTAAACACTGTTAGTGTAGTGAACTGTTTTCTAATACTCCGTATATTATTCTTCTGTTATTGGTACCCAAAAGAATCAATGGAATAATATGGAAGTTAGATTTTAATAAACATGTTTTAAAAAATATACAATGAAGTAATTTGGGAATGATATTATATTCAAAATTATTATAAATGAATCTACCTTGTTTAAATCTTCATCTTGTCCCTTCGTTTGGCTTATTTTTAACTTTGCTTTGTCCTTTTCCTTCCTTCTAAAGTTGCAAAAAGGAATTTTTCCTTGTCAGATTTCTATGCAGCCTTTATTATCTATGATATTTTTACATTGCTTCATTATTATTAAACCATCTAAAATTAGTTCACACACATTACTTTTTAAGATGCCTCAGGAGACAAATTAACTTCAATGTGTCTTATAAAACACAACAAAAAGTGTCTCAGGTTTAACTTTTATGCAGTAAAGAATAACATTCCTACATATATATACTATGGAGTATTACACAGAAAACAAAGAACTAAGTGTATGCATTATACATTCTATATAGTACAGACAAAAATATCTCAACAGGTGCCACACAAGGACCACTGGCTTTGCAGTAGGTTGTTATAAGGAGAATATCATGATATGAGATGGGTTATTTTTGGCTTAACCTTCAATTCAGTTCAGTTCAGTCACTCAGTTGTATCCATCTCTTTGCATCTCCATGAACCACAGCACACCAGGCCTTCCTGTCCATCACCAACTCCCAGAGTTTATCCAAACTCATGTCCATCAAGTCAGTGATGCCATCCAACCATCTCGTCCTCTGTCAGCCCCTTCCCCTCCCGTCTTCAATCTTTCCCAGCATCAGGGTCTTTTCAAATGAGTCAGTTCTTTGCATCAAGTGGCCAAAATATTGGAGTTTCAGCTTCAGCATCAGTCCTTCCAGTGAACATCCAGGACTGATTTCCTTTAGGATGAACTGGTTGGATCTCCTTGCAGTCCAAGGGCCTCTCAAGAGTCTTCTACAACACCACAGATCAAAAGCATCAATTTTTTGGCACTCAGCTTTCTTTATAGTCCAACTCTCACATCCATACATGACCACTGGAAAAACCATAGCCTTGACTAGATGGACCTTTGTTGGCAAAGAAATGTCTCTACTTTTTAATATGCTATCTAGGTTGGTCATAACTTTCCTTCCAAGGAGCAAATGTCTTTTAATTTCAGGACTGCAGTCACCATCTGCAGTGATTTTGGAGCCCAAAAAAATAAAGCTACTGTTTCCACTGTTTCCCCATCTATTTGCCATGAAGTGATGGGACCAGATGCCATGACCTTAGTTTTCTGAATGTTGAGCTTTAAGCCAACTTTTTCACTCTCTTCTTTTCACTTTTATCAAGAGGCTCTTTAGTTCTTCTTCACTTTCTGCCATAAGGGTGGTGTCATCTGCATATCTGAGGTTATTGATATTTCTCCCAGCAATCCTCTTTCCAGCTTGTACTTCATCCAGCCCAGCGTTTCTCATGATGTACTCTGCATAGAAGTTAAATAAGCAGGGTGACAATATACAACCTTGATGTACTCCTTTCCCTATTTAGAACCAGTTTTTTCTTCCACATCCAGTTCTAACTGTTGCTTCCTGACCTGCATACAGGTTTCTCAAGAGGCAGGTCAGGCGGTCTGGTATTCCCATCTCTTTCAGAATTTTCCATAGTTTGTGGCGATCCACACAATCAAAGGCTTTGGCATAGTCAATAAAGCAGAAATAGATGTTTTTCTGGAACTCTCTTGCTTTTTTGATAATCCTTAGGTTAATATAAAACCTTTTGATAACCTTAGGTTAATACAAAAAATTTATTCTACACACACACACTGGAAAAAAAATTAAAAATAATACTGTGTTAGGCACTCAGATGCAAGTTTATCATTAAGCTACAGAAACGGTCTCTTTTACCATTTTCACTTTCTGTTGATGTAGTATATCAAACCTGATGCTCTAAATTTTAAAAAAATTAATACAAAAATAAAAACTGAGGTTTAATTCATGCAACCCTGACCTATCATTGTTTATTCCAGCTGTGATGTTTCTGAATAAATAGATGATTGGCCAATAAATAAGCTAAATGTTATTTAGCCAAGATACACATTTTACTATGAATGTTTTTATAAAATAATTATTAAAGCTGAACCATGTATAGAGTACATGCTAACACAGAGCTAAAAAGCCCTGTTAAACCTATCATGTTAAAAAATTATGTGGCAGGTCAGTCAATCACCTAGCAGAAATTAGAAACTAGAGGATTTGGGCTCTAAACATTTATAATTTTTAAGGCAACTCAGGGAGAAGGTGATCCAAAGAAAGTTGAATACATAAGGACAAGCAGTGATCGATTATTTTCAGTAACATTGGCATAAATCTAAGTAGCAAAGACTTAGCTATTAATATAAGTCAACATATGGTCCAAAGTTTTTATATAGAAACTAATATAAGTTATTTAAGTGGTAAAAACTGTATTTTTAAGGAAATCACCTCCTTCATGAAATTTCTAAAGAGATGTGGATGCAGTCATAAAACGACAATTGTGCCATTCTCCAATATCGATTTTGGATAAAGCAGCGTTTCCCCAAGCTCAGTTCTTAGGGACTGACTCTGTATCTTTTATGTCTTTACACAGGCGACATTGGGACTGTTCAGAAGAGAAATCTAGTAAATTTAGAGGTGAGATGCTTACTAGGTGAAACTAGGATCCTTCAGGCAGAAAGATCTCTGCTAACACACCCACAGCTGTGATCCCCTGGGATACCACCCAACACTGTCATAACACTCTTCTATAGCAGTCTTTTGCTGGCATTCTAGCAGAACAGAACACAGCTAGGAATTCCCAAATGTTCATAAGTATAAAACAATAATAAACCCATCAACAAAAGTTTTACAAAGAATACATTCTTCACATGAGTATACCATTCACATTTACGATCTTTGAATTAGAGCTTTTTGAAAATACAGCCAAAGTCTAGCAGTAGATTTCCTGAGATTGTTTCAATATTTAGCTATGGGGTTAAATGACATGGATTGGTAAAGCCCTCGGGTAAGGGAAGACCCTGATGAAATCTTACTTTTGTCAACAGCGAGCAGGAATGCTGGACTGTGTTAACCAGCTCCTCTGTACCTCTGACTTCTCATCTGAAAATGGGGGCTAATATTACTACTCACCTAATATGGTGAAAATTAAAGGGAAAGGGCTAGTATAGTAAGTTTTTATACACATTGCTATCATTATTAATGTTATTCAAACTGGAAAAATGTTCAGTGACATTTATGAAATATTTTATTGGGGTATTATTTTATTTCAAATTTTTAATATTTTAACTAAGATTATAAGTTTTCATGAACTATAAAACAATCTTGCTTTTGAGGAAGAAACTTACATAAGGGATAATGCCTCTTGAAAAAAATATTTATTTTATTTTTCCAAGAAATATGATTCTGAGAACGTGATAAAACTATCTGTATTGTTACCTAAGTGCTGACAAACAGATGCCACTGAATGATTTCATCATATGATGACAAGTTCTAGTCTAAATAATCCCATTTGGTAAATTAAAATAAATACTTAAAAATCTATACCATCTGGGAAAATATTCATTACAGTATATCTGTAATAGTAAAACTACATCATAAGTGACCAAATAATATATATTGCCTCAATGTCATTTATAGGTGTGAGCTATGATAATATTATGAAAACTAAAAATAAGAAAAAAAGTTCAGTGATCTAACACTAATGATATTAGCAATATAAAAATATGCATTTAGAATGACAAGAAAGAAATATGTAATATCTCACTACAATGGTAAAATTATGAGTAAATCATTGTCTTAACATTTTAATGAATGCTACTAAAATAGTGTTCTTAACAACAGAAATAGCAAACACCCTCTTCCAACAACACAAGAGAAGACTCTACACATGGACATCACCAGATGGTCAACACCAAAACCAGGATGATTATATTCTTTGCAGCCAAAGATGGAGAAGCTCTATACAGTCAGCAAAAACAAGACCTGGAGCTGGCTGTGGCTCAGATCATGAACTCCTTATTGTCAAATTCAGACTTAAATTGAAGAAAGTAGGGAAAACCACTAGACCATTCAGGTATGACCTAGATCAAATCCCTTATGGCTATACAATGGAAGTGAGAAATAGATTTAAGGGACTAGATCTGATAGACAGAGTGCCTGATGAACTATGGACGGAGGTTCGTTACATTGTACAGGAGACAGGGATCAAGACCATCCCCATGGAAAAGAAATGCAAAGAGGTAAAATGGTTGTCTGAGGAGGCCTTACAGATAGCTGTGAAAAGAAGAGAAGCGAAAAGCAAAGGAGAAAAGGAAACATATTCCCATTTGAATGCAGAGTTCCAAAGAAGAGCAAGGAGAGAGAAGAAAGCCTTCCTCAGTGATCAATGCAAAGAAATAGTGGAAAACAACAGAATGGGAAAGACTAGAGATCTCTTCTAGAAAATCAGAGATACCAAAGGAACGTTTCACACAAAGATGGGTTCGATAAAGGACAGAAATGGTAGGGACCTAACAGAAGCAGAAGATATTAAGAAGAGGTGGCAAGAATACACAGAAGAACTGTACAAAAAAGATCTTCACGACCCAGATAATCACGATGGTGTGATCACTCACCTAGAGCCAGACATCCTGGAATGTGAAGTCAAGTGGGCCTTAGGAAGCATCACTACGGACAAAGCTAGTGGATGTGATGGAATTGCAGTTGAGCTATTTAAAATCCTGAAAGATGATGCTGTGAAAGTGCTGTACTCAATAAACCAGCAAATTTGGAAAACTCAGCAGTGGCCACAGGACTGGAAAAGGTCCATTTTCATTCCAATCCCAAAGAAAGGCAATCCCAAAGAATGCTCAAACTACCACACAATTGCACTCATCTCACACGCTAGTAAAGTAATGCTCAATATTCTCCAAGCCAGGCTTCAGCAATATGTGAACTGAGAACTTCCAAATGTTCAAGCTGGTTTTAGAAAAGGCAGAGGAACCAGAGATCAAATTGCCAACATCTGCTGGATCACTGAAAAAGCAAGAGTTCCAGAAAAACATCTATTTCTGCTTTATTGACTATGCCAAAGCCTTTGACTGTGTGGATCACAATAAGCTGTGGAAAATTCTGAAAGAGATCGGAATACCAGACCACCTGACCCACCTCTTGAGAAACCTGTATGCAGGTCAGGAAGCATCAGTTAGAACTGGACATGGACCAACAGACTGGTTCCAAATACGAAAAGGAGTACGTCAAGGCTGTATATTGTCACCCTGCTTATTTAACTGATATGCAGAGTACATCATGAGAAACGCTGGGCTGGAAGAAGCACAAGCTGGAATCAAGATTGCCGGGAGAAATATCAATAACCTCAGATATGCAGATAACACCACCCTTATGGCAGAAAGTGAAGAGGAACTAAAAAGCCTCTTGAAAGTGAAAGAGGAGAGTGAAAAAGTTGGCTTAAAGCTCAACATTCAGAAAACTAAGATCGTAGCATCTGGTCCCATCGCTTCATGGGAAATAGATGGGGAAACAGTGGAAACACTGTCAGACTTTATTTTAGGGGGCTCCAAAATCACTGCAGATGGTGATTGCCGCCATGAAATTAAAAGACACTCCTTGGAAGGAAAGTTATGACCAACCTAGATAGAATATTAAAAAGCAGAGATATTCCTTTGCCAACAAAGGTCCATCTAGTCAAGGCTATGGTTTTTCCAGTGGTCATGTATAGATATGAGAGTTGGACTGTGAAGAAAGCTGAGCGCTGAAAAATTGATGCTTTTGAACTGCGGTGTTGGAGAAGACTCTTGAGAGTCCCTTGGACTGCAAGGAGATCCAGCCAGTCCATCCTAAAGGAGATCAGTCCTGGGTTCTCATTGGAAGGACTGATGTTGGAGCTGAAACTCCAATACTTTGGCCACCTCATGCGACGAGTTGACTCACTGGAAAAGACCCTGATGCTGGGAGGGATTGGGGGCAGAAGGAGAATGGGACGACAGAGGATGAGATGGCTGGATGGCATCACCGACTCAATGGACATGAGTTTGAGTAAGCTCCGGGAGTTGGTGATGGACAGGGAGGCCTGGCATGCTGAGATTCATGTGGTCGCAAAGAGTCGGACATGACTGAGTGACTGAACTGACTGACTGACTGACTGAATAGCGGAAATATTGGTAAAATTGTAGAACTATTGGAACTATTCTGTAACTAAACTTGGAAGAATTTAAACAAGAGATAGAATGTCATACAAAGAGGAAGTGGTTTTCCTGCTTTCTCTAAAATTTTTAAAAGATACATTAATTGTAATAATTCAAACAATGTCATATAACTTTTTTAACTTGTTTATATTTTTAGGTCAATTAATTATTGGCAGAAACATCATTTTATCAGTCTCTGAGCCATTAGAGTTAAGGAGGTAGAAAGGAATGATAGTGATTCTCTTGACTTCTGTTGATTTACCCCTGTTGAAGCAGACAGAATTTTCTTTTAGGTATTAAAAAAAAAAAAAAAGACTCTGATACACAACAAACACTCATACTCTCTCTATATAAAGTCCAATAAAAGCAATAAAACAAACGACATAAGCCACTACGAACCAAAGAAGATCCATATCATTGTTGTTGGTTTCTTTTTTTTTTTCCTTTTTCTTTCATCTTTGTCCTTTTGTGAGGATATAGCTTTCTGGGTACAAAATTTAGTCTTTACTTTCAAGTGATTTTCTGTTAATTGAGGGAATCAATCCAAATCAAGTTGCTTTTATTTATTTATTTTTTTTTCTGTACTACACTTACACAGGGAATAATTTCAGGGGAGTGTTGGAGCTGGCTTGTACTGACTTGCTAGAGTCAAATATTAAATTTTCAGGAATTTTGTAAACTGATTGTCAAAGCGTTGGTGGTTGAAATTAGCTATTGTGAGAGAATTTGCACCATAGTTCCCAGATGGTTAAGAATCCGCCTGCCAGTCCAGGAGATGCAGGTTCAATCCCTGGGTTGAGAAGATCCCCTTGAGTAGGATCCACTTTAGTATTCTCACCTGGAAAATTCCATGGACCGTGGAGGCTGGAGGGCTACAGTCCATAAGGCCACAAATAGTCAAACACAACTGAGTATGCACACACATATACAATCATCAAACCTACCAATCAGAACCTTGTTTTTCCCCCTTCTGCTGGCTTTTAGACACTTACCAGTACTGCACTGGCTAGAATTTGCTTCCATGTAAGATTTTTATGAGTGTATCATTTAACTTGATCCATTCTATGTGTGAAAAACTCCATCAAGTGCATCCCTGGAGTGGAATCAGCACAGAGAGTGGTCTGCACTCCAACCTACCAGGAACACTGTGCAGTGTGGCTACGCCCTTCCCCATGAAAACACTGACTGCCTGGAAGGCGCATCCTTCCCTGGAAATTTCTTTACAGCATTTGCGAGCTTTCTGCAGAGATGAAGAAGTAATGAAATATAATAACCTATTGTGGCAAAATTAAAGTAGGGCTATCTGTTAGCCTATCCATCAAAAATCTATCGACCTTGCTTCTACAATAAAATATTCAGTAAAAATTATTTTTCTTGATGATGCCAATGAGGTCTTAGATTACCACAAAATACCTTCTAAATATCCAGAGAAAGAAGAAATCATGTTAAAGGCCATTTTACTATTTTCTGCATTTTATTTTATATTTTCACAAATCATTTATCCATAGATAGCATGATATATGTTGAAATTCTCTTAATCATAGATAACTGGTTATATTTGATAAAGGAAAATTTATTCTTTCAAAACATACAATTATAAATTACTGCCTAGAAAAATGAAGATAACGGTAGTTTTCCCGTCTGCCTGTATTTTTGTTACAAGATGATGTGAGAATAATAACTTGTGCTTGAGCACTCTGTGGTGTAATATTGCTTTTCAAAGGTAATGATTTCCACCAGGTAAGTAGGAGAAGTGACTAAACTGATTGCAACACTTTCTTAATTCCTGGAAAAAGTTATAAATTAATACACACACACCCCTCAGGAGCTGGTAATATGTGTCACTTGTTAGCAAGACTATTTTAGGACTAGATCACATGAAATGTTAAGATTTATCTTCCCATTAGTTTGTGGTAGGAGTCACTTAATTTAATTGTAAAAGAAAATAATGGACGTTAACTCACAGTCTCAAAGGTACTTGAATCCCCAAGTAATAAATACTTATAAAGGCCTGGCAATCCCTTACTACAAGAAAGTATTAACAATTATTTATTTCGTCATGGCAAAGGATACTCTGTAACTGGTGTAGCTAAACAAGAAACCATGAGCATTTTACTGTTATGATTTATTCACCTAAAAATACATGAGATTACAAAGAATCATTTTCTTACCACTGAAGTTATGTCTGGTTTTATAAAAGGATCACTGTAACAGTAGCAGTCTCAGCTTAAATTCTACTATAATTTTTGACTAAGATTAAAAAAAAGCAACTGCTGATATCTGTGAACTGATCTGACTCTCACAGCTAAACTGTGTTTAAAGAGATTTTAAATGAAAGAGGTTTAAAACGTCTAAAGATATAAAAGGAATAATCGAACCATAAAACAGGAGAGATAATGAAAGGACCAACTAAAAATCCTGAAAGTAAAAATAGTCATTGAAACAAAAATGACAACAGATAACTTGTAGATAGACAACACATAGTTAAAGAGAGGAGTAGGATCTAAATTAGGTAGATAGAAAGAAATTACCAGAATGCCGAACATAGATTTATGAAAAGATATGAAAAATTTCAAATATTAGAAAAATATTAGATCAAAAATCCTCAATATTTCTCTAAAAGAAATTTCAAAGAAAATAAAATAAAATATTATTTGAGAATTTTCCAAAACTGAGCGAAAATATGACTCCTCAAATTGGAAAAAGAATGTATATTATCTCAATTCACTCTCACATCCATTTGAATTGAGAATTACTTCTGGTGAAGAAAATAAGCACAGAGAAGATAAATAAATTGGTTAAATGCATTCAGTGACCAAGGAGTGGACTGGTCACCAGGGTTTCCAGACTCTGTTCCTTCTCTTGGGAACCTACCCCTAGGTCAACGCCTCATGGTGCCCTGGATCTAATTACAAGACTCTCCACATTCATGACTATCTGGTTTTATGGACAGATCAAATAAACTCCAGAGATACAGTGTTTGAAAAGATAGACAAGGAATGCAAGGATTCTTTAATATCCGCAAATCAATCAGTGTAATACACCACATTAACAAATTGAAAGATAAAAACCATATGATTATCTCAATAGATGCAGAGAAAGCCTTTGACAAAATTCAACACTCATTTATGATTAAAACTCTCCAGAAAGCAGGAATAGAAGGAACATACCTCAACATAATAAAAGCTATATATGACAAACCCACAGCAAGCATCACCCTCAATGGTGAAAAATTGAAAGCATTTCCCCTGAAATCAGGAACAAGACAAGGGTGCCCACTCTCACCACTACTATTCAACATAGTGTTGGAAGTTCTGGCCACAGCAATCAGAGCAGAAAAAGAAGTAAAAGGAATCCAGATAGGAAAAGAAGAAGTGAAACTCTCGCTGTTAGCAGATGACATGATCCTCTACATAGAAAACCATAAAGACTCTTCCAGAAAATTACTAGAGCTAATCGATGAATATAGTAAAGTTGCAGGATATAAAATTAACACACAGAAATCCCTTGCATTCCTATATACTAACAATGAAAAAACAGAAAGAGAAATTAAGGAAACAATACCATTCACCATTGCAACAAAAAGAATAAAATACTTAGGAGTATATCTACCTAAAGAAACAAAAGACCTATACATAGAAAACTATAAAACACTGATGAAAGAAATCAAAGAGGACACAAACAGATGGAGAAACATACCGTGTTCATGGATTGGAAGAATCAATATTGTCAAAATGGCTATTCTACCCAAAGCAGTCTATAGATTCAATGCAATCCCTATCAAGCTACCAACGGTATTTTTCACAGAACTAGACCAAAGAATTTCACAATTTGTATGGAAATACAAAAAACCTCGAATAGCCAAAATAATCTTGAGAAAGAAGAATGGAACTGGAGGAATCAACCTGCCTGACTTCAGACTCTACTACAAAGCCACAGTCATCAAGACAGTATGGTACTGGCACAAAGACAGAAATATAGATCAATGGAACAGAATAGAAAGCCCAGAGATAAATCCACGAACCTATGGACACCTTATCTTTGACAAAGGAAGCAAGGATATACAATGGAAAAAAGACAACCTCTTTAACAAGTGGTGCTGGGAAAACTGGTCAACCACTTGTAAAAGAATGAAACTAGAACACTTTCTAACACCATACACAAAAATAAACTCAAAATGGATTAAAGATCTAAATGTAAGACCAGAAACTATAAAACTCCTAGAGGAGAACATAGGCAAAACACTCTCCGACATAAATCACAGCAAGATCCTCTATGACCCACCTCCCAGAATATTGGAAATAAAAGCAAAAATAAACAAATGGGACCTAATGAAACTTAAAAGCTTTTGCACTACAAAGGAAACTATAAGTAAGGTGAAAAGACAGCCCTCAGATTGGGAGAAAATAATAGCAAATGAAGAAACAGACAAAGGATTAATCTCAAAAATATACAAGCAACTCCTGCAGCTCAATTCCAGAAAAATAAATGACCCAATCAAAAAATGGGCCAAAGAACTAAACAGACATTTCTCCAAAGAAGACATACAGATGGCTAACAAACACATGAAAAGATGCTCAACATCACTCATTATCAGAGAAATGCAAATCAAAACCACAATGAGGTACCATTACACGCCAGTCAGGATGGCTGCTATCCAAAAGTCTACAAGCAATAAATGCTGGAGAGGGTGTGGAGAAAAGGGAACCCTCTTACACTGTTGGTGGGAATGCAAACTAGTACAGCCGCTATGGAAAACAGTGTGGAGATTTTTAAAAAACTGGAAATAGAACTGCCATATGACCCAGCAATCCCACTTCTGGGCATACACACTGAGGAAACCAGATCTGAAAGAGACACGTGCACCCCAATGTTCATCACAGCACTGTTTATAATAGCCAGGACATGGAAGCAACCTAGATGCCCATCAGCAGACGAATGGATAAGGAAGCTGTGGTACATATACACCATGGAATATTACTCAGCCATTAAAAAGAATTCATTTGAATCAGTTCTAATGAGATGGATGAAACTGGAGCCCATTATACAGAGTGAAGTAAGCCAGAAAGATAAAGAACATTACAGCATACTAACACATATATATGGAATTTAGAAAGATGGTAATGATAACCCTATATGCAAAACAGAAAAAGAGACACAGAAGTACAGAACAGACTTTTGAACTCTGTGGGAGAAGGTGAGGGTGGGATGTTTCGAAAGAACAGCATGTATATTATCTATGGTGAAACAGATCACCAGCCCAGGTGGGATGCATGAGACAAGTGCTCGGGCCTGGTGCACTGGGAAGACCCAGAGGAATCGGGTGGAGAGGGAGGTGGGAGGGGGGATCGGGATGGGGAATACGTGTAACTCTATGGCTGATTCATATCAATGTATGACAAAACCCACTGAAATGTTGTGAAGTAATTAGCCTCCAACTAATAAAAAAAAAAAAAAAAGAAAAGAAAATATTAAAATGAAAAAAATAAAATAAAAATGAAAAAAAAAAGATAGATAAGACTGAGCATCCATCTAGGCAAATAAAAAGCCAACAGCATAAACAAAACCATTTCACAAAAGAGTAATTAAGTGCTTTCAGCTAGAAAAGGGTCCATTCGGGCCAATACTAGGTTGTTTGAATTTGACTTTGTACAAGGACATGAACTATTTCCTCACCATGTCATAAGTTCCAGGAGCCAAAGTCATGTCTTATTCATTTTGTTTTTACTACAGCATCAATAAAGTACCACATAAAGGAGACACCCTTCTTAGATGTGTGATGAGTTTGAGAACCAGAACATCCACATTTAGGGAATGGAAACAGAAAAGGGAGCCAGCAAAGAAGATAGAAGATTTCAGAGAGACAGAAGGATAATACAGCATTGAGGAAGTTAAAAGAAAGCCTAAAAAAGAAGTAGTAGTCAATGTCCAATGTCTACAAGAGGAAAAAATGATCAAAGATCTCCAAAAGACTTTTAAGTATAGTGACCAAGAGGTAGAAAATGAACTCTGTATATTTACCATCAAGTAAAAGGAGAGAAACTAGGTACAATACATAATATCTGTCTGCTACAAATTTACAGTCCAACTAGGAAAACAAGAAATAATCAAATGTAATAAGCAATAAGAGTTATGTCCAATTTTTATAATTTCAATAATCTGTCTTTGTTGTTTACATAAAATTCTACTAACTTACAAAACCAAACAGAAAAATAACAATCTAATTTAGAAAATATTTTGAAATAGTTGAAGATAATCAACACTAGAAAAATGGGATGTTATAAGCAGTTCATATTGTATATTATAGTTAACTAAAATAGTAAACTTTTACTATTACATAATCTTCTTAGATTTGAAAATGCATAACCTTAGAATCTATTTATTACCTGAAAAGTAGAAAGAACACCCACAGTGGTCATTTTAGAAATAGCATTTTCTCTCCTTAAAGAAGAATAAACTTAAGGAGAGTGTTATTGCTTATTATCTTAGAAGTTTGGATTTTAGAGCACATGCCCCTTAAAAAAATTTTTTTTTCTCTAAGACTTATAGGAAAGTTACTTTTTCCTTTTTTTGAAAGACAGAATCAGGCTTTGCTCATGATATTATCATTCTGATTTATTCCTTGCAAAATTAACATTAAATAGTTTTATATACCAGGAACAGGAAATGGCAACCCACTCCAGTATTCTTGCTTGGAAATTCCATGGACAGAGGAACAAGGCAGGCTACAGTTCATGGGGTCACAAAAGAGTCAGACACAGCTGAGCAACTGAGCACACACATACAGTTTTCTATACATAGTTGACCCTGGAGCAACATGGGTTGGAACTGCATGTAACCACTTAGGCATAAATTTTATTCAAAAGTAAATTCTACAGTACAACACATTCTGAGGTTGGTTGAACTATTAGAGGCGGAACCACAGAAACAGAGAAACCATGGATGTGGAGAGCCAACTATAAAGAGAGGCAGAGTTTTGATTGTGGGAAGGGTCCCCATCACTAATCCGTGCATTTCTCAAGGGTCAAGTGTATTTGTAAATATACGGTATACACACAGTATGCAAACCCACCTAGGCTCAGTCCACAGAGAGTAGGAAGAACTTACCTTCTGGGGTCAGAGTAAGCAAACACTACGTAGTCTGCCAACCTTTTCAATCTGGGCCAAGACAGAAAAGCAAGCCAAGAAATATGTATAATTTACATTAGTGAGAAAGTTTCTAATTAACTTCACAGCAAGGCAAACGAGTTCCATCAGCAAAAGCTTCTTACAAATAAGATCCTTTATCCTGCCCCATGCTTTCTTCCTTTAAAATCAAAACTCTAGAGAGGAACAGCTGTCAGATACCTTCAAATCCAATAGAACAGCAGAAAATGAATCAGTTTGCTTTTACAGAAAAAAAGTAACTGCAATCTAATGTTTACAAATATATCAAATGATCAACTGATTTTTTTCTGAATTTTTCACTTCCCTCAATTAAGGTTTTTGTTTTGATGTTATATATTTTTTTCCTTTTTAAACCAAAATTGTCATGTTAAATAGAGACTTGTGAGGATCAAAGACTTCAAATTTGTGTAGAACCTGGTCTTAGCTGCAATCTTCGGGCATCAGTGGGTCAGCAGCTACTAGAAACGCTTTCCCAGTATACGCATGCATGTGTGGGCTTCTCAGTCCCCAGTATTGTCCTGTTACAAGTCCCTGGGTCAGAACCACTTGTGTAAATTACTTAGCAACTACCAGCATGGCCAATAAATATATCTATGAGTCCATCAACAACTTGGTTAACTGTTTGGATTCTCAAAAATTTACTTCTGCATGTGAATACTATGAATTAGATGTCAGGGTACATCTTCACCCCTTCTCTGGTACTGCTCTCTTTTCACCCACATTTTTACAGTCTCCGGTCATTTCTATGTTAAAAATAAAAACGGATCCTGAATCATACTGGTTCCTTCAGCTATCCATCTCTCTCTTTCACTTTACCTTTTCAGCAAGTCTTCAGAAAGTTGTCTGTTCCTGTTTTTCTTTTTGCTTTTTTAAAAATTTTTAATTGGAGGCTAATTACTTTACAATATTATGGTGGTTTTTGCATACATTGACATGAATCAGCCATGGATTTACATGTGTTCCCCATCCTGATACCCCCTCCCACCTCCCTCCCCATCCCATCCCTCAGGGTCATCCCAGTGCACCAGCCCTGAACATCCTGTCTCATGCATCAAACCTGGACATATGATAATATACATGCTTCAATGCTATTCTCTCAAATCATCTGTTCCTATTTTTCACTCCTCAAGACATTTAAAAATGGCCTCTGACTTCACAGCTTCAGCATTTACCAACATTTGTTCATTCTCTTAGAGGATCTAGGGCTTCCCTGGTGGCGGCTCACTGGTAAAGAATTCGCTTGCAATGTAGGAGAAAATGCAAGAGATTCAGGTTTGATCCCTGGGTTGGGAAGATCCCCCAGAGGAGGGCATGGCAACCCACTCCAGTATTCTTGCCTGGAGAATCCACTGATAGAGGAGCCTGGTGGGCTGCAGTCCATAGGGTTGCAAAGAGTCAGACAGGACTGAAGCAACTTACCACACATGCCTAGTGGATCTGAGGGTGGCCTAGTGGAAAATTCAAAAATAAAATACAGAAGGTGATGCAGTGAATGCTAGTTACTGCATTTAGGGCAGCCCTTTCTATGGAGCAGGATCTAGGGTTTGAGAGGCTGGGTTGGTAACAAGGAAACGGGTGCATAGAAAGACCTGTTATTATAAACCCTTATAATATTTCTAATTACTTTGCTGATTTTTTTCTCTTCTAGGTCCCAGGTATTGGTCACATGTTATCTTAAGTTTGATGGAGTTATCCTAGCATTGACAAAGAATACTTGAACTAAAATGAGGCCCTATATTTCAAAAGTGTGAAGAATTTCCTTAGAAGAAAATTATTAATCTAAGGTATAAACACAATTATAGGAATAAATTTCTTATAATGAATTGACCTTAGAAGAGTATGCAGGTCTTATAAAAGGGTGTGGCATTGCTGATGTGGGGCTCTGCAGTAGGAAATGGCAACCCACTCCAGTATTCTTGCCTGGAGAATCCCCATGGAGAGATGAGCCTTGAGGGCTACAATCCATGGGGTCACAGAGTCCAACATGACTGAACATGCACACAATGCAATGATGAGGGCCTAATTAAAAAAAAAAAAGGAGACCAGAGCAATTTTCTGACAGCATTTTATTCATCAAATTAACTTAGTTCAGTTCAGTTCAGTTGCTCAGTCTTGTCCAACTCTTTGTGACCCCGCAGGATGCCAGCCTCCCTGTCCATCACCAACTCCTGGAGTCCACCCAAACTTATGTCCATTGAGTCAGTGATGCCATTCAAACATCTCATCCTCTGTTGTCCCCTTCTCCTCCTGCCTTCAATCTTTCCCAGCATCAGGGTCTTTTCGAATGAGTCAGTTCTTTGAATCATGTGGCCAAAGTATTGGAGTTTCAGCTTCAGCATCAGTCCTTCCAATGGATATTCAGAACTGATTTCCTTTAGGATGGACTGGTTGGATCTCCTTGCAGTCCAAGGGACTCTCAAGAGTCTTCTCCAACACCACGGTGCAAAAGCATCAATTCTTCGGTGCTCAGCTTTCTTTATAGTCTGACTCTCATATCCATACATGACTACTGGAAAAACCATAGCAGTGACTAGACAGACCTCTGTTGGCAAAGTAATGTCTCTGCTTTTTAATATGCTGTGTAGGTTGGTCATAGCTTTTCTTCCAAGGAGCAAGCGTCTTTTAATTTCATGGCTACAGTCACCATTGGCAGTGATCTTGGAGCCCAAAAAAATAGTCTCTCACTGTTTCCATTGCTTCCCCATCTATTTGCCATGAAGTGATAAGACCAAATGCCATGATCTTAAGTTTTCCAAATATTGGAGTTTTAAGCCAACTTTTTCCACTCTCCTCTTTCACTTTCATCAGGAGACTCTTTTGTAAGTGTAGAAATAGACACATATATAGATGAACATGTAGATTTATATGAGCATAGTTAGCATCTTTTTAGTACATAGTACTGTGCTAGGTGTTGTGGGATATTCAATAAATAGTTATTGTTTTCTATTCTCTACAATCAGAAAGCTTTCTGAAACTGGTGGGAACGTGTTTTCTTCCTCCCATGAAATGGATCAATGATCCCCCATCTGCCTTAGGATAAGATGCCATATGGTCTCACCCTCGTTTATCTCCCTGGTCACTTCTCTCGTCTTCCTCACTCACAACTACATGGTGCCCTCTAGAGAACTCACATGGTGCTCACACACATCCCGCTGTGTCGAGAAGCCACCAATACCTCTGCCCTTTGAATGAACTTCTGCAAATTTTCACTTGTCCAATCTTCCCTAATCATTCTGCAAGTTCCAGCTTAGATATAACTTCTTTTGGAATATCTGCATTGTCCTTTTTTTCACCTCCATTAAGTTTTTGCTCAGAAGTCCCAATTCTCCATCACTCCAGACCCATGCACTGTGTATGACTTTCTGTATTTACCCACAGTGCTATTCATCACTATATAAACAGTACAGACTACTATATAAATATACTAATTAGTATAACTGGTATTCTAATTACTGTTATTGTTTATTCACTTTTTTTCTCCATCAGAATGAAAGCTTAAAAATTTTATTGTCTCATTTTTTCACTGATAGATCCCAAATGCCTAGAATGGTGACTGGCTCATACTTATGCAAAAACTTCTTAAAATAATAATACAATAATAATAATAATAATACCACCTAACCTATAGGGTTGTTGTGCCCTTGAGTAATCATGATAAAAATTCCAAGCACATGACAAGAACTACATAAATATGAGTTGCAATGTATTATTTTTTAAAAATTTAGTATCTACTCACATTCCAAAACTTCAGAGAAAAGAAATCAATTCAAAAGCCAAGTGATGAGCAGTAGAAATACTCTCCCTTTCAGGATTGAAGCTGAGAGTGTTCAGCCATAACAGCTCACAGCTGAGTCCCTCTACCCATAATTAACAAACTACCTTAGTCAAGGTCATGTCCTCTTTCTATAAGAATCCTGCATCCAACTGGTCATACATCCAAAATTTCTAGGGCCTCGAAAATCACTGCAGATGGCGACTGCAGCCATGAAATTAAAAGTCGCTTGTTCCCTGAAAGAAAAGGTACAACCAACATAGGCAGCATATTTAAAAGCAGAGACATTACTGTGCCAACAAAGGTCCATTTAGTCAAAGTTATGGTTTTTCCAGTAGTCATGTATAGATGTGAGAGTTGGACTATAAAGAAAGCTGAGTGTGGAAGAATTGATGCTTTTGCACTGTGGTGTTGGAGAAGACTCTTGAGAGTCCCGTGGACTGCAAGGAGATCCAACCAGTCCATCTAAAGGAAATCAGTCCTGGGTGTTCATTGGAAGGACTGATGCTGAAGCTGAAATTCCAATACTTTGGCCACGACAGAGGATGAGATGGTTGGATGGCATCACCGACTCGATGGACATAAGTTTAAGTAAGCTCCAGGAGTTGGCGATGGACAGGGAAGCCTGGCATGCTGCAGTCCATAGGGTCACAAAGAGCTGGACACGACTGAGCAACTGAACTGACCTGAAAATGCACCCCCTTCACCTTATTTTGGGCTTCTCTGGTAGCTCAGACAGTGAAGAATCTGCCTGCATTATGAGTTACCCAGGTTCGATCTCTGAGTTGGGAAGATCCCCTGGAGAAGGGAATAGCTACCCACTCCAATATTCTTGTCTGGAGAGTTGCATTGGGCAGAGGAGCCAGGCAAGCTATAGTTTCCGGGGTTTCAAAGTCAGACACAACTGAAGCGACTAACACCTTCACTTTCACTTTTTCCTCTTCTTAGAGACAATACACAGAAGTAACTCAGCGCCACAGCTCATGCACAGGTGAGATCCCTAATGTGACTTCCCAGTAGCCCAACATTTCCATCTCTGCTCTATCCTGATGCCATCGTTCTCCAATAAAGCTCCTGAACATGCACATTTCCGTTTCAGGGTCAGCGTCCAAGAAACTGACTATAAAAGTTGGTGCCAGGTGTGGTTTGAGCAACAGACTCTAACATGACATTTCAGAACAGAATCACACTCTGGTGACTGACAGTGACAGCCACGTCCTGGCGGTAGGTGGGGTACTGACAGACCTCTGCACACAGTAGTTGCATAACTGTTAATACGTTCACCAGTAGTAAACTGAGATGGCAAACATGTGTAAGAAGATGCACAGGATGAAGAAAGTTATCAGGCATCTGGGAAGTCAGAGGGGTAAAGAGTAATTCAGAAGATGGTGGACTTGAGTGACTGTTGCTGGGAGTAATAGATGTCTTGAGAAAGCCTGAGGTTAGCAATTAAGGTTCAAGGTGAAAGTCAGAAACCATGGCAGCATTTGAAAACAGAAAAGGCTGAAGCCCAGGACTTCATCATAGGAGTCGCAGAACTGAAGAAAATCTTGTATTCTCAGCTCTGGAAGGTTTCTGTACAAGGTCAGAATCCCAAATGAGGACTGGCAGTATGGGTTAAAAGCCAGGGAATCTGGGTTGAGGCATTCAAAAAACACAAATTTCCAGACGCCCTTGAACCCTCTAGTCCTGCCACATTGACCAGTGCTTGAACACAAGATGGACTCTGCCTTGCAGGTAAATAAGTGGCAATGTAGAGACAAACACAGGTGAAAAATAAGACTTACTTCTGCCTGCTAAATAGGAAAGTTTTCTCCACTTCCTTTTCTTAGAGCATTGACTTTAAGGAGTCTTGTAAATTCTTTCTCTATCACTTTGAAATGTATGTAAATCTTTTTAAAAACTAAATAAGCCTCTTGTTAGCTTTACAATCCAATAATGTCTTTTTTAAGCACCCCCAGAACCATCTCTTTGAAATGTAATCTTCGAGGAATACAGCTCCCTTATCTCCCAGTTTCTGTGAAAGAGAAGGAACCTAACTTCAGAGGCCCCCATTCCAAACTGCAAAACTACTTCTAATGTCAAAGATATAAGGAGTTTATTTGTCCCTTTGGATAAAGTCAACCATCAAATACAGATGATGGTTCCAATTACCAGGTGAATCTGAGATGTACTGTGTGTGACAAACAGTCTGTCATGTCCTCTGTCTTGATCTAGTTACAATTTATCTTAGTAACACATGTAATGGTTTACATTTGCTTGGCTCTATAAAAGGATGCGATTTCCCATCTTGGCAATCTCTTAATGGACTTCCTCTGATGCACATTACATTCTGTTATAATGCTTACTCAATAATAAAATTGTTTCTTTCCTTTCTACCTTTGCAGAGAGGTTTTCCGGGTTGGAAGGAAATTTTGGTTTTCACTGTATTTCTTCAGCAACTCTATCCTCAGTTCAGTCCCTTCTCTCTCTTAGACACCAGATCAATAACCAACAAATGGACTGTGGGATCTGCTAAGCAAGACAGGGCCACCTACCAGAAGAGCCGCAGGACATGGTTAAGATAACCTGTAGGAACTTGTGTGAGCCTGGAATAAATCTTAGAATAGTGGATCAATAGGAGAATAACTGACAGCCAGATAAGGGAATGTTTCAATATGGGAGCACTCTCAAGGGATGGAATTTAGCTCCATAGAAGAGGTCTCAGGAGACATTTTTAATAGTACTGCTCGATGACAATTGGAGGCTTAGAAAAAGTGACAGCTCTTATTAAGTGGAGTTAAAATGGTAGGGCTGCAGTGGCAAACGCTGCAGGATGCAATCAAAAGGCTTGTTGAAGAGGGCTTGCTGAACTGGCCCTGCTCAATGAGACCTAAACACCTCCCAAATGACCCTGTGATGGAAAGGACCTGCCTGATGCTCCCCATATCCAGGCAGTAAGGGATGCTTATCTCAGTTTATCAGAGTAACGAGGAATATACGATGTCTTACCAGCATCACTAAGTACCGGTGCCTGTCTTCTTCAGGTAGGGAGGATGGTAGAAGAGGCTGTTACAGAACTAAGCCCCCTGATAGCAGTGGGAATAATAGGATTTCAAAGTAGGTGGACAGATCGACCTCCACAGGTGGGACTATCATAATGAGCAGACAAAATGATGTGGCAGGCACCTGAGTTGCAGGAGTATTTGAACCATTAACAGCAGATGACCTTTCCAGATATATGGGCATCAGAAAAGGATCTGCCAAGCAAGACAGGGCCACCTACCAGAAGAGCCGCAGGACATGGTTAAGATAACCCGTAGGAACTTGTGTGAGCCTGGAATAAATCTTAGAATAGTGGATCAATAGGAGAATAATTGACAGCCAGATAAGGGAATGTTTCAATATGGGAGCACATATACAATGACTACTATTAAGGCATGGATGCTGTGGAGGCTGTGGGCAACCACTTCTGTGAGAAGACACAACCTCTTGCCTATTTGCTAGACATTAGCCAGTTTTCAAGTCTGGAGCCCATTTTCTGGAGGAGAGGCTGAATCTCAAGCAGTATGGCCCCTGAAACACCATGATAAGTCTGTGTGCTCAGTCATGTCCAACTCTGCAACCCCATGGACTGCAGCCCAATGCTCCACTGTCTGTGGGATTTCCCAGGCAAGAATACTGGAGTGGACTGACACTTCCTTCTACAGGGGATCTTCCTGACCCAGGGATTGAACCTGCATCTGCTGCCTTGGCAGGCGACAAATTTGTTACTACTGAGCCACCTGGGAAGCCCCTTATGGTATGCGTATAAGGTAATAATCCCTCCAGTTCACCCCCAGAAGACCTTTAGCCACTTACTCAGGTAGCCACATATTCCTAAAAGGAAAAGCTCATATACTGTGAGGTCTATTGGGCAGAGGACCTGCACACTGAGACAGGAACACAAAGCATCATCAGGTCCCTCTATAAGACAGCAGAAGGAATATGTGGGCCAGGTAATAAATGGACACCCAGCCTAAGTCCAACTCACACTGCGTTCACTGGGACAGCACACTCTACTAGTGGGCTGGACATATGAGGAGTTAGCTTGGTTTGCTGTGTTGTCTTCTCATAGTGGGAAAGACCAGGTGGAAGCTTTCAAAACCATTCCCACCCTCTTCTGCCAAGAGGTCAAACATTAGATTGCATCCTGGGTCCAGGTTAGGGATCTACACCAACCTTTAGGACCTAAAGCTTACTGGAGGGATGCACACCATTATTCCTCCATTTAATTCACTGATGTATACCAGCAGTCGGCAAAGTTTTCCTCTAAAGGAACAGATTAGTCAGATTCAGTCTCTGCCATAATCATTCAACTCTGCCTTTGTAACCCAAAGCAGCCATAGATAATACCTGAACAAATGAGTGTGGCTGTGCTCCAATAAAACCTTATTTACAAAAATATACAAAAGCCAGATTTGCCCGCAGGTTGCGGTTTGGTGACCTAAAATCTGACAGTATTTTTTTTTAATAACTCATTTGTTGAAAATAATAATGAGTCTTAACAATAAAAATAAAATAACTCATTTACCATTTGCCAGGTATGATCAGATTCTTCCACTCATCATGTATTACTTTCTATAGCCATATAATTAAGTTCACTATTGTACCCATTTTAAAAATACAGCCCTTTTTACTTTGTATAAAATACAAAAAAAAAAAAATCTAGATCTTCAGTAAGCAACCAAACCAATGGGAAAATAGATAAATGCTACACCTATGACACTCACAAAAGACAAAATTTCAATAGCCACTAAACATATAAAAGACACCCAACAAGATACCATTTCATAGGTATGAATGTCATAAGAGTAACAGATTATACTCTGTTCAAAATATGCTCCCCTCCTGCTAACAGAGGAGCATATTTATCCCATTGATGCTGGGCTTGGTACCTCATGTGAACCGATGTGTGGCTTAGTGAGTCTCTCCCTGACGTCAGGCCTAGCCACAGGAAGCGGGCCCCACGCTAAGGGGCAATGAGGTATGATCAGACCCTTCACTTCAGGAGTGGCCACGTGACTCGCTGTGGAAAATGACATGTAAACAGAAGTGCTGCGTGTCACTTCCAGCGGGAGCTAGCTTGCTGCCAAGACCTCCTCTTCCCTCTGCCGGGAGACTGACAACATGCTTGTCAAGAGGACATGCCTCAGCCAGACCGACGGGAATAAAGCAACCGCCAAGGAACGACGGGCTTACAACACCTGGGACGTGGGCAAAGTGGTTTCTTACACATGTGCGCTAGTTGTATAGATCAGTTATGGCCTCTTAGACGGGATTTGAAGGTGTTAGTCTCCTTGCTGGGGGTCTCACCTTGAAGGCTTACTCACTTCGCCTTCATTTCCTAATGTGCAGCTACTGACATTATTTTGAGAGATAAGTTTGCCCTGAAGATGAAGTGAATTAATACCTGGAGCATCCCCAGACAGCTTCCCAGGTGGCTCAGCAGTAAAGCGTCTGCCTTCCGATGCAGGAGACTGGGGTTTGATCCCTGGGTCGGGAAGATCCCCTGGAGAAGGAAATGGCAACCCACTCCAGTATCCTTGCCCGGAAAATCCCACAGACAGAGGAGCCTGGCAGGGTCACAAAGAATCAGACACAACTTAGCGACTGAACAACAACAAGCATAGGTAGAATAGTGGTAAGCACTTGGCAGAGTTGATGCTATTTCCATGATTCATTTTACTTCGGGAAGTCAGCACTAGTTATGCTAAAAAGCGTACCTGGGAGGTGACAGAATCAGCAGCTACTTATAAAATTTGTCGCCCTTCTTTATTCTTGAACCTTCCCCGACTATTATTTTGTGTCAGGATATTTGTTTTGAGCGTGAGATCCCTCAGGAACAGAGACTCCAGATTGGCAGATGGCCCCTCAGAAAGCACAGGAAGGGAATATGTGAAGAGCCCGGAGACTGGAAAGAGACTCCTTACAAAGTAGTATGTGTGTTCAAAAGAGAAAAAAAAAAAAAAAAAGTATGGGGGGGTGAGAGGAGAGAGGATTTTCCTGCAGAAAAGGATAAAAGAAATCTGAAAGTCATAGCAACTTTATCTTTGAATCTCTGTGAATAAAAGAGTCATTCTCTCTGACACCCAGGGACGTTTGGTATTGTAATCACTGTGATATTTACATATGAAAAGCATCTAGGTAATTATATTCTGACTGTTCCACCTTCATGAAAAAGATAATCAAAACAAGAAAAGGGTCAGAAAGAACATACAACATTCATAAGGAATCCAAAGGAGCTCAGGCTCCAGAGAGTGGGAGACGCTGTTGCTAAATCTGAAGTGTCTTGTGGGTCCTAATCCCACTGTCAGCACTTGAAGGGGTCTTTCCTATTCAGGTTAGTGCCAGCAGCATGTCTGGCACATCTAATGTGGGCCCGGTTCTACTGGTCTCTGGAAATAGGAAACGGTGAGCATGAATGCTGACTGCCTGGAGAAACCCCAGCTCCCCTTTGAGGCACACAGGACACATAAACACATAAAGACATCTAACTATAAAGGGCTTACCTGGTCTGGTTGCTCAGATGGTAAAGAATCTGCCTGAAATGTGGGAGACCTGGGTTTGATCCCTAGGTTGCGACCATCCCCTGTAGAAGGAAATGGCAACCCACTCCAGTATTCTTGCCTGTAGAATCCCCATGGACAGAGGAGACCGCAGGCTACAGTCCATGGGGTTGCAAAGTCAGACTCGACTCAGCGACTAAGCACAGCACAGTAATATAGGCCAGTTAAGTGGTAGAGAAATACACCAAGGGGGAAATAAGTCTACCTTCTTGAGGCAGAGAAAAAACAACTTCAGAAAAGAGTAAAATCTCATTATTATAAATTCAGAAACAAAGTGAATCATTAAAGGTTACTGAGTTGGCTAACATCAGAAACAGAATGTGAACTACAGACTTATTTTTTGTTACACAGAAGTCGGAAACTTTTTCCTTCTCTTTCATGGTTTTGCTCATTCTAGGGCCATATCTCTCCAAAATGTATATTTAAAATATTCCTATTTTTAAAATAGCATCAAATCTGAATCTTCATTAGGATAGAGAATTATTCTGTCAATGCAAAGATTAAAATTTTGTTTCAAATTTAAACCTGGGTAAATTCAAATTAAATTAGCAGGATTAAATAGCTAATATGGAAAGCATATGGCAAAGAATACTTGGGAAAACATATTACTGAAATATCTGTATCAGTCAGAAAAAATGCCTTATTCTAAAACATTATCTCCTTCTGAAAAAAATAGAAAAAAAAAGAATGAATTTCCTTTAGACATCTGGGACAAATTTAAATTATTTTTGAATTTGTGAAATTATTTGGTAATAATGGTACTACCTTGGAAGTGCTTAAGATTTGGCCATCTTGTCTTTTCCTGGCATCTAACTGAACCCATACCTGGCTCTATTCCTGGCATCTAACTGAACCCATACCTGGCTCTATTCCTGGCATCTAACAGAGTCCGTAGGGTGTATATATTGTATAGAATGAAAATTTTTTTAAAGTAATTGGCAATTAGAGAAGCTAAGACGTCCCAAGATCTGCAGTCAGCAATCTGGAGACCCGGGGGTGTTTATGTTTTACTTCTAGTTCAAGTTCAAAGGCCTGAGAAGCGAGAAACCAAATAATGCAAGCTCCAGTGATTTCAGACCCTAGAGGGGCGGATGTTTCCCTCTGCTTCCGAAGGCTGGGAAAAACAAGTCTCCCAGGTCCAGACAGTCAGGAAGGAAAAGTCTCTTCCTTATGGGGGCACACTAACATTGGGGAGAGCAACCTGCCCTACTCAGTCTATTGATTAGGATGGTAGACTGATCCAGAAACTTAACAGACACACTAACCTGAAACAACACAAGAAAAAATGATGGTCTCTCCTGAATATTTTTAAAGATGGTTAAAGTAAAATGCATTAGAAGAGTACTTTCTATTAATATGGACCTAGAAAAATATGTCTGCAATTATTTTTAAGTTTTAAAATTCATGGTTCTTCACATCTTAAAAATGTAACAAAAGCAAAATCTACACTGAGATGTTTTCTCTTCCTAATATGAGCTATAAAACATTGTTCAGTTAATTTCAGTCACTCAGTCATGTCCGACTCTTTGCGACCCCATGGACGGCAGCGGGCCAGGGTTTCCTGTGTGACACCACCTCAGAGAGTTTACTCAAACTCATGTCCATCAAGTCAACAATGCCATCCAACCATCTCCTCCTCTCTCTTCCCATTCCCTTCCCATCTTCAATCTTTCCCAGCATCAGAGTCTTTACTGAAGAGTCAGTTCTTCGCATCATGTGGCCAAACTATTGGAGTTTCAGCTTCCAATGAATATTCAGGACTGACCTCCTTTAGGGTGGACTGGTTGGATCTCCTTGCAGTCCAAGGGACTCTCAAGAGTCTTCTCCAGCACCACAGGTCAAAAGCATCAATTCTTCGGTGCTCAGCTTTCCTTATAGTCCAACTCTCACATCCATACATGACTACTAGAGAAACCACAGCCTTGACTAGACAGACTTTTGTTGGCAAAGTAATGTCTCTGCTTTCTAATATGCTGTCCAGGTTGGTCATAACTTTTCTTCCAAGGAGCAAGTGTTTTTAATTTCATGGCTGCAGTCACCATCTGCAGTGATTTTGGAGCCCAAAAAAATAAAGTCTGTCACTGTTTCCACTGTTTCCCCATCTATTTGCCATGAAGTGATGGGACCGGATGCCATGATCTTAGTTTTCTGAATGCTGAGTTTTAAGCCAACTTTTTCACTCTCCTCTTTCACATTCATCAAGAGGCTCTTTAGTTCTTCACTTTCTGCCGTAAGGGTGGTGTCTTCTGCGTATTTGACGTTATTGATATTTCTCCCAGCAATCTTGATTCCAGCTTCTGCTTCATCCAGCCCAGCATTTCTCATGATGTACTCTGCATATAAGTTAAATAAGCAAGATGACAATATACAGCCTTGACATATTCCTTCCCCAATGTGGAACCAGTCTGTTGTTCCATGTCCAGTTCTAACTGTTGCTTCCTGACCTGCATACACATTTCTCAGGAGGCAGATCAGGTGGTCTGGTATTCCCTTCTCTTTAAGAACTTTCCACAGTTTGTTGTGATCCACACAGTCAAAGGCTTTGGCATAGTCAATAAAGCAGAAGTAGATGTTTTTCTAGAACCCTCTCACTTTCTTGATGATCAAACAGATATTGGCAATTTGATCCCTGGTTCCTCTCACTTTTGAAGCCTGGCTTGGAGAATTTTGAGCATTACTTTCCTAGTGTGTGAGATGAGTGCAATTTTGCGGTAGTTTGAACATTCTTTGGCATTGCCTTTCTTTGGGATTGGAGTGAAAACTGCCCTTTTCCAGTCCTGTGGCCACTGCTGAGTTTTCCAAATTTGCTGGCATATTCAGTGCAGCACTTTAACATCATCATCTTTTAGGATTTGAAATAGCTCAACTGGAATTCCACCACCTCCACTAGCTTTGTCTGTAGTGATGCTTTCTAAGGCCCACTTGACTTTGCATTCTAGGATGTCTGGCTCTAGGTGAGTGGTCACACTATCGTGATTATCTGGGTCATGAAGATCTTTTTTGTACAGTTCTTCTGTGTATCCTTGCCACCTCTTCTTAATATCTTCTGCTTCTGTTAGATCCATGCCATCTCTAATTTTCTTGAAGAGATCTCTAGTTTTTCCCATTCTATTGTCTTCCTCTATTTCTTTGCACTGATCACTGAGGAAGGCTTTCGTCTCTCTCCTTGCTATTCTTTGGAACTCTGCTTTCAAAGGGGTGTATCTTTCCTTTTCTCCTTTGCCTTTTATTTCTCTTTTCTCAGCTATTAGTAAGGCCTCCTCAGACAACCATTTTGCCTTTTTGCATTTCTTTTTCTTGGGGATGGTCTTGTTCACTGCCTCCTGTACAATGTCATGAACCTCCATCCATAGTTCACCAGGCACTCTATCAGATCTAATCCCTTGAATCTATTTGTCACTTCCACTGTATAATCATAAGGGATTTGATTTAGGTCATACCTGAATGTTGTAGTGGTTTTCCCTACTTTCTTCAATTTAAGTCTGAATTTGGCAGTAAGTTCATGAACTGAGTCACAGTAAGCTCAAAGTCTTATTTTTGCTGACTGTATAAAGCTTCTCCATCTTTGTCTGCAAATAATATTATCAATCTGATTTCATTACTGACCATCTGGTGATGTCCATGTATACAATCTTCTCGTGTTGTTGAAAGAGTGTTTGCTATGACCAGTGTGTTCTCTTAGCAAGCCCTGTTAGCCTTTCCCCTTCATTTTGTACTCCAAGGCCAAATGTGCCTGTTACTTCAGGTATCACTTGACTTCCTACTTTTGCATTCCAGTCCCCTATAATGAAAAGGACATCTTTTTTGGGTGTAAAATATTGACAGTTGTTTTAATTATTCACCCTACTCAGGTATATTTCTGTTTACTTGACCCTGTAGTATCCTTGAATTTGAATATTCCATCTTTTATTCTCCAGACCACAAACAACATTCCATGTGGGATATGATAATGCAGGGAACTTGTAAACTTCTTTCACTTAGAAAAACATATATGTTCTCTCCTCTCTCTCTCTCTCTCTCTCTCTCATACACACTCTTCAACCTTAAACAAGAGTTCAAACTGAAGCCTACTTTAATATAGTAGAGAGAAGGAATTTTGAAAAGTATGAGACAGAAATCTCAAAGTAGACTGGAAACAAAAATTACTGGAATATTCTAGCATTTTCCCTAAAGTGAAATTGCTAGGTAATTAGAATAGGAAAAAGGAGTCCAAAATGGCGGTGGCTAAAAGACAAAGAAAGGAAAAGCCTGTGAAAATAGAAGAAGAGAAAATCTGAGGACCAGAGTGAGAAACTCAGGTGAAACAAACAGCCCTCCTGGCTAGCCCAATTTGCATAGGGCAGGCTCAGGGGGAGGAGAAAAAACATATATAAAGAGGAGCCAAAATTGAGCCCCTCTCTTCTTTTGGGTGAGCCCACCCTCATACCTTGAGGATTTATTTTCCTTTGCTTGCCAAATAAAACTGAGCTATAACTGAGGTGTAACACTGGTCTACTGTTTCAAATCTTTGCTGTGGTGAGACAGAACCAAGGAAATTACACACTCCCTGGACAATATCAAGTGATGAGAAGAAAATGAACTCCTGGAATACATTATTTGAAAAAATTATTTGAATCCAAAAAAAAATATGATTATACCACCAATTAATTGTGACTTTTCAACAAATATATAATATTTGCTATATAAAAATATAACTCATAAAGATAATTTTTTAAAAAGCTTTAATCAGTCTATTATTTTCACCTCCATTAAATGGCTAAATATAATGGGAATCTGAATATTATATGATCTGTTCTTTTCCTAATGCAATTTTTGGATCAATTTGAATAGATTAAATTTTAGGGATGCAGATGAAGTATAATGCCCCCTCACACTGTTTACTACCCTATTTTAGTAATATATACCTACAGTGTAAAACAATATATAAATATGAAATGTTAACTTTTATCTGTGTAATAATTTATTTAAACCCTTCAACTGAATATTCTTTTTTTATCATGAACAATTTTTATTAGGACCACTCAGTTTACATTCTTTTTTTTTTTCTATTTTGCATAAAATTTTATTAAAAATCTAGAAAATGAGTTCTTGTATATAATGCTTTGTAACTCAGCTTAAATTATCTCTTTAAAAATTAATTAATTTATTTATCTGTGGTTGTACTAGGTCTTCATTACTGCACGTGAGCTTCTCTAGTTGTGGAGATCAGGGACTTCTGTTCGTGACGGTGTACAGGTCTCACACTGTGGTGGCTTCTCTTGTTGGAGAGCAAGGGTTCTACATACACGGGCTTCAGTAGTTGCGACTTGTAGTTGCAATACACAGTAGTTACAATACACAGTAGTTGCTTCACTGTAGCGGCTTACAGGCCCTACAGTGGGACTCAGTAATTGTGCACAGGTTTTAGTTGCTCTTGGCATGTAGAATCTTCCCAGACCAGAGATCAAACCTGTGTCCCCTGCATTGGCAGACAGGTCTGTATCCACTGTACCACCAAGGAAATCCTTAAACTAAAAGTACTTGCTCCTCATCATGGTTTCTGGGATATTTTTAAAAGAATGTAAATAGTTTACATTTTACTGTTTACAAACAGCTTACTGTTTACAAACAGTTTACATTCTTTTAAAAATATCCCAGAAACCACGATGAGGAGCAAGTACTGGGGAATAAATACCAAAGCATAACCATATATAATGCTCTCATGTGTATGTTAAATGGCTTTTCTCTCATTAAATCTATCATTTCTCCAATTTAGACTAAAGGTTATAGCAAAATATGACATTTGTTATGAGTGACTCATATAGTGGGAGTGGCTATGCTTCTGAATTATGTTCACCTCACCTTCCAGGCACATTACATTAATACCTAGATATCCTAGTTTGGGGACTTCCCAGGTAGAACAGTGGTAAAGAATCCATCTAGCAATGCAGGAGACTCAGGTTCAATCCCTGGGTCAGGAAGATCCCCTGGAGTAGAAAATGGCCACCCACTCCAGTATTCTTGCCTGGAAAGTTCCATGGACAGAAGAACCTGGTGGGTGGGCTATAGTCCGTGGGGTCACAAACAGTCAGACATGACTGAGCAACACACATCCTAGTTTTGTTCCCTAAGAGTTTCCAGCAGATGATTCCAATTTTACAAAAGAAACAGACATGGAAACCTTGTCCTTGTAACTAGTCATGTCGTGAATAGAACTTTGACTTATACAAAGGCTCAATGAGTTATGGAAAAAACACTACATTATATGGGGCTTTCCTGGTAGCTCAGACAGTAAAGAATCTGCCTGCGATGTAGGAGACCAGGGTTCAATTCCTGAGTCAGGAAGATCCTCTGGAGAAGGGAACGGCTACCCACTCTAGTATTCTTACCTGGAGAATTCTATGGACGGAGGAACATGGTGGGCTACAGTACATGCAGCCACAAAGACTCAGACACTACTGAGCAACCAACACTTTCACTTGTTTCTTTTCATGTGTTAATTAAAATAGAGAAAAAATTAAAGTTAGCCCTTCCCAAGCATAAGTGCATATTTAAAGTTTTACATTATAAATTAACTATACTTCAATAAAAGAATGGTCAAAAAATTGTACAGTAAGCAAATATACCTCAAATGAAGATTTCCCCAGATTTTCAGAAAATGTTGAAGATACCTTATGAATGAACTTTATATTTGACCTTATTTTTCAGTAAATGCAGTTGTGAAAATTGAGTTACAGATTCTTCATTTTTAAAAATTCTCCCCTCACCATGCACCTCTTTCTAAGATGGCTCTAGACAATTTGGCACACTGAGGCAGCAATTTCAGGAGGATAACCTCCCCCATTTCTGTCTTTAGTCTGAAGTTTTAATGTCAAAATAAGGTCTTAATATGATCCTTTCACAAATACAAGTCTGACTGATGCTGTAATTATATTAGTTCTTCATGAAAGGTTATATTCTTCTGTCCTCTTCTGCACTCACCACCCACCAGCACCTCCTTTAAACATCAGCTTTTTTCTCCCAACACCTGCATGCCACTCGCTGGCTGTCCAGGAAGGTTTACAGAACCAGGCTCCATGGTGGTGTCACATGCCTGAACACCTGAGCTGGTCCTTGTGTTCTCTACCCATCTCAGAGGACCCTGGAGAGGCGACCCTGGAACTCCTCACCACCGTTGTGTTTGCTTTTGCTCCAGGTCTCATAGCCCCTGTGTGGTGGTTCCAACACTTTGTCAGGGAAGAGATGCTCACGGTAAGATGATCATCACACAGTGGAGAGACACATCCATTCAGTGGGGAAGGTTTATAACCATAACGTGGGGAAGACTTCAATTGCTGCACTTCTACTGGCAGAGCCCGACCTTGCCTCCCAGGTGAGACCCAAGGTAGCATTCAAGGATGCGTCTATCTTGCAAATACTCTTCCAGATAGTCTTCAAGGTGGTCCTCCGGTCAGTGGTCTGAGCCTGCTCCTGGCACCTGAAGGCGGTGGTCAAGGGGAGGAGGAGCAGGGCCAGCTGTGCAGCGTGGGGTGGCACAGGGCCCCAGAGGCCCCAGAGGCCCCACAGAGCCCGCAAAGCACCCAGGCGGCAGCACAGGCCTCCCACATGGCTTTCACATCTATTGTTTATCATCCCCTAAAGATCAATATGTGAGTTATCTAACCCAGTTTTCCAGAGCACAGCACCATGATTTCCACATAAGTTGTCAGGATAACCTTTTGAACAGAGGCATGGATGCTGCCACTAGGAGCTTTACCCAAAGCCAAAATCTCCCCTGTCCAACTCACAGCCATTTTCTAAAGACACGTTCACATTACATACAAGCTCTTTTATCCTTAGAACAAGTTCCCAATAATAATCACTAAACCCATGTTCAATTTCTTTGACACATTTTTCCTGGTTATTTCAGGTAACCTTTGTAAACAATCAAATATTACTACTGAGATTATTTTAGGTTAATTTGTCTTCTCTAAATATTACTTTGTTAACAATAATATCACCACATTCATTCTTTATATGAATGACTTTGTAAGTACTCTCTCATATGAGGCATCTTCCTCTTTCCCAAGGCTGGTTTGAAGAAGAAACCATACCTTATATCTAGAGATCACGAGGTATCTTATTCTCAACACTGGATTAGGAACTAAGGCTCTCTAAAAATGCCACTGATATAGTCCGACCAGCAATTTTCTATCATTGCCCTCTATTATTTAACCAGTAAAACAAACCACTTTAAAAACAAAGAAAATGAAAAGGACATTTAGTAAACAAGATTCACAAAAGATTTCTATTAAATACTTTTTTTTGGATGCATCAAATATGTAAATAAAAGACATCCTTTGTCAAGTATTTTGACATAGAATCTGATTTTTTAAATATATTTTAAAAGTCTAAATATATATATAGTATTTGTTGTGTTTTTCCTGAAATACCAATTTTTAACAATTTTAGAAATTCATACGCCATTGCAAATTTTAGTGAAATGAAAATATTTTAGAGTAGCAACCTAATAAGTCAAGCTAATAACATCAATTCTAGAGAATAATCTGATAGCCAAAGTAAATATACCTGCATTTAATAACTTTCTAAACCTGTTGCTATATATACTCTAGAGAAATCCTCAAAAGGTTCATAAGGAGATACTTTGGCCCTGTTGACTGCAGTTTTGTATGCAGTATCAGAAAGACTGAGGCAACTACTCACCCATCTCTGGGGGAAAAGGCTAAACAAAAGGACATGTGAGCAGGGTTTGGGATGCCATAGAAGAGTTAAGCAATGGACTAAATGAAGCCAGCGACATGACTAGATCATAAAATGATTGTAATATAAACATGATTGGAACAAGTGAGAAATAAAATGAGGCCTATACCACAATAACATATTTTAATTACAAATACATGCCCATCAACATTTACATAAGGAAAACTTATACACCTAAAGATTAAAGCATGAACTATACACACACACACACACAAATATATATTTGGATGGGACAACACAAATTGCAAAAAAATACTGAACTTACTAAGCACTGTTGTAATTCTCAAATTATGTTTGTAAGTTATATTGAGCAAATGAATAATATATATTGTTGGGTGTGAGCATTTTCATTGGGGAAGAAGGGAGATATAAATGTAGAAGGGAAAATGGTGAGAAAGAATTTAGCATTGAATTTTAATTACTGGTATTAACATGAACTCATATTTTCTAAAATATGTGTATATTTTAGTTTTGCCCACAGAAATAGCCCAGGAGCAACAAGACCTTAATGGTAATTAACAAACCCAGATCTTGGTGACTATGCCAAGGCTCCTTGGAGTAACTTCTCTAGAATAGAGAAAGTACTGATGAATAAGTGAAAGTTCAGTAACTTTTTGAACCAGAAAACACTTAAAGAGATGACAGGGTCATATCAAAAGCACCTAGAAGCCACCTGAAGGGATTCCACATCCAAATTTAGGTCAATTTGAACATTAAGAAGAAAAATTATAGCAAGGGATGTTGACACATTGAATCTTAAGAAATGAATGGATCAAAAGAGGAGGAGGGAAAAAAAAAAAAAAAGAGGAGGAGGGTATCTGAAATAGAATATACATCTATAAACCACTTTTCTATACATCTGAAACTAACACAATATTTTACATCAACTACACTTAAAAAAAAAAAAGAGTGATGAAAAACTCTTCTTTACAGATGAATGCTAGGAAAATAGAAAATAATTGCTTTGCAACTCCCAGGAGACAGACTAAGAAGATGACAGACCAAAGAGGACATGCTAACAACTGCTAATCTAAGTTCTTCATTTTATTCACCCTTCAACATTTCTATAGCTTTGTAAATTTTACAAATAAATGTAACAAGTTTAAAAACAGACACCCAGAATGCTACCATGTTTCTCAAGGACTCATGCAAAATAAGGATACAGATGAAACACTATATAATTGTTTACCATGGGACAGGAGAAACAGGAATAGGGAAACAGGAAAAAGAGATCATATTTCACTGTCATTTGAAATGACACTAACACTTGAAGATGCCATTTTGCCAGGGGAGAACAGAAACAAAAATAAAGAAAAAGATGGAACCATATTCCAAGATCAATAAAGCCCCTAAAATAATTTGTTTTAACTCTTTCTTCTTTAACCTTTCATCTAATCTAAGCCTTGTTTATAAATTCGGTACACAAAATATCACAGAATAATATTGTCTTTTGTGGAAACCAACAGTACAATACATATTTACTCAGAAACATAATTGCACAGTGAATGTCCCTTGCATTTTTATTACTTTTAACACAGAACCTCAACAGGGGAGTGATGAACTAGAATGATCTAAAATAGAAAAGGACTTAGCTATTGGTATCTTTATATTAAAAAAATTCATTTATGCAGAGAAATATTTTGAAATCTTGCTATTTTCTCCAAACTTTTGAATTTTTCACTTCCTTCCAGAATAAATAGTTTAATGTAATAATCACATGGATATTTGCATATGAAAAGCATCTACTTAATTATAGCTTGACTGTCAAACTTGCCCCAAATAGGAGGATGAAAACATCAAAACAAAATAATACCAGATCATCAAAGCAAGAAGCAGAGCAGCAGGAACTCCAGACATCAATAACAAGATAAGTTCCAGTAAGATATAATGTGCTAGCATTTCTTAAGTCTTTATCAATTGGAACCACACTATTTTTTTTTTTTTCATGCAAAACGTAAGAATAAAACCTTTCAATAAAAACTGTCATTATATGTAAACTGGTTATAAGAAGAGAGTCTTCTGGAATCTATACTGTGGAACCGTAACACCTGGGTTCCTTCAAGTTATAGGATCATAACACTTGGGAAATAACTTTAAGAGACAATGAAAAGTGGACTGGGGGTAGTGGTGGCGACCACCCAGTAAACTGCCAGGGCCGGCACTCTGGAGTCCATAACCCTCGCTTTATCTGTTCTACTTGCTTAAAGTTCCCAGCGGCTCAAAAAGAGTCAGGCTTTGCACAGGAAAGCCTTCCCTGTTGGCTCAGACAGTAAAGAATCTACCTGCAACGGTTCGATCCCCTAGTCAGGAAGATGCCCTGGAGAAGATATCGGCAACCCACTCCAGTATACCCTAACTGAAACAGAGTCTGCGGCTCTCGGAGTTTAAATACTTCAATAAGCTGAACCATTACCCAAGACTGTTCCACATTTGTAAGTCATGTTATACTTCAGAGATCCCTTGAAGCTCCATGAAGACCAGGAAGCTTAAGCTTCAGAACCCCTGTTACACATGCCCTTTATGTATTCAAAACTATGCATTATTTTCCTTAAAGACTGCACCAAAATTGTACCAGCTTTTCGAACCTGAGGGGTGGGATCTGTTAGATTTGTGAAACAAGGAGACTATTAGACTCACGTGGCTCTAAAGACGCGGAAGCCTCCTTAAGCAAACCAATACCTAAGCCTGTAAATGCCTCAAGGTTATAAGACGCCAACGCTGAGGACAACCAATCACAAAGAGCTAACTAGGCTAAGGACAACCAGTCACAAAGAGCCAGCTAGGTTTTAAATGACAGCCAATAAATAACGCCCTCACTTCATTTCAGCACTTTCTCTATAAAGTGTCGGTTCTACGCTCATTCAGTGGAGCGGTCCTAACGGCTTCCAGGTGCTGCTACCTTACTGGAATGGATTTTTGATCAAATAAACTCTTAAAAGTTTGAATGTGCCTCCGTTTATATTTTAGAAGTCCTATCACCAGAAAAACAAGCCAAAGGGACCCCAAGGTTCCTCCGGAACCCCGAGCGATCAGGCGGAGTTACCTGCGGAGTTGCTGCGTCCTCGCGGCCTGCGGAAGTCATGGGAACGTCCCCTCCCTTCGGATCCGGGTCCTCGTTTAGCAGCTTTGCGTCGGGAGCTTTCACACTTTGACAAAAGTATGAACTTTTTCTGAAAACTGGGGCTTGAAACTGGCTGGAGTTGGCTTAGGTCTAACTTAGAAACCGGACTAGTTCCAGGGTCGGACTTAGAAAGTCCAACTTAGAAAGCAGTCCGGGTTCTGGTTCTGACCGGACTTGGGTCAGACTGGTTCCGGCCTCAGACGAGGTCTGACTAAAAGTGGACTGGACCCACGTGACACCTCTGGGGACTAAAATTTTATTTTAAGCCTGAACAGCAGGTGAGTACCAAAGATGATCTTGAATCACAGTTGTCACAGCGGAGACCTGGTAACCGAGAAACTCGTAACCGTGTCCATTTACGAGCAGCCCCTCAGGAAAAGGACTAGGTCAAGCATCTCTGTGAAGGGTAGGGGGAGGGTTCTTTTTCCTTCCCTGCAGTTTCTGGGGCCCAAGAGAGTCGCTGGGACACCCCACTCACTCTGCAGACCGCATCCCGGGCAAACTGGCGAAGCCCACGAAAGGTAAGAATCCTTACCAAGGCCTGCCCTCCTAAACCTCTGCCTGGGTGACTGAGAGAAGGTAAAATTTCATATTGTACCTTCCTTTCCAAATTCAGCTTGTCTGGCAAAAGGCATTTCTAAGAATTAGATCTTTGAATTGTGATTTATGGATTTCCATTTGGGTACCCATTGGTTGTCTTCTTTCTCTCTCAGAAACAGTTGTTACCTTCTGGTCGATCTTGTTTCGTGTCCTGAGATCTTGGTTTAGCAACTGGCAGATTGGGGGCCCCCTGAATATGGCTGGAAAGAAGTATGGTTTACACCCCGTTTGCTAGAATCCTACCAGCTTTCATCAGTTCTCGGGAATCATCAGAGTTTTTCTTTTTTTCAGTTATTTTTGAAACCATTTCTGAATCTTGGAAGGGTGAAAGCTTTTCACCCACTTTGCAGACCCTTCCTGTGTCCATGGAGTTGTTTAATACTGCTAGGAATATTTCCTGTTTCTCCTAGCTGACACTTGACAAAAATTTATTTATTTATTTATAGTAGTGCTGAGATCAGAAGTTGGCAAAATTACAAGCTGATATTCAACAGCCTGATAGGATTTTTCTTTTCTTTCTTTTCTTTTTTTTCTTTTTTTTTCTTGCATTCTACTCTGAGCTAAAATAAAATTAGGCACCCAGAGAGAAAGAAAAACTTTCTGAAGACAAATATATCTAAATCTAGAACATAGGAATCAGGAATCTTTCCAGCTTAGACTTCTATCATAGTTGAAGATTTTCTCCCTGATATAAAGAAGCAAACTGAAGAATAAGTAGCTAGATGGCAGATCATCCTAAGTAGCTTTCAGGTTGCAACTCAATTCCTTGAGAAATTTAAAAAAATAACTGCGCTGTTCTTGCATGCATGGGTGCTGTCGCTTCAGTAGTGTTGGACTCTTTCCAACCCCATGGACTGCAGCCAGCCAGGCTCCTCTGTCCATGGAATTCTCCAGGCAAGAATACTAGAGTGGATTGCCATTTCCTCCTCCAGGGGATCCTTTCTTGACCCAGAGATTGAACTGTGTAGTCTGTTACATCTCCTACATTGACAGGCAAGTCCTTTACTACTAGCGCCAACTGCACTCTTCTTAAGAATCAAGTTTTTACAAGAACAGAAATCCAGCTCTAGGAATAGTTCAAAGCCCTTCTATCTTTTTTTTACCAATCCCCAACCCTGTCATCTTAAAAAGCTTGTAGGTACTATTAAAATTCTGGATTTAGGTAACAAAGGTCCTTGGGGGAACTCAAATTCCTTCCCAGTGCTTTTGAGATGTAAATGTTTTACCCAAATTTCTTTAGGAACTGAGAGTCATCTGTTATCAGAAGAAAAAAAGAAAAAGGAAAAGCTATTTGAAAACTAGGTAAATGAAAAATATTAAAAAGCTCCACAAATGCTAGTAAAACATTAAAGGCATCTAAGCAGTTATGTGTAAGTTATGCCATCTGCCAGAACACAATCTATATTCCACTGTTCTTTTATAAACTAGTCAGCTTTGCATTATCGTGCCCATCTTATGGCTAAAATTTTAAAATGAAAGCTATAAGATCTCTGTTTGCTTTCTGTCTGTATGTTTATGTATGTTATGGATGTATGATATTATGTGTGTCTTAAAAGTTCAATCTAAGATTCATTGTGAGAAGTTCTGCAAGGGTGATTTTTATAAAGCCTTATATGGTCAATCACTATTCTTGCTGCACTTATATAAATAATTAGGCCAAGTTTAATGATATTCAACTTATTCTTCAAACAAATTAGTCTTACTGTGATCATATTTGATTAAAATGAGGGTGCTTAAACTGAGGTAAAAAACTATGTTTCAATAGAAAATTGTAAAAACAACTTGTGGATGTCAGATTCTAGTCCATTCTAGTCTGTTCATTGTCTTTGAGGTTTTGTTATGTATCTATAAATTGAACCGGATCCTGAATTCTACTCTACTCAAATATCTGGCTAAAACTCCAGGCTTGAGACACAGGTACAATTCATATGGCACATAATTATGGATGAAGTTAATTTTGTGGTAACTCTCAAAGTAGAGTACGGGTGGTTTTACCAATGGATGGAAGGTAACAATGTCCAAATGAAAACCTTAGGCAAACAGGCATTCTGTGGGGTTGAAAAAAAGAACAAGTGACGGTGACAATGGTATAGGAAGCAAGGAAGGAAAGAGAAGTTCCCAAAGTGAGTTTCAGGTCAGTTCAGTAGCTCAGTTGTGTCCAACTCTTTACAACTCCATGGACTGCAGCACGCCAGGCCTCCCTGTCCATCACCAACTCCCAGAACTTACTCAAACTCATGTCCATCGAGTCGGTGATGCCATCCAACCATCTCATCCTCTGTCATCCCTTTCTCCTCTCACCTTCAATCTTTCCCAGCATCAGGGTCTTTTCCAGTGAGTCAGTTTTTCCAATCAGGTGGCCAAAGTATTGGAGCTTCAGCTTCAGCATCAGTCCTTCCAATGAATATTCAGGACTGATTTCCTTTAGGATTGACTGTTTGGAACTCTTTGCAGTCCAAAGGACTCTCAAGAGTCTTCTCCAATACCACAGTTCAAAAACATCAATTCTTTGGTGCTCAGCTTTCTTTGTAGTCCAACTCTTATATCCATACATGACCACTGGAAAAACCATAGCTTTGACTAGACAGACCTTTGTTGGCAAAGTAATGTCTCTACTTTTTAATATGCCGTCTAGGTTGGTCATAACTTTCCTTCCAAGGAGTAAGCATCTTTTAGTTTCATGGCTGCAGTCACCATCTGCAGTGATTTGGGAGCCCAAAAAAATAAAGTCTGTCACAGTTTCCATTGTTTCCCCATCTATTTCCCATGAAGTGATGGGACCAGATGCCATGATCTTAGTTTTCTGAATGTTGAGTTTTAAGCCAACTTTTTCACTCTCCTCTTTCACTGAAGCACAAGCTGGAATCAAGATGGTCAGGATCAGTAACCTCAGTATCAGTAACCTCAGATACGCAGATGACACCACCCTTATGGCAGAAAGCGAAGAAGAACTAAAGAGCCTCTTGATGCAAGTGAAAGTGAGTTTGGGACAAAATAACTCACTGAGACTGAAGAGAAGCCAAGGATAAGTTAGAAAAGACCTTTAAATTTGGGGACTAAGAACCCAACCACAAAATTTAAAAGAGAGATTTCTATGGAGAGGTGTAGGTGGAAATTAAATTGCTTAAACAGTAAAGAAAGGTGTGAGTCATGTTATCAGGCATTTTGGTGGTGAAAAGGAAATAAAACAATTATCCCAGCCATGATGTTATTTAATCTCAATAAAGTCTATAGCAATACTTATCCAAATCTGTTTCCTATACCCCGGACTCTTCTCATTTGACTCTATCCTAAACACCTCATTTTAGGAATATTTCCAATGCAAAGATCAAATAGTAACTTCCTTTTTCAAACATACTGACAACTTCATTGTGTAGTTTAAATTATATAAAATTCTTCACACTTGGCTTCATGGTCCTTCAACATATAACATAAATAGTATAATTTCCCATTTATTCTCTGCTGTTCCCCAACACATACTCTATGCTACACCAGAGTTGTAATATTTGTTATTCTGCAAATATCCCTGAACTTTCAAGTTACTATTCATTCCTGGTCTTTCTTCCCCTTAGTTTTGAGTAAGACTTCCACATCCATGTTCTACATTCTTATATATGCTTTCACTCTTCCCCAAGTGGTGCGTTCTTTATCTAACCTTTCCTGATTGCTGCAGACTATGTTCCCCCTAAATTCATATGTTGAAGCCCTAATCTCTGGTGTATTTGGAGGTAATAGGGTCTTTGCGTGCATGCATGCTAGGTCGCTTCAGTTCTGTCTTACTCTTTGCGACCCTATGGACCAAAGCCCTTCAGGCTCCTCTGTCCATGGGATTCTCCAGGCAAGAATACTGGAGTGGGTTGTCATGCCCTCCTCCAGGAGATCTTCCCAACCCAGGGATTGAATCCACATCTCTTAACATCTCCTGCATTGGCAGGCAGATTCTTTACTACTAGTGCCTTCTGGGAAGCCCCTAATAGGGTCTTTAGGAGGTTATTAAGGTTAAATGTAATCATAAAGACAGGGTCCATATCCAAACTTATCCATGCTGGTGGTTTAAGAAAAGAAAGAGAGAGATTTCTGCAAGTACTCAGAGGAAAGACCATGTGAGTTCAAAGAGAAGACCTGCAAAAAAGAAGAACTCTCATCAGAAAGCCAATTCCACATAAACTTCATCTTGGATTTTCAGCCCCAAAACTGTGAGAAAATGCATTTCTGTTGTTTAAGCCACCCATTCTATGATATTTTGTTTTGGCAACCTGACTTGACTAATACATTGATCCAAAATGAGATATCATTGCATCCTCCCCACACCATATATAGAATTCATTTTTGCCTAACTCTAGAGCACTATATTTTTATAGCTATCTTGTCACAGATAACAGGATAAAATTTTTGGATGAGAAGAAATACATTTGGTTTTGTAAACCCCGTGTATTCTATATCCTGCACATTCACTGTAACAATTAATATACTGAATTATAATTATAAAAATTCTATAATTGGAACAAAGCCAGATTTTACTAATAGAATTACCTGTCTGTATGTATTGACAAAGTAGTCACCTCTCTGAGAATTTAAGACTGAATTTGCAACCCTAATTTTCTGAAAATACTATTGTTATAGCCACGCTTTCCGGGAAACAGACTCACTCAGAAGGACAATGCAGATAGTGGAGTGCAGTTTATTACACCGGCGGGCCCAAGGCAGAGTCTCCTCTTAGCCAAGGACCCCGTCCAGCATTTGTGAAAATCTTTTATACCCCATGCGTACGTGTCCAGACCCACCACCTACCCCATGTGTACGTGTCCAAACAGTCAATAATCAATAAGCCCACAGTTACATTCCAAATAGTTAATAACCGATAAGCCTGTGCTTATATTCTGATAGATAGTGTCCGGAGGCAGGGTGATTAGTGTCTGTTTTCTCTTAGGCAATGAGTAGCCTGGATGTGATCTTCAAGATTCCCCTGTCTGGAGGAGGTCTTATCCTTCCATTGTGTCCCCACAGGCACTAAGCAGAGAGTTCAGAGTCCGCTGGAGAGGCAGCCGAGCATGGCCAGCACGGACAGGCCTGAGATGGAGTCCAGGCCCTGTGAATTCCTTCTTCACTATAATATCTTTGCATTGCATTATTGTACAGATATATCTGAAAATCTATACAGCTATTAAAAACAAACAGCAAACCAATGTATATATAGTTGTGTGAAACTGGAGAAGTCACTTTCACCCTGAACCACATCTTACAGACCTTAAAATGAAAGTAGATAGAATATGACTCCCAGTGCTCCCAATTATTATCACCTATGGGTCTGTGGATTTGAGGTGAATAAAGGAGTAATAACCAATTCATGATGTTTTCATTGTAGCAATGTCTTCAAGCTTTGACCTTATCAATAGAGTCCTGAGGGCACTTTAATTTGCTACTGTGTTGACTGTGGGGAGAAATTATTCGCAACACTGTGAGATTTAAGGAGAACAAGAAGTAAATAAAAGTATCTTCAAATTACACTAATCATGGTCCTAGTATTTACTCCTAGAATTTGCTGGAGAAGGCAATGGCAACCCACTCCAGTACTCTTGCCTGGAAAATCCCATAGATGGAGGAGCCTGGTAGGCTGCAGTCCATGGGGTCCCTAAGAGTTGGGCAAGACTGAGCAACTTCACTTTCACTTTTCACTTTCATGCATTGGAGAAGGAAATGGCAACCCACTCCAGTGTTCTTGCCTGGAGAATCCCAGGGACAGAGGAGCCTGGTGGGCTGCCATCTACGGGGTCGCACAGAGTCGGACACAACTGAAGTGACTTAGCAGCAGCAGCAGTATTTGCTAGTGCTTTGCTTTGGATGCTTTCCTACACTCTTGTATCTTTACAAAAATTCTATCACATTAGTACAAGGACTTCATTTGGAAAGGAGACAGATAAAGTTCATAAGTATTGGAATTAAATTTCTCAAGATTTTATATATATAATAATTATAGTATATATAATTATTGTTGTTGTTCAGTCGCTAAGTTGTGTCCAACTCCTTGCGACCGCATGAGCTCCAGCATGCCAGGCTTCCCTTTCCTTCACCATCTCCCTGAGGTTGCTCAAACTCCTGTCGGTGATCCTATCTAACCATCTCTTCCTCTATTGTCCCTTTCTCCTCCTGCCCTCAATCTTTCCCAGCATCAGGGTCTTTTCCAATGAGTCAGCTGTTTGCATCAGGTTGCCAAAATATTGGAGATTCAGCTTCAGCATCAGTCCTTCCAGTGAAGGACTTTGATTTTCTTTAGGATTGACTGGTTTGATCTCCATGCTGTCCAAGGGACTCTCAAGAGTTTTCTCCAGCACCACAATTTGAAAGCATCAGTTCTTTGGCACTCAGCCTTCTTCTTTATGGTCCAACTCTCACGTCCATACACGACTACGAAGAAAACCATAGCTTTGACTAGATGGACCTATGTTGGCAAAGTGATGTCACCGCTCGATGTATACAATATACTGTTAGTCCTTTAATGGACCGGAACCTGGTGGTCCGGACAGTAAGAGAAAGAGGCTGACATCCCCTGGTTTACGTAGAAAGCCAACAGAGTCCTGTTCTCAGGGCTCGCGCTGCTGCACGTAGGCACCGGGCGCCCTCTCGGGTGGGTGAAGGCACAGTGCACCTTCTCAAGAGGGTCTTAGAAGCCCAGGCAAGAAAGTGAGCTCAGCGGGCCTCCACGCTCCAAGGAATTAGCCAGAAAGAGAGAGAGAGAGAGAGAAAAGAAAGAAAGAAGGAAAGACACGGGGACCAAAGCTCTGATGGAGCAAAGGTGTTTTAATCAACATGGCGTGGGCATATATACTGTAGTTATTCTCAGCAAAGATAAAGATTAAAATTCCAGACTTACAAAACATAAGACGATCCCTATCAAAGAGAGAATCGCAAACAATCACCTTTTACCATATGGCTCATAAAAAGGAAGAGGGTGCTTACCACCGTAATGAGAAATGCCTGAATTCCTCAGCCCCGGGAAAGGCGTGCCTCTCCTCTTAATTCCTGAATATTCAGGAATCAATAAGGGCCAGAGGGTTCCTGACAAATCCAAAACAGCACACAGGAAGCCTCTTGTTAAATTCTTCCTGACAATATACAAAGTATAATTTAAAATACATATAATTATTATACATTGTATGTTTATTATACAACATAATGATATGAATATGTGTTTAGATATTACTACATCATATATAATATATCAATAAATTTTATATAGTTGTAATAATATATAATTTATGATGTAGCATATATACAGTTAGGGATAGGATCAGCACACTAAAGCCTGTGCTGTTTCCAACATTCTATGCTAACAGCTTTAAAACCACATTTTTTAAATTTTAAAATTATAAAGAAATTAGAGAAAAGATGATTGAAAGCACAAGTTATTATGAGCCCTCACTTATGTTATAATGAAAAGTACAAAGAAAAATACAAAATAAAATGTCTCTTGCTAGACTGTGCATTAAAATTTCTTATCTTAGGTTTGCTCTTTTCATTTTGGTTTTTTGAAATGTGTGGTATATTTACACAGAAGGAATAAACTGAATGCCACATATCTTTAAACTTGAAACCTGACATATTATATTGAATTTCATTTGCTTTTAAGTGTTGTGCAGTATGAGTCCTGTTCATCAAATTGTGAAATTCAATATTTTTTTTTTCTTCCAGGTAATGGAAAATGCTTAAATAAATGACATTTTGGTCCACTATATTACATTTGGCGGTGGATCATAGATAAGAGTGGAAAAAAGCAAAAAGCTAAAGCATTTACTTTTAAAAAAAATAAGACTGCTACTATTTTTATTCTCTGTAACCTCCAAGGGTTTGTTTGGTTTTGTTTTTTCTTTTTTTTTTTACAAAATTAAAAAAAAATTTCTTATCTTGTGCTACACACATTAAGTTGGCTATTTTAAGATGACAAGCATTTTACATATTAGACATTTAACATAACTAAAAGCCAACACTTTAGAAAACGGGACTGCGGGGGTTGCTTACCAATTAAAACTTGTTGCAGGAAATTGAGTGGCAACAGTTGGCCGAGATTAGCTCACAGCATAAAGCCAAGAGGAGCCTGTCGGTCCCGCTGGCTCCTTCCTGCTACCTCTGTTCCCGCCATATTGTAGTCTCTCATTTTTAACTCTTTTGCAACTTCCCACACTCCTACTTACCATGCAAGAACCAATCTATTGAACCCTCCCTGTATCTTTCCAACTCCTCAATCCTTCCTTTAATTAACTACTTCATTCTGACCAACTCCTCTTCATGGGCCTCCAGCCACCTGGATGATAATAGTAAGCCCCTTTCTGCGGTTGATCCCATGGGCATCTTCAACCACAAAATTAGAGAACTCTTGATGATCACATGGAGTTCTGACAATTCTGACATTTCATAGATGTTAAATTTGTCAATCTATATTTAATTCCTCTTACTGTCTAAAACTTTGAAAGTACAGTGGTATATATGCCAAAATGTATTTTATTCTGAAGACAAATAATGTCTGTCACCATCACACAGGTGATGAGAAGGTAGCCCAGAAGGGAAAGTCCATTCTCACCAGGCTAGGCCTGGCCTCCTTCATCTCTTGCCCACATTTCTGCAGTTTCCTCATCTCTCTGTCTCCAAGCTCATCATTCTTCAACTCATCCTCAACACGATTGCCACAAAGGTCTTCCTAAAATACCCTCAGTTGAGGCTGATTTCAAGGTCTAGTACTTCATGCTTTATTATTATCTATAAAATACAGGTCTGTCAAAACAAGATGTTCAAGACTCTCCCATGATCAAATAACAAATTGTTTGCTAAACTATTCCTACTAGTCTCCTATAAGAAATCTCCATACTTCTGAACTGGTCTTTTAACAAACATTGAAAATATTTTTCCAAGCCCTCAAGATTTTATTGCATAAATAACCATTCTCCTTTTCTACACCTACTTTTCCTTCCAACCAATCCCCACACTGATGAGGGTTGAAAAAGTGAAAGTGTAAGTTTCCCAGTCATGTCTGACTCTGCGAGCCCATGGATGTTAGCCCCCTAGGCTCTTCTGGCCATGGAATTCTCTTGGCAAGAATACTGGAGTCAGTATCCATTCCCTTTTCCAGGGGATCATCCTGACCCAGAGATCAAACCCAGGTCTCCTGCATTGCAGGCAGATTTTTTACCATCTGAGCCACCAGGGAAGCCCGTGATGAACATTAGGACCACACAGTTTAGTGATGTCTCTCTTGTCAAACCCCCTGTTCACTTATCATCTGTCTTGCTTATTTGGCTTGTACTAATGCTATCTCATAATACAGATTTTTATATAAATATATTGTTCTCTTTGGGGACATAAGTTTGTTGAGGGTAGAGAAAACTCCCAATAAATTTATGTCAATTGTTAAAACAATTAAGGTGACTCAAGCAAGTATACAAATAATTTGGAGATCAGATTCAAAATAATCAAATGATCACCTGACTGACACTTAGTGTTGACACTTTATTTATGGAAGATGTTAGATTGCAGGGATTTTTTTTTTTAAATGGGTAGGAAATATACTGTTGTGTGAAAATTGTATAAATCTTAATTATGTTGAATTGGTTAATGGTGCTTTTTGGATCTACTGTATTCTTCTACTTTTCTGTGTATTCATTCTATTAATTTTTGAGAGTTTGATATTGAAACTCCAACTAAAAATCTTAATTTATCTACTTAAAAAATAATGATGTAATCTTAATAATATACAGGCAAAATATTTCAAAAAATACAACTTATGCTATATAATGAAAAAATTAGTACTGTACCTTATATTTCACTTTAACTTTTAGTATACATACAAAAGTCTCTATCAGTGGTATGTATCCCCTTGAGATACAAGGAATCTGGAACAACATTTAAATAAAGGAGAAAGGAAATTAGAAATCCTTCTGAGACATGTCTTCAATAAATTATCCATGCAAACTGTTGAGATTCTGCCAGGTGCTCAGAAATAAAATACTAAATCTTGCATCCTAGGAGAGTAGACCCACGTCAACACTTCAGTTGTTTTAGTCTGAGATTTCACATTGCTTAATATCTTTAGAATCGACTCTCATTAAGATAGTGCTCAAGAGTCCAAATTGTCAGGGTCTTGCAACCATTTCAGTGTGTAAGCTATGTCATTTCTTATAAGATCCTATAGATGCGGGTAGTTCTAATATCCATGGTAGTAAGGTAGTGTGAAGTGGGGAGAATTTAGCCCTGAAACAACATCTACCCATTTATGAAATGAGTCTTCAAATGTAATCATTGAGAATTTTGACAAGGTGAGGTCTTGTTTTTCAGAAAGAAGTCAAGGGTAAAAATGGTGGAGGAATATGGTAGGTGGTTTTCTCCAGCAAGGAAGATTTAAGATTTGGGAGGGTTCCCAGTTTTCAGTCTGACTTATGTCTACCTACATCCCCCTTCTCAACATTTTGAGTCCCATTTTGAGCCACCAAGGCTCCTAATGCCCAAGTAGAGACCTGGCGATGTGTGTGGATCTGAATGGAAGACGTGCAACAGTTCCAGGTAGGCCCTGAACCCGAGGCTCCAGAACAACTTCCCTGCAGCGATATGAGTTAGAAGAGAACCCAGAATATACTAAATACCACGCGCTAGCAACTCTATTACATACAAATGGGATAGACTCAAGAGCAAACAACTATAGATCTGTGATTAAAACATAGATGAGTCAAAGGAGGGGAACAAAGAAGCCAAATGTAACAATAATATTTACTAAGGCATATACTTAACTTTAGGCTTTCCAGGTGGTTCAGTGGTAAAGAATCCACCTGCAGAGCAGGAAACACAGGTCGAGAAGATCCCCTGGCAGGACATGGCAACCCAGTCCAGTACTCTTTCCTGGGAAATCCCATGGACAGAGGAGCCTGGCAGGCAACAGTCATGGGGTCACAAAGAGTCAGACACAACTTGGTGACTAAACAGCAACCACAACAGTCAACAACAGTACGTAACTGTATGGAAAAACAGTCGGGAAAAGTATAAATAACGTAAAGAAAAACTATGTAGGAATGAAGTGAAACTATACATTTTCCTAAATTAGTTACTAATAATAAGCCTAGAATCTACCTTGAATATTTAATGCAGACTCAAAACATTAGTTAATCCTAACAGCTGACTGAACATATTAAGAAAAAATAAAAAAGGATGATTAATACCATAACCTATAATACACAGAGAAAGATGGATTTAAAATAAGTTATATATCCCAAATACTTTAGCTTATAAAGCCTAAAGATGAAAAGTAAGGAAGTTAATTTTATCTTGAGAAGTTAGAAGAACAATTTTGAAAAAACAAAGGAAGGACATCCCCAGTGGTCCAGTGGTTACGACTCTCTGCCCTCAGTGCAGGGGGCACAAGTTCAATCCCTGGTTGGGGAATTAAGATCCCATATGCTATATGGAGTGGCCAAAAAGTAAATTAATTAAAATTTTAAAAATAATTTTAAAAAATAAACTAGGAATAGAAAATTTAAAAAGATAAAAGCTAATACAAACCAAAATATAAACAAAAGCTATTCAAAAAACTAAATAAATCTGACATATGATGCTTTGAAAAGATTAATAAGAGATTAACTCCATGAAGAATTAACAAGGCAAAAAGATAGTGATCTTAAAGGGCAAGATCAGTAATGAACTAGGAATTGGAAGAGTACATATAAAAGAAAGTAGGGGGATTAGAGACAAATACTCTGCACTATATGGTAGTCAGTTTGAAAATTGAGGAAAAAAATATATCTTAGCAAAATACAAGTTACCAGAGTCAAGTTTAAAAAACAGGAGAAACTGAATAAGCCTGTTACAACTGCCAAAATTGTGACTTTTTAGAGCTTTTCCATTGAAAAGGGCACTAGGAACAAATGGATTCACAAATGAGTTTCTGTCTCCTAAAGAGCAGATAATTCCAATATTGTTTACAATATTCCAGGCTATGGGAAAAACTAAACTAAAAACTTCTAATTTGTTTTATGATTATAACATACCACAAACCTGACAAAAGTGATGCCAAAGACTAATGTGACATAAGAGTAGACACGCAGCTATAACAAAAATATTAGTGGAAACATACAAGAATTACAAAAATACATATTCAGTGCCTTATCAGGTCTGCAGGATTTGTTCAATGTTGGAAACTGTTTAGGACATTTTACCACAGCAACACATTAAAGAAGAAAAACCATACATATGAATAAATACAGTACATGATGAAAAAAATTCCATGCCTGTTAATAAAATCTCTATCTAGAACAGGAAAAATTTTGTTCAAAATTAATAGAATTCTTGCAACATTTTGTTGCTACAGAGACTTGCATTTCATTAAATAAAATAAATGTTGCCCCTGGAAGTAAAGGCACTTGATTATAAAAGAACCCTGAGGCTTTTAACTTTATTTCAATGTCACTTTAAAATATTAAAGATGGAGCATTAATTAAACATAGTGAAATAAGATTTAAATATTAACTTGCAGACAACCAAGAGTTGTGCTTAAAGGAGAATGAGAATTAAAAACTTGGGATTGCTTGGGGGAGCTTAATTCACACTCTAGTATGTACATTAAGACAGTATTTTCCTCAAATAGGTAGGAGTTATGCAGCTATTTCTGAAAAAAAATATATAGTGCAAGAGGCAAATGTTTTCCATGAAAATGTGTAGATCTGAGGTTTTTTTCACTTCCTCATTTAATATTTTGTATTAATAGATATAGGATGGGGCAAATGCAGTGGTAGTCATTTAATATCAGAGAATGTTTCCCTGATTTGGACTTAGAGGCATTGTGTTTTGAATATAAACTATGGAGTTAAAAAGAAAAAATCAGGAAACTTCATCTCAGTTTGTTCCTGTATACTGTACTAACTAGAGTGAATGATGTCTTTTTTCCTTCAGGTCTTTGTAACTTCAAATCTAGAAAAAAAAAGTGCCTCAACTATTGGTTGGTAATCCTAGTTCAACATCTTTTTTTCAGCCCTATTTAAGCACTGTCAGTAAATGTCAGTTGAATTTAATGTTGCTTTGATATCACAAATTATACTCACTTTGAAAATACTTGCACATACACTTGCTGTGATGTAAGTATGTTAGAAGCCTATTTATAATCACAGAAAATTCATGGAATTGAAAAACCAAAATGTTAACTCACTTTTTCATGAAATAAAGAAAACAATTGATTAAACTGTTCAAAAGATACTATAACCAGGACAGTCTAACAAAATGAGATGGGAATATCACCCTTTTCCATTAAAAATAAATAAATCTTCCTAAAAACTTAACTTGTAAAATGTACGCTTCCAAATTGTATATCATCAGCATTATTCATCTCACTATGAAATCACTGTCTGCTCCTGAAAATAATTATCCAGTGGTACCGATTATACAGGCTTCCCCAGTGTCTCAGGAGGAAAAGTATCCACCTGCAAAGCAGGAGATGCAGGAGACACAGGTCCTACCCCTGGGTCGAGAGGATCCCCTGGAAAAGGAAATGGCAACCCAGTCCAGTGTTCTTGCTGGGAAGATCCCATGGCTGTGGAGCCTGGCTGGCTACGGTCCATACGGTCATAACGAGTCAGACACAAGTGAACACACACACACATAGACACACACACACCAATCATACATTCTTAGGGTCAGTGAATTAGATGTTATTAGAGATTATAAAAGCAGTCTTTTTCACAACATAATTTTTAAGGACAGAAATAGGGAATCTTTAGTTTCTGAAATCTTGATTTAACAACGATTTAAGGACTTGTGCTCAGCCCCAAACTTAAGAAGCAGGCACACTCTCCCTTCTCTGGAGAAATATACTGTCTACATAGATATAGACATAAAACTCAAAATTATATTGGGGTAAGCAGAGGAGAGTGATGTCAGAAAGAAGACAGAATAGATATTTTCAGCACTTATTTGTTAGAATTAATAAGTGATCTCAATAAAGTTGCAGGATACAAAATCAACATATAGAAATCAGTTGCACTTCTGTACACCGACAAACTAGCCAAAAAAGAAATTAAGAAAACCATCCCATTTACAGCAGAATCAAATAGAATAAAACACTCAGGAATACATTTAACCAAGGAGATGAAAGAGCTATATGCTGAAAGCTATTAAACATTGATAAAAGAAATTAAATAACATGCAAATAAATGGAAACATATCCTATGTTCATGGATATAAAGAAGTAACATTGCTAAAATGCTAATACTTGATTCTGAATTGCCAAAATAATATTAAGGGGGGAAAAAAAAAGCTGAAGGCATCATACTCCCTGACTTCAGAGTGTACTATAAAGCTACAGTAAACAACAGTTTGGTACTGGTGTAAAAACAGAGACACAGGTCAATGAAATGGATAAAGAACCCAGAAATAAACCCACACACTTATGGTCAATTAATCTATGACAAAGGAGACAAAAATATACAATGGAGAAAAGACATTCTCTTCAATAAGTGGTTCTGGGAAAATCAGACACATGTGAAAAAATGGAATTACATTTTCTCACATCATATACAAAAACAAACTCAAATGGATTAAAGATGTAAATGTAAGAGCTGAAACTATAAAACTCCTAGTAGAGAACATAAGCAGAGCACTCTTTGACGTAAGTTGTAGAAATGATTTTTTGAATCTGTCTCCTAAGACAAAAGAAATAAAAGCAAAAATAAGTAAATGGATCCTAATTAAACTTAAAAACTTTTGCACAGCAATAGAAACCGTCAACAAAATAAAAACCTACTGAATGAGAGAAAATATTTGCAAATAATGTGACTGATAAGAGGTTAACATCCAAAATGTACAAACAACTCATACAACTCAATATCAAACCAAACAACAAACAACCCGATTAAAAAATGGACAGAAAAGAAGGAAACCTTGTCATTTACAATAACATGAATGAACCTATGAACCTGAAGGACATTATGGTAAGCAGAATAAACCGAAGCAAAAATTTAAACACCGAATGACCTAACAGTCAAACTCATGAGAGCAGAAAACTGAACAACAGTGGCTAGGGGCTGGAGGGTCGGGGAAATGCGGAGATGTTGGTCAAAGGGTATCAAGTTTCAGTTAGGCAGAATGAATAAACTCTGGAGATCTGATGTCCAGGATGGTGACTCTACTTAGTAATACTGTACTGTATACTTGAAATTTGGTAAGAGAGTAGATCTTAAGTGTTTTCACCACCACCACAGTAACAAAAATAGTAACTATGTAAGGTGACAGATATGTTAATAACATGATAGTGGTAATCATTTCACAATGTAGACTTATAAAAAATTTCACATGTTAAACGTTAAGCATACACACTTTTATTTGTTCATAGTCACTAAACAAAACTGGGAAGAATTATACTGAGGAAAGATCTGTGGTATAAATTTGTATGGTATAGCTAGTATTAAAGGAGGTGTCCCAGGAGGGAACATTTGGGACAAAAATGAAAAAACCAAAGAAGAGAATTAGCAAAGTGGAAAAGCAGTCATTTCCGGCAGAAAGAAGAGCTCATTCAGAGACCCCACTGAGGGTGATGAGGATGAAGATGGTGGTAACAGAAATAGTAGAAGACAGGGAGGAAGTTCAACCCAAGTTAAGCGGCAATTGGTAAGGAGAGAAAAGTGTCGAGTCCAGCACTTTTTTACAGACGGAATTTATAAGACTTTCTACTGGTTGGGTAGTGGAAAGAAGCTTAAAGAAGAGTTCCTCTAAAATAACCAACCCTAAGAACTGTGGAAAATTCTGAAAGAGATGGGAATATCAGACCACCTGACCCACATCTTGAGAAACCTGTATGCAGGTCAGGAAGCAACAGTTAGAACTGGACATGGACCAACAGACTGGTTCCAAATAGGAAAAGGAGTACGTCAAGGCTGTATATTGTCACCCTGCTTATTTAACTTATATGCAGAGTACATCATGAGAAACGCTGGGCTGGAGGAAGCACAAGCTGGAATCAAGATTGCCGGGAGAAATATCAATAACCTCAGATATGCAGATGACACCACCCTCATGGCAGAAAGTGAAGAAGAACTAAAAAGCCTCTTGATGAAAGTGAAAGAGGAGAGTAAAAAAGTTGGCTTAAAGCTCAACATTCAGAAAACTAAGATCATGGCATCTGGTCCCATCACTTCATGTGGGAAATAGATGGGGAAACAGTGGAGACAGTGTCAGACTTTATTTTTGGGGGCTCCAAAATCACTGCAGATGGTGATTGCAGCCATGAAATTAAAAGATGCTTACTCCTTAGAAGGAAAGTTATGACCAACCTAGATAGCATATTAAAAAGCAGAGACATCACTTTGTCAACAAAGGTCCGTCTGGTCAGGGCTATGGTTTTTCCAGTGGTCATGTATGGATGTGAGAGTTGGACTATAAAGAAAGCTGAGAGCTGAAGAATTGATGCTTTTGAACTGTGGTGTTGGAGAAGACTCTTGAGAGTCCCTTAGACTGCAAGGAGATCCAACCAGTCCATCCTAGAGGAGATCAGTCCTGGGTGTTCATTGGAGGGACTGATGTTGAAGCTGAAACTCCAATACTTTGGCCACCACCTCATGCGAAGAGCTGACTCATTGGAAAAGACCCTGATGCTGGGAAAGATTGAAGGTGGGAGGAGAAGGGGATGACAGAGGATGAGATGGTTGGATGGCATCACCAACTCAATGAACATGGGTTTGGGTGGACTCCGGGAGTTGGTGATGGACAGGGAGGCCTGGCGTGCTGCAGTTCATGGGGTCACAAAGAGTAGGACACAACTGAGTGACTTAAATGAACTGAACTGAAAAATTGATTACAGTGGGGTGTAAGTTGGTGCAGCCACTATAGAAAGCAGTATAGATCCTCAAAAAATTAAAAATAGAACTGCCATATGATCTAGCAGTTCACTCCTGGGTATATGAAGACAAGGAAGACACTAATTTGAAAAAAGTGTATATGCACCCTTATGTTTCTTACAGCATTATTTACAACAGCCAGGATAGGAAGCAACTTAAGTGTCCATCGACAGATGAATGAATAAAGAAGATTTGGCCTCTATCTGTCTACCTATCTATTATATATATATGGAATATTATTCAGCCATGCAAAGAATGAAATCCTGTATTTATGACAACATGGATTGACCTAGAGCGTATTATGCTAAGTGAACTAAACCAGAGAGAGAAAGACAAATATTCTGTTATCACTTATATGTGAACTCTGAAAAATAAAACAAACTTAACAGAACCAAAACGGTCACAGAGACAGAGAGCAAATGGTGGTTGTCAGAGAGGCAGGGGCAGGAGGAGGAGAGAAATAGGTGAGGGCGACTAAGAGGCCCAAACTTTCAGTTACAAAATCACTGAGTCACAGGTATGAAATGTGGAGTCTGGAAATGTAGTCAGTAATCACATGATACTTTTGTATGGTGACAGAGGGTAACTAGACTTAATATAATGATCATTTGGTAATGTATAGAAATACATTTCTTGTGTACCAGGAATTAACATAGTGTTAAAGGTCAGTTGTACTTCAAAAGTGAATAAACAAACATCCATAGAAAAAGAGATCAGATTTGTGACTACCAGAGGTGGAGGTGAGTAGAGGGGGGATTGAATGAAAGTCATTAAAAGGTACAAACTTCCAGTTATAACATTAATAAGTACTAGGGTTGTAATGCACGTGATAATTATAAATAACACTGTTATATGCAGTATGTGAAAGTTGTTAAGAGTAAATCCTAAGAGCTCTCATCACAAGGGAAAATTTTTTTTTGTATTTTCAAAATTTTTGTGTCTATATGAGATGATGAATGTTCACTAAACTTGCTGTGGTAAACATTTCATGACGTTAGTAAGCCAAATCATTATGTTGTACATCTTAAACTTATCCAGTGCTGTACATCAATTATATCTCAATAAAACTAGAAGGGAAAATTATCCTAGAAGATAAGACTTAAAAAAAAAAAAAAGCATAGTGCTATAGCAGTATAAGGATGTCCCATACCATATTGGAATATGCTTATTCTTTTTTTTAAAGATTTTTTTTTTTGTGGGCCATTTGTAAAGTCTTTCTTGAATTTGTTTTCCATTTTTCTCTTTTGGCTGTGAGGCTTAGATTCTCAGCTCCCCGAACAGGGACTGAACCTGCACCCTGTGCGCTAGGACGCAAAGTCTTAACCACTGAATCACCAGGGAAGTCCCTGGAATATATTCATTCTATAGAGTGCCCTTGAGCAAATTATCCAACACCTACAGACCTATCTGATCATTTGAAAAATGGAAATAATGATTGCAAACTTTATGATCTGCTAAAGCGTGAAGATAGTGTGTGTAGCATCTAACACTACTCCGGCATTTAGTGTTAATTTATGAAAGACAGACACTGTGTGTATGATTAGTAGTTAGGATATGGCTGTGGCTGCTATTGAGAGATACCCTAAAGCCAGACCTGAAGTTGACCACATCATCTCAGATGCAGAAACTAGTCTCTCTCCTGAGCAGCTACCTGTACTGTGCTAAGCTGCTTCAGGCATGTCTGACTCTTTGCAACCCTGTGACCATAGCGCACCAGGCTCCTCTGTCCATGGGATTCTCCAGGCAAGAATACTGGGGTGGGTGGCCCTGTCCTCCTCCGAGGGATCTTCCTGACCCAGGGATCGAACCTCTGTCGCTTGCATCTCCTGCATTGGCAGGCAGATTTTTTACCACTGCACCACCTGGGAAGACCAAGAATGTATTGTAGGATCCACCTATTTGATTAAACAGGAGCAGAAATTTCTCTACCGCAATTATTCTTTCCCATTGTTGAGGAAATTTAAGACTGAATTCCCAAATATTTTTACCTCAAGCAAATGAGATTGAATGGTAATTGTATATTTCTCTTGCTAATTGTGCTTCTCAGACACTACATCAACCAGAGATATGAGAAAGGAAGATTATTTATTCAAAAATGTGTTAATTAGTACAGAGAGAAGAATAAGACCTGTGTATTATTTATACTCCCATGGCTAATATAACTTTGAATTAACTTCAAATATTTATGAACAGCTGAAATTAATGATGGCTATTTTACCAAAAAAGTCTTTAACAAAAGTCCTACAAGGATAATAAAATTATATAAATTGAAAATATGTGCATATATATTTAGTGAGCTGGGAACTGTGGTTTGATTCAGAATATACCCAAATCTAGAGTAATTTGATTTTTGACAGTAGAGTTCTCCTAAAAGTGATAACCAGCAATTAAACAGACAGGTTTCTATATTTCAGAGCAAGATTTTAAACATGAAAGCCCTAATATTATAGTTTAGAAAATCTTTATTTCATTTATAAAGAAAAATAAATATCTTGTTTTGAAAGTTTGAATGATCAAATACTTAAAAATACAATACAAACTAAGGATAACATCCTAAACAGATCCTTTCATTGCACCTCTTTCTTTTACATACAAAAAATCATCGTGTGCTATGTTATTTCACATAGAAATGCCCTGGTTTTAAAATGTGTATGTTACTTTTAAGAAAAAAGTATGAAGGTATTATTTATAAAAGGAATACTTAATATTCAAAATTGACATTCCAAAGGTTAAAAATGGTAATCTTGTTATTCTTCTCCTTTCTACTGTTTCTCTATTAACATAAACTGAATGCTGTTTTCATACATAAACCTTTACATCTTCTAATGAAATGCCCAATTTTCATGTACTCCTTTGTTATTTCAGACATAAAGCTTCTAAGTGCACAGTGATTTACATAAAGGAAATTCTGCAACTCTCTTTGTTTCTAAAATTTTCTATAGTTACCCTCTGACATAAAACCATTTCATTTAGTGTGTGGCCTGTGGCAATAGCTAATAACTCAGCAGCGGTCTCGGCGAGGAGATGAAAAGCTCCCAGCAGTGTTGTAAGTTAGTGCAATAACATCGAGAGATGGGTGCGTAGAATTGCTTTCTGATTCTGCTGATGACAAGCCTGCACATGAGATTTCCCCATCATGTAACCTTAGCCTACAAAACTCCAGTAGTACATTGGCATCACTGTAAGATGTCAATAAAGTGTTTGTAATAATGATCATGAAAACCTTTTTCTTTAGAGTAATAATGTATCCCTTATTTTTTTCTAATTGGATTTTCCTAATATTTTGGGGGGTATACTGTGAAGGCAAAATTGATTTTATTCATCTACATCTAATAACTTTTGAAGCTTCCTTTAACAATCCTTAGAAGCCTTGTTTTACAATCCATTAATTATAATTTAGTGTTTTTATGCAACTATATCACTTTATACAAAAAAAATTAAAAGTAAAAACATGCTTGCTTTAAAATGAGAATTACAGGTAAAAATCAATATTAATGATATGCTCAACACCCTAACATGAATAGTGATAATACATTGTTATGCTAAAAATAATGTAGATAGTAATACACACAGACACAGATATATATAATGGTATACAAAGGTATACAATAGAATGTTACACAGCATTAAAAAATTTAGGGATATTAATGTCATGAAAAATGTTGACAGTGCAATATTAAGTGAAAAAATAAGCACTGTTAAAAGTAAGTGTTTATTTTTTATTTATTTTTTTTTTTTAAATAAGCACTGTTCAAAATAAACATGGCTTCCCAGGTAGCTCAGTTGGTAAAGCGTCTGCCTGCAATGCAGGAGACCTGGGTTCGATCCCTGGGTTGGGAAGATCCCCTGGAGAAGGAAATGGCAACCCACTCCAGTATTTTTGCCAGGAGAATTCCAGGGACCAAGGAGCCTGGTGGGTTACAGTCCATGGGATCACAAAGAGTCAGATACGACTGAGTGACTAACTTACACTTGCAAAGTAAACGTAATGATTTTTAATTAGGGGAGAATGGTAGTTTTACAGAGAAGCTGGGCAGAATTCACCTTAACCAAGTGCTCTACTGTAATAACACAAATCAAAATAAATGTCTCCTGATAGGATGTAGCAAGGAGAGCTTGGCATCCCTCCTCTGACCTACCTTCAAACCATTCATAACCTGGATCTTGTCATGATGAAACACCAGGCAAACCCAAATTGAGAAACACTCAAGAATCTGATGAGCCTGTAATTTTAAAGTAGCAAGATCAAGAAAATCAAAAGAAAGTTGAAGAAGTGTCACAAATTGAAGGCTGACAAAATGTAACTGACTAACACAACACAAGACTCTGGACGTGTATCCTTTTGCTATACAGAACAATATGGCAAAAAATGGCAAAACTTGAATGGCATCTGATGGCTAGACAGTAGTGATTATCTGTTAACTTCCTGATTTTGATGACTAAATCAAAATCGTGTAGGAAAATGCCCTCATTTACAGGAAACAGCATTCGTGTGGAGGGGTGATGGAGCATCACTTTGCCATCTACTTTAAGTTCTATTTGCTATTCTTGCAGTCTTTTCTTTCTAAGCTTGGGACTGATACAATCATACATAAAGTGTTGAAAAATTAATAATCATATACAATCTGGTTACTTGGATAACTGAGAAACAAAACCTGGCTAAATTTTCATCCTTCTGTTCAGAAGCTTGTTTTTCTATCAGGTATCCCTCATATGTACATATATAGATGAATATTTATATATTATACTTTATTGATTTATATTTATGTTTTGGAAAATAAACATTAACCACTATGAACTATTGCAGGAGATGCAATAGATGCAGGTTCAATCCCTGGGTCAGGAAGATCCCCTGGAGAAGAGCATGGCAACCCCTTCCAGTACTCTTGCCTGGAGACCCATGGACGGAGGAGCCTGGCAGGCTATAGTCCACAGGGTCCCAGGAGTCAGACACAACTTAACCGACAACCCAACAAGCACACACATTCAGGTATGTGTATGCACTATGTCGTGTCTGACTCTTTGTGACCCCATGACTGTCCATGGGTCACTGTGCCTTCCTCCAGGGAATCATCCCAACTCAGGGACCAAACCCATGTTTCTTGCATTGGCAGGTAGGTTCTTTACCTCTAGCACCACCTGGGAAGCACCCCCCCGGCCCCATACCTGAATACTATCATTGTAAGGAGCCACTGCTTTGGTGGCCTTAAGAGAGCAAATCCAGGAAGAAGCCCTACATAAGTTAAGGCAGGACAAAAGCTAGTTTCAGTTTCTACAGAAATCAACTAGCGTCCGCTGGCATTTAAATCTTCACTAACATCAAATTTTGACTCCTGGAGGAAGAGTGGGACCTTTCTTCCCTCCGTTTTAATTTCCATTACCTGTCCTGCCTGATGGAAAATAAAGCATTCTTGTTCATTTGAGGAAAATCAACACTGTAATCTAGCCTACATTTCAGAAGATGGGAAGTCATATTTTCTTCTCTAAAGCTCGCTACATTTCTATAGTTTTCAACTATGAGCATACTCTATATTTACAATCATAAAAATGTTATTTAGAATATATTAACCATCCATTAAATCTGAACACACTATTCAATAAATGGTAGCTAATAGCTTTATAACTTATCCTACAACAGTAATTGCATTTTAAAATGTGTAACTGCTACCAGGCTCCATGAATTAATCCAACTTGGTTATGGTGTATAATCTTTTAATATGCTGTCAGAATTAGTTTGATAGTATTTTGTTGAGGACTTTTGCATCAATATAATCAAGGTTATTAGTCTGTATGAGTTTTTTTTTTTTTTTCCTTTTTTGCAGTGTCTGTGTCTGACTTTAGTATCAGGGTAATGCTGGCCTTACAGAATGAGCTTGGGATCATTCCCTCCTCTCCAGTATTATTTTTGAAGAGTTTCAGAAGGATTGGTATTAATTCTTTAAATGTCATAGTCTTCTCTAGGGAGGTCAAACTGACCCCGAACTTTTCTGTGCTGGGAAGTTTTTGATTACCAATTCAGTTTCTTTATTTGTTATTGGTATGCTCCAGTTTTTTATTTCTTCATGAGTATTTAGATAGATTGTGTGTTCTTAGGAATTTATTCATTTCCTCTCAATTGTCCAAGTTGCTGGCATATAATTGTTCATTATATATATTCTTTTCTGATTTTAGTTACTTGAGTCTTCTCCCTGTTTTATTAGGTAGTCTAGCTAAGATTTTTTCAATTTTGTTGAACTTTTCAACAAATCAACTCAGTTTCATTGATTTTTTTCTATTCTCTATTTGATTTATTTCTGCTATAATCTTTATTTCCTTCCTTCTGTTAGCTCTGAGTTTAGTTTGTTCTTTTTCTGGTTTCTTGAGTTGAAAGTTAGTTTGTTGATTTAAGGTCTTTCTTCTTTTTTAATGTATACATTAAAGCTATCAGATTCTCTTTTAACACTGCTGTGTGTACCCTGTGTTTTGTCCCTAAATAATCAATATTTGGTGCCTTTTAAAGTGAGTTTATTTATTCTCCCTTTTCAACACTGGATCCTCATCTTTGTGTGTGGTAGTATTTTTTGAGAGCCTTTTGCGTACCAACCACTGTGTTGTAGCTGGTGGATATCACAGACAAACCAAAGAGTAGTTATCACAGTATAATAAAGACTATAAGGGAATTAGTGTATTGGTGATAATAGAACACATATTTTCAATTCTATCTCCTTTTTAGAACATTCCAGTCACCATAAACTAAATTTGTTTTATGACTGGCCAGTGGAGGAGTCCCTGATTCCCTGAGGACTGAGCTACAAGAGCTTAGATCTATCAGGGTCCAACCCTAGAGTTAGGTACAGTTTCTCAAACTGCATAGCATTGGAGCATGATAGCAAGATTTCAGAAAGAACGCCATGATGTCAACCACAGGCTCCTCACACAAACCTGAATGGTTATGGTGGGAGGTAGAGGTATTTGAAGTAAGAGTAAAATGTTAAGAGATGTTGAGTGTGGCCAGAATGTAGAGTGTGAGATCATAAGTGTAAGTACAGGCATAGAAAGGAATTTTAAGAAGTCAGGATTTATCCTTGAGCAAAAGGAAGCTACTAAAGATTTGAAAGCTGAAAGATAATAGTAAAAAAGGAAGATAACTGTAGTTATAGTATAAAAATATCTTGGAAAGGTGTTCCACCTAGCTGAGCTCATGATGGTATATGGAGGGAATGGGTGTGTGGATGAAGAGATTGAAAGGGTTAAAAAGATTCTCTGGATCTGTGTAGTACAGCTAGGAAAATTATATCCATGAGTTAGAGAAATAGAAATATCAACTAGATTAAAGAAAAAAAAGTGAGCTAAAATTAGAAATACTGCGCTCCTTTGTCTATGGGACTTTAGGAGATAAATCAGAAGTCTAAGCAGGGATTTGGAAATTAGTAGCATGCAGAGGCAAATGGGGTTCCCTATGAGGAGTCAGAGGACCAGAGAGGGAACCCTAAGGAATACCAGTATTTAAGGGGTGGAGATAAAAAAAAGCGGCAGCAGAAACTGGAAGGGAGTAGCCAGCATGTGGGACACATGGAGAATGTGGCAGCAGAGAAGGTGAGGAAGAAATAAGAAAAAAAAAAAAGTCAAGAAACTACTATAAGTGACCATAAGAAAGGTATGGAAATTATCTTTGGGATTCAGAGTAGAGAAAAAGGGATTGCTAGCCATCTTGGGAAACTAACTGAACCTCCCTATGGCTGGTGACTGCAGTGGGTTAACAAGGAGCATTCCTGACTTATGAACGACTCCATATCCATGAACTTGACAGTGAAGGCAGGTGTGAGTGAGGTCCAGATGGACAAATGCATATTTTCATTAAGATAAGAGAGACAAGCAAATAACTTCAGGAAATATAACAGCACATTTTGTAATCACAAAGTAGCGCAGAATATTCTAGCCACAAGGCACTAAACGCACTCTAAGAAACATACAATCAGACAGATCAGAATGAGTTAGTGTTCAGGATTTTACACCCCTTGTCTTCCACATGATCAATGTGACCTACTGTATTTTCACAAAAGATAATTCTCCTCTCCATCCGGATTTCCTGCTCAGAACAGGTGCTTGCCAAGGAGCACTGCTGTGTTTCGACAGAAGCAGTGCCACACTCCTGAAAACAAAGAGCCCTGACCTCTGCGAATGTGAAAGAAGCCCCAAGGCCCAGCATAGCCCCCGTGGGCAGTGCTTTGCCCAACAAAATATGAGCAGTTTGATCTCCCAGCCCATCCTTCCTCAGAAAAAACTGCATCATAAATAACTACAAGGAATCCTTTCCCTTGGACAGAAAGAAAGCTCTGCAAGGGGTAAGGAAACCATTGCCTTTCCTTTTCTTTGAAGACAGTTGCATCACTTCCTGTCTCAGTCTTTATACATGGTACTAGGCATCTGTATCAATAGAACTAATAGTGAGCATCCTTAGATTATGCTGACACAATCCCAGAGCACTTTAGGTCAGAGAAAGAAACTTGCTCTGTAAGCTCTGAATAACCACTTGATTCCTCCACTCCCTTTCTGGGCTTCCCTGGTGGCTCAGATGATAAAGAATCTGCCTGCAATGCAGGAGACCCAGGTTTGATCCCTGCGTCAGGAAAATACCCTGGAGAGGAAAATGGCTACCTATTCCAGTATTCTTGCCTGGAGAATTCCACGGACTCCCTTTATAGTTCCACCCTCCATCTCCACAGGGTAATATCAACCCTCTTTGCCTCATGTTCAAGAAGTCAAGCTGCAGATTACCATCTGGTATTATTTTCTCTAGCCACGTGGAGGAATTACTCAAGCCATCTGGTCTATCTTGAACATGCATTCATGGAACGTGCCCTCCATTCTCCTTGCTCTATCCTCCCCAACCAACAAGTCCCACAGACTAACTCATACTCTCTTCTCTTAACACTCCATCCAGCGTCATTCTCCTTGCTATGCCATGCTGTGCTAAGTCGCTCAGTCATGTCCAAGTCTTTGTGACCACAAAGACTGTAGCCCACCAGGCTCCTCAGTCCATGGGGATTCTTCAGGCAAGAATGCTAGAGTGGGTTGCCATGCCCTCCTCCAGGGGATCTTCCCAACCCAGGGATCAAACCCAGGTCTCCTGCATTGCAGGCAAATTCTTTACTGTCTGAGCCACCAGGGAAGCCCAAGAATACTGGAGTGAGTTCAGTTCAGTTGCTCAGTCATGTCCAACTCTTTGTGACCCCATGGACAGCAGCATGCCAGGCTTCCCTGTCCATCAACTCCCAAAGCCTACTCAAATTCACTTTCATCACATCGGTGGTGCCATCTAACCGTCTCATTCTCTGTCGCCCCCTTCTCCTCCTGCCTTCAATCTTTCCCAGCCTCAGGATCTCTTCCAATGAGTCGGTTCTTCGCATCAGGTGGCTAAAGTATTGGCATTTCAGTGGGTAGCATATCCCTTCTCTAGCAGATCTTTCCAACCCAGGAATCGAAGTGGATTCCTGCATTGCAGGCAGATTCTTTACCACCCGAGCTACAAGGGAAGTCACCTGCATTGCAGGCAGATTCTTTACCAGCCGAGTCACCTGCATTGCAGGCAAATTCTTTACCAGCTGAGCCACAAGGGAAGCCCTACCTTCTTTTAATTCCCTATAGTACAGTTTTTTATATCAACTTCATAAAAAGTTGAGGATCATATATAACTTACTATTCTATTTCAGTTATTTATTAAACATATATTTATTGAGGAGTTACTCGGAGCCATATAGTATCCATAAAACATTCTTGCCTTCTTGGAACTATGGCTTTAATGGGAAATAAAAGAACAAAGATATAATTGCTATTCAAATCCATATTTTTGGATGTGACCCCCTCCAACTAAACAGAAACTATATGGAAAACAATATGTTATACTAAGTATTTCACCCTTATGGCAGAAAGCGAAGAGGAACTAAAGAACCTCTTGATGAAAGTGAAATAGGAGAGTGAAAAAGTTGGCTTAAAGCTCAACATTCAGGAAACTAAGATTATGGCATCCAGTTCCATCACTTCATGGAAAATAGATGGGGAAACAATGGAAAGAGTGACAGACTATTTTATTGGGCTCAAAAATCACTGCAGATGGTGACTGCAGCCATGAAATGAAAAGACACTTGCTCCTTGGAAGAAAAGCTATGATCAACCTAGACAGCATATTAAAAAGCAGAGACATTACTTTGCCAACAAAGGTCCATCTAGTCAAAGCTATGGTTTTTCCAGTAGTCATGCATGGATGTGAGAGTTGAACCATAAAGAAAGCTGAATGCTGAAGAATTGATGCTTTTGAATTATGGTGTTGGAGAAGACTCTTGAGAGTCCCTTGGGCTACAAGATCAAACCAGTCAATCCTAAAGGAAATCAGTCTTGAATATTCATTGGAAGGACTGATGGTGAAGCTGAAGCTCTAATACTTTGGCCACCTGACTCAAGAATTGACTCATTGGAAAAGACCCTGGTGCTGGGAAAGATTGAAGGCAGGAAGAGAAGGGAACAACACAGGATAAGATGGTTGGATGGCATCACCAACTCAATGACATGAGTTTGAGCAAGCTCTGGGAGTTGATGATGGACAGGGAAGCCTGGTGTGCTGCAGTCCACGGGATCGTAAAGAGTTGGACACAGCCGAGGGACTGAACTGATGTTGTGCTAAGTATAGCATGAATCTTGGAGTTGGATGCACCTAATTCAAGTCTCAACTCTCTGTGAAACAGGCTACAAGTCAATTAACTTCTCTGTGGCTACTTTATTAACCTGTGAAATGAAGTCATTACTATCTACTTTTTAGGTTTCTGGAGAGGCTTAACTAATGTAATATATGCAAAGTTTACTTCAGTTCAGTTGTTCATTTGCTCAGTCGTGTCTGACTCTTTGTGACCCCATGAACTGCAGCATGCCAGGCCCCCCTGTCCATCACCAACTCCCGGAGTTCACCCAAACCCATGTTCATCGAGTCAGTGATGCCATCCAACCATCTCATCCTCTGTCGACCCCTTCTCCTCCTGCCCTCAATCTTTCCCAGCATCAGGGTCTTTTCCAATGAGTCAGCTCTTCGCATTAGATGGCCAAAATATTGAAGTTTCAGCTTCAAAATCAGTCCTACCAATGAACACCCAGGACTGATCTCCTTTCGGATGGACTAGCTGGAACTCCTTGCAGTCCAAGGAACTCTCAAGAGTCTTCTCCAACACAACAGTTCAAAAGCACCAATTGTTTGGCACTCAGCTTTCTTTATAGTCCAACTCTCAGAAACTCAAGTAAGACGGTAGGCACTGAGAGAGGGCATCAGAGGGCAGACAGATTGAAACCACAATCACAGAAAACTAGCCAATCCAATCACAGGACCACAGCCTTGTCTAACTCAGTGAAACTAAGCCATGCCCTGCAGGGCCACCCAAGACGGACAGGTCATGGTGGAGAGGTCTAACAGAATGTGGTCCACTGGAGAAGGGAATGGCAAACCACTCCAGTATTCTTGCCTTGAGAACCCCATGAACAGTATGAAAAGGCAAAATGATAGGACACTGAAAGATGAACTCCCCAGGTCGGTAGGTGCCCAATATGCTACTAAAGATCAGTGGAGAAATAACTCCAGAAAGAATGAAGGGATGAAGTCAAAGCAAAAACCACACCCAGTTGTGGATGGGACTGGTGATAGAAGTAAGGTTTGATGCTGTAAAGAGCAATATTGCATGGGAACCTGGAATGTTAGGTCCATGAATCAAGGTGAATTGGAAGTGGTCAAATAGGAGATGACAAGAGTAAACATCGACATTCTAGGAGCCAGTGAACTAAGATGGACTGGAATGGGTGAATTTAACTCAGATGACCATTATATCTACTACTGTGGGCAGGAATCCCTTAGAAGAAATGGAGTTAGCCATCATGGTCAGCAAAAGAGTCTGAAATGCAGTACTTGGATGCAATCTCAAAACTGACAGAATGATCTCTGTTCATTTCCAAGGCAAACCATTCAATATCACGGTAATCCAAGTCGATGCCCCGACCTGTAATGCTGAAGAAGCTGAAGTTGAACAGTTCTATGAAGACCTACAAGACCTTCTAGAACTAACACTCAAAAAGGATGTCCTTTTCATTATAGGGGACTGGAATGCAAAGTTTACTTACACTGAGTAAGTAAACATTACTAAAGGAATTAAACATTACTGAAAGAAAGAATGAATCTTTTGATCTGTTTGAAATTATGAAGGTGATATATATGTATATATCACCTTCATTAAAACAAGACACTTCATTAGAACAAGTAAGTTAATTGTTGCTTCCAAAAACTAAATAGAGTACAAAAATATGATGGATAAAAAAAATGTTGTGATTAAAAAATCTAAAAAGAATAACAAATAGCTCTCATGCTGGTTTTTTATTGAGGGCTTACTGTGTGCCTGGCACTAGGCTGAGGAATTTGATATCACCTTATGTACCTTTCAAAACCAATCTGTGAATAAATTTACAGAGATCAAATTTAAGGCTTAGAAAGGCAAGTAACAAGGTTGATACATGTCAAATCCACTTGTCTTCACTTTACTGCCCAGGTACTAACCATAATGTAGCAAGAGATTTTTCAATATACGTGCAAGGATTTTCATAAACATACCAGAACAAACTGCACCAAATTTGCAACTCTGAATTATTGTTTTTGCATTCTCTGTGCTTAACTGAATGCTCCATACGTCTTTAATAAATAAAAGAATAAAGTTTTGTGTCTAGATAAATGTTCAATTCAAGGGAGTCCCGGAAAGTCGTTTGTGTATTTCAAGTATTCCAATGCTGTTTATTTTTCAAATCTCAGTGGACAATTTCTTCACAATCTGTGTGACTTTTTTATTTATTTGCATTTGGGAAACTGAGGCATTCTCCTTTTTTAAAATGGATATGATTTCTGAAGGTGATGAAAATTTATTCAAGGCCAAAGCTGGAGAGAAAGCGTGCGAACATGTTGAGTATAGCTGTTAGGGGATTACCGTGAAGTCACACAACAAACTCTCCCTCTAAGTGGAGTTCAGATAAAAGAGTTCTAGCAAATCCTCCTTTGTTCTGGTGCACATGGCCTCTCACTGCACTCGGCTGTTGGATAGATTTTGACTGATGCCAAAAAACTTGCTGAAGAAGGAGTACGACTTACCTCTATCTCGGTTTTCTGTCCCTCTAGGGGAAGTGCCTGATCGGCACCATGTGGAAACATTAGCAGATATATCTCAAGATAGCACCTTCATCTGACACTATGAGTTATAACACTCCAAGTTTGCAGAGTGATTTATCGTTTTAACACATTCTGCAGTTAGTTAACTTTACCAGGCCTCAAAGGTACAGTTGCTGGTATTTTCACTTCATTTTTCCCTCATGCGCACAAGGATGTTTCACTCCCAAACTATTTTCGTCACATCGTTCTAATCTTAGAAGTAAGTAACTCTCTTTGTGGGCTTTTGCACTTGTTTTTGCTAACTCTACTCAGCTTTAGTCCCTATTTATGTTGTTTTCAACTTGATTTCAAGTTTAAAGTATTATAACATCAGAATCAGGAAAGTTTGTTTTTCCTTGTGGAAGTCAGCACACCTCACAGTACCACCATACCAGAAGCAATGAGAAAAAAAGATAGATTAGTATGGTCACATAATTCAGAAATTAAAAAAAAAAAAACTTCACACAGTAGTAAGTGATACAGACAAAGTTAAAAGATGACAAACTTTATATGATGTGTGGCTTGTGATACTTTGCACTTGTATAGTGGCTTATGGTTTACAGCAACATAAGTACATAATTGCTATTTAAATGAGTATCTTTTGACTCCCAACTAAACAGAACTCTGGGAGCCAATATATGAATATGTTAGGGCACGGGCTTTGGAGGGAAACGCACCGAACTCAAGTCTCAACTCTGTGTGCAATAGGCTGAGGTAGCTAACTTCTCTGTGACCCAGGCTCTTGTCTTCTGAGAAGAAGGCATTATTATCTATTTCTTAAGTTTTAATATAACCTAAATGGTATCACTTATCTTGGGATCTAAAAAGAAGTCAACTCACAAAAACAGAGAGTAGAAAACTGGTTGTGAGGGGGCATGGGTAAAGCAAGAAGCTGGTAAACGGGTACGGACTTTTGTTCATAAGATGAGTAAGTTCTGAGCCTCTGATGCACAACACAATGACTATAGCGGATAACATGGTATTGTTTAATTGAAATTTGCTGAGAGAGTAGGCTTTAAAAGTTCACACTCAAAACCGAGGAAACCAGAATTGAAAGAGATACGTGTACCCCAGTGTTCATCACAGCACTGTTTACAATAGCTAAGACATGGAAGCAACCTAGATATCCATCAGCAGATGAATGGATAAGAAAGCTATGGTACATATACACAATGGGATATTACTCAGCTATTAAAAAGAATGCATTTGAATCAGTTCTAATGAGGTGGATGAAACTGGAGCCTATTATACAGAGTGAAGTAAGTCAGAAAGAAAAACACCAATACAGTATAATAGTGCATATATATGGAATTTAGAAAGACGGTAACGATGACCCTATATGCAAGACAGCGAGAGACACAGATGTAAAGAACAGACTTTTGGACTCTGTGGGAGAGGGCAAGGGTGGGATGATGTGAGAGAATAGCATTGAAACATGTATATTACCAAATGTGAAACAGATCACCAGTCCAGGTTGGATGCATGAGACAGGGCGCTCAGGGCTGGTGCACTGGGATGACCCAGAGGGATGGGATGGGGAGGGAGGAGGGAGGGGGGTTCAGGATGGGGAACACATGTATACCCGTGGCTGATTCATGTCAATGTATGACAAAACCACAACAATATTGTAAAGTAATTAGCCTCCAATTAAAATAAATAAATTAATTTACAAAAATAAAAATAAAAAGCAGAGACATTACTTTGTTGTTGCCCACAACAACAAAAAAAAGTCCACACTACAAACAAAAGGAGATAGGGACCTCTCTGGCAATCCAGTGGTTAAGACTCTGCACTTCCAGTTTAGGGGGCACAGTTTCAATCCCTGGTTGGGAACTAAGATGCCACATGCTGCGTGCCATGGCAAAAAAAAAAAAGATAAATACGTGATGTACAATGTGTTAGTTAATTCCATGGAAGTACTTCTGTTATGACATTTCTCTGTATCAGATAATTATGTTGTAGACATAAATATCTTACCATTTTATTTGTCAGTTATCCCTCAATCAAGCTGGATAGATGGATAGACAGATGGATACACAAGCATCAGAAAGAATGATGATGGCAGGAATTAAAATATCAAAGATGCTAGAGTACATGAGCTATTTTTATTATTATTATTACTACCAAGAATAGTAAATAAACCATTCAGCCACTACTGGAGGTTGCCAGGATCCTGTATCATAACTCTAGTGATTAATAAAGGCATCCCATTGCAATTTCCTGTAGGTTATTTGTGTGACAAGTGACAAAGTTTATTCATATTATAGTTCCTTACTTGAAGAAAGCAAAAACCTGGGAACCCATGCTGAAATCTCATTAGGATTTTATTTTGTGTTATTTGGAATATAAAGCAAAAAGCATCTGTCATTAAAGACACAAAAACCAGATTCCTAAAACACGGGAAATTTAAACAAGCAATTTGCAGATTTTATTCCCTCTCAGTGCCTGTATGCACTTGTGTTTTAAGAAAGACATACAGACCATACCAAACATGCTTAAGAGCAAGAGTGTTAACCTACTACTGCTGTGCTCCATGAGGAAGGAAAAACTATTCCAAGACGGTGTCAAAGTTGTCAGCCCCTACTTAGAGATCACCCCCACCAAAGCCCTGTAACTATAGCCTAGCAGGAAATTCATACGTTGAAATCCTACCCCCAGGTACCTTGGAACGTGGCAGTATTTGAAGATAGGGTTTTTGTAGAGGTAATTAAGGTAGGGTCACCGATGTTTGTTTGCTTTATTCCAATATGATTGGTGCCCTTATAAGAACAGGACTATTTGGATAAATATACAGATGGAGGGAAGCTGACGTGAAATCACAGAGGGAGCACAACCATCTTTAAAGCAGAGAAGGAGACCTGCAAGAAAGCGTTTCTCATGTCCCTAAGAAGCAATCAACCCTGCTGGCATCTTGATCTTAGACTTTGAGCCTCCAGAACTGTGGGAAAATAAACTTAGGTTGTTTAAGCCGCCCAGTCTGTGGCACTTACTTACGGCAGCCTTAGCAGAACAGTACAAGGGCTGAGTCACATCTTAGTCCAAAATTGCGATTTCTTCACAGCCACAACTGATGTCCGGAATATTGGTATTAATGCCTGGGACCTTGGGACAGCATCTACATGAAAGATAAAACTATATGTTCATGTAGGGGCAATGAGGTACAGAAAATTACATAATTATAAAAAGTAGATGTAGATGCAGAAACACAGAAACCATTTAGTGATAAAACCACATTTTGCTATCTTCATATTTAGAAGGAAAAAAAAAGCAGAGTTAGTTACTACATGCATCAAAAGAAGGACTCTCATGCCATTTCTAAACAGAAGGCTCAACACACTGTAACTAAAATTAAATGGTACAAATATATATTTACTCCTGTAATTGCCCTTAAATGTCTTCTTCATTTCAGAAGCTCTAAGATGAGACTGGAGTGGGTCGTCTGAAATATATAATAGAGCAGACAAGGGTTGTGTGCCTTTCCCCAGTAGGCGAATATGTATTAGGAGGAAGCAATTGTTTGATGATGTGTGGGACACAACGGGATCTGTTTGTATTCTGCCCTTTGAAATAGTCCTTGTATATACATATTTTCATGCCATACAGCTCAAGGGCTGGTGATTATCTCTTTAAAGGAACTGCTAACCATTTCAGGAAATTGTTGAATATAATATCTGAAAATGATTTCAGAGTGTGAAAACATTTTATACACTTTGCAAATCAAATGTATTCGGCTGGAAGGGACTAGCTTATGTTGCTGGCTCTATTTTGCATGTTTTTAATAGTTAAGAGTCAGACGGTTTAATCTTTGGCTTCTCGGGTAGGATGCAGGTGCGCTGACACTGATACGCCTCAGTAAGCATCCTCCCATACCTTAGGTGAGTTTTCAAGTCTGCCACATGACTTGACATTTTCTGCTGATGGCAGACTGGTAAGAAAATTAATAGGTCTTTTCCCGTTAGGTATTTTCTGCTTCCAGTCACACCTAGAGTTAATGAATACAAAAAGTTCATCTGGAATTTATTCAAAAAGAAAGAAGAAAAGGGAAACAGTAAAACTGCAAGCAAAAATCTCTTACAAAATTGGGCTTGAAGCCAGTTTTAGAGTAATACTGTAATTTAGTTCATTTCGCTGACTAAGGAAAAACCCCAAGGAAACACAGACAGACGTGTACAGCCATTAGTGTGGGGTCACTGATTCTGTTGACAAGCACCCAAGTGACTTGATGGCCCTCATCACCTATCTATGAGATAGGACCTTGGGTCTGGACCCTATTTGCCTATAAATTATATTGTTTAAAAATACACAGTTTCAGGGGATGAATGAGAAATCTGCACCCTCCTCTCATTTTACTCTGAACTTAAAACTGCTCTAAAAATTGTCTTAAAATTGTGTTTTAAAAACACATTTCTGCTATATAAAAGATATTGTTAGTAGAATGAAAATACAAGCCATAGACTGGGAGAAAAAGTTTTCAAAACATATTTATAATAAAGGACCAATATCCAAAATAGACAAAGAAATCATAAAACTCAATGACAAGAAAATGAACAACTCAGTTTAAAAATGAACAATAAATTTGAACAGACACCCCACCAAAGAAGATATACAGATGGCAAATAAGTATATGAAAAGATCCTCAATGTTATGTCATTAGTAATTTGCATATTAAAACAACAGTGAATTACTACTGCACATCTGTCAGAGCAGCTAACATCCAAAACATTAACACCAAATGCTGGCCAGGATGTGGAACAATAGAAATGCTAACTCATTGCTCCTGGGAAAGTTTGAAAGACAATTTGATAGTTTCTTGCAGAACTAAATATACTTTAACCATATGATCCAGCAACTGGCTTATGTTACCCAAGTTGGTTGAAAATTTATGTCCACTCAAAAACCTGTACTAAAATTTTACAGCAACTTTATTTGTAATTGCCAGTTTGAAAGCAACCAAGATGTCCTTAATCTCAGTGATGAAGGTGAGTGGGTTAACAAGCTTGGGTATATCCAGACAATGGGATATTCAACAACAAAAAGAAATGAGCTGCCCAGCCATGAAAGAACAAACCATAAAATATGGAGGATACTAAATGCACATTGCGAAGTGAAAGAAGCCTATCTGAAAATGCAACATACTGTATGATTTCATTTATATGACATTCTAAAAAAGGCAAAACTATGAAGGCAAATAAAATCAATGGGTTGCCAGGGATTTGAGGAAATTTGGGCCTGGGGGAATGAATAGGTACAGCATGGGATTTTTAAGGCAGTGTAACTATCTCTATGATACTGTAATGAAATACTTTTTAAGATTGGGACTGAAAACAAGTGTCATGTTCTTTGTGGGAAATTAAAGAAAGTGAAATAGGAGAGTGAAAAAGTTGGCTTAAAGCTCAACATTCAGAAAACTAAGATCATGGCATCCGGTCCCATTGCTTCACGGGAAATAGATGGGGAAACAGTGGAAAGAGTGGCTGACTTTATTTTTCTGGGCTCCAAAATCACTGCAGATGGTGACTGCAGCCATGAAACTAAAAGATGCTTACTCCTTGGAAGGAAAGTTATGACCAACCTAGACAGCATATTAAAAAGCAAAGACATTACTTTGCCAACAAAAGTCCATCTAGTCAAGGCTATGGTTTTTCCAGTGGTCATGTATGGATGTGAGAGTTGGACTATAAAGAAAGCTGAGCGCCAAAGAATTGGTGCTTTTGAACTGTGGTGTTGGAGAAGACTCTTGGGAGTCCCTTGGACTGCAAGGAGATCCAACCAGTCCATTCTAAAGGAGATCAGTCCTGGGTGTTCATTGGAAGGACTGATGTTGAAGCTGAAAGTCCAATACTTTGGCCACCTAATGCGAAGAGCTGACTCATTGGAAAAGACCCTGATGCTTGGAGGGATTGAGGGCAGGCGGAGAAGGGGACAACAGAGGATGAGATGCCTGGATGGCATCATTGACTCGATGGACATGAGTTTGAGTAAGCTCCGGGAGTTGGTGATGGACAGGGAGCCCTGGCGTGCTGCGGTTGATGTGGTCGCAAAGAGTCCGACACAACTGAGCGACTGAACTGAACTGAAATGATGTCAACTGGGTTTTGTGCCTAGATTCCTATCCATTTTTATTTAGGAGGGCTCAGCAATAATGGCACTCAGGAAAGAAGGGAATGTCTCTTGTTTTCTAACCACTTTCATGTTTCAGCTTTTTCATTTAATACTGTTAGAAAACAATGGCAAAAACCTTCTAATAAAATATTTATATAAGGATACAATGCTTTTAGCTGTGGTTATCTTCATGAGCACTGAGGGAAGGGGAAAATAATTTTACTTTAACTCCTGCATAATATTCGCTTACTCATTTGGACATTTATGAAGTTTCAGGCACTTATGTGCCACATCCTTAGGAAACATCATTATGAACTCTCATCCTCTCTCCTCTTCTTTTCTATGACCTTTTTAATTAAATATTTTCCTTCTTTTCCTTTTCTAATTTTCAACCTAATTAAACTCAGCAAGAATTACTTAAATAGCTACTATATTACCAGATCCCATGCTAGGTATTATAAGTAATACAAAGGCATATACAACTATATCTTTATCCTCAAGTGGAATACAATATTGCAGGAAGACAAATACACACATGTATCATCTAAAAATATAATAAATAATGGTAAGTTCACCCACTTACTATTCCCCCACTTACTATTAGAGGTAAAACAAAGTGATATGAAAGCAATCATGTATATGAGTTACATGATGAAGAGTGAAAATCACTGAGCAGGTGGCATAGAAACTGAACAAAGTGTTTTAAAAAATAGTTAAGGTTAAGAAAAGGGTTAAGAAATTTCAGGAAGCAAAAAGGAAATCATTAATGGGATAACTTTTACTTTGTCATGATGTAATCCTTTAAATGCGTAACTGAATTTACATCTTTGTTTAGAATTAAGCGTGGACTGTATTTTTTACTATTAATTTTGCCATTGGTTCACTTTTGGGATTAGAGATAGGCCAGCAAACAAACCAGACTGAGAAAATTTCTAACTTTTTCTATCATCAAGAAGACTAAATAACACTGGAATTTATTTTACTTGAAAGTTTGATAAAGCTTTCTCTTTAAGTTACTAACCAATTTCCATAATTTTAGATCAAACTAGAATACTTTTAAAGTATCTTCCTATTTTTGGCTGCTTAAACTTGACATTTTATTCTGTTTTTGGTACTTTGCATTTTCTTAGAAATTATCCACTCGATCTAAAATTATAAAATTCAAATATATTAATAAAATAGTCGAGATAAAGATTCTCCAATCCTTTTTTCCCCCCAGATAACCATATATTTAATTAACATCTTTCTCTTACCAAGCATTGCATTTCCTCTCCTAACACCAATTATTTTTAAGGTCTTTATTTTTCTTTTTGGCTCAGTTCATTATTTGAATTTTGTAATTGTCTATTTTCTGTTTCATTCATTTCTGCTTCTCTCCCTATTAATTTAGACATTATACTTTCTTAGGATTTATTCTTGTGCATTTGTTACTTTGTTAAATTGAATACTTACTTTATATACTTTCATCCTCCCTTTCCAAAAACTGTGTTTAAAACTGGACAGTTTCTTCTCAGTTTCAGTTTGATCACACTTTATAATTTCTTCTAGTCCTATCTCTGTTGTCTGTAATTAAGTAGCTTGGAGTTTTTAATGTGATAAACTATAAGACAGTATCTTTAGAAAAACATTTTAAATATAGCACATCATGCTTAGTTGCTCGGTTGTGTCCGACTCTTTGCACCAGGCTCCCCTGTTCTTCACTATCTCCTGGAGTTTCCTCAAATTCACATTCACTGAGTCGGTGATGCCATCTAAACATCTCATCCTCTGTTGCCCTGTTCTCCTGCCTTCAATCTTTCAATCTTTCCCAGCATCAAGGTCTTTTCCAATGAGTTTATTCTTCTCATTAGGTGCCCTAAGTATTGGAGCTTCAGCTTCAGCATCAGTCCTTTCAGTGAATATTCAGGGTTGATTTCCTTTAGGATGGACTGGTTTGATCTCCTTGCAGGCCACGGGACTCTCAAGAGTCTTCTCCAGCACATTAATCAAAAGCATCAATTCTTTGGCACTCAGCCTTCTTTATGGTCCAACTCTCACATCCGGACATGACTACTGGAAAAAAAACATAGCTTTGACTATACCAACCTTTGTTGGAAAAGTGATGTCTCTGCTTTTTAGTATGCTGTCTAACTTTGTCATAGCTTTCCTTCCAAGGAGCAAGCATCTTTTATTTACATGGCTATAGTCACTGTCCACAGTGATTTTGGAGCCCAAGAAAATAAAATCTGTCACTGTCTCTTTTTCCCCTTCTATTTGCCATGAAGTGATAGGACCAGATGCCATGATCTTATGTTTATGAATGTTGAGCCAGCTTTTCACTCTTCTCTATCACCCTCATCAAGAGACTTTTTAGTTCCTCTTCACTTTCTGCCATTAGAATGGTATCATCTGCATATCTAAGGTTGTTAATATTACAGAGTCAGTTTCTGTGATTGTTCCATCAATTTTTGAAAATGATATTCAGTCTCTTTTAGATGTTTATTTTTATGGATGCTTAAACTTCTTAATTGCATGATTTAAATCCATAGTATCCTTAATTCTCAACTCAGTCTATCCATTGCCCAGAAACTACTTAAAGTTTCCCAGCCTGATCACATTGTTTTCATATTCTTATATTTTCATCATTTTCTACTTCAGACATTTCAAACTTGTAATTCACATAAACATTGATGATTTTATACTCTCTTGTTAGATTTTATATTCTGTCAATATGAAATATCTCTCTGGACTTTTAAATGCTTTTAATATAAAACCCTATGTTATGAAATAATATTGCTAAATCTGATATTTTAAAGTATGTAAGTATTTTAAGAGTAGTTTTTCTTCTCTATTTTTCTCTTTCTCATCCTTGCTCCCTCACTCTCTCACTCTGTCTTTTATCCTTTTCATAAAATAATAAAACCTGTGGCAAAATTATGCTAATGGAAAATGAAATTAATTTCATTTTTTTTAAAGTTTACCAAAATATCTTTTCTATCTTAAATTTAAAATATTCTTGTAGAAATCTAGATCATGAATCTGTATTTTATCCAAGCATTATGATTTCAGAAGAATTGTAGCTATGATTCAAAGCCTCCTTTCTAAAATAAAGGTCATCTGACAGAAAATTACCTAGTTATCTTATACTTGATCTCTCTTTCCTGATCAGACTCCAAGGTCCAAATCTGTCAAATCCAAATTTGTGTAGAAAACAGGCACACAAATCTTAATATTGCAAAGGCAAAGTAAGCATATATGAAAAGGAAAAAAAAAGTTGATCATTTTAAAGATTCAAGCCTTATTTTTAAAAAATAATGGGAAAGGAACTGAAATGTCAAGACAAAAAACAACAGACTCATAACTGCAGACAGAGAGCACTGTGTGGGGCTGGCTTCCTCTCTCAGGAGGGTTTGCTGCCCTCTGTCGGTCTCTACAGAAATAGAATTTAAAAAAATACAAAGCTTTTAAAAACCAAAATTAAAAGGGTTTGATTGTAAAATATTTCCAAGGCAAATTTACGTGGTATATAAAGTAACCCTTTTAGTGGGATCCATGAGGCTCTAGAGCCACCCCATCTCTGGTTCCCGTGGAGAAGGCAGGTGTGAGGGGTCCCACCATGTGCATCGTCTTGCTTTCTTACCTGATTTCACCCACAGACCAGACTGCCTAATGATGACAACCATCTGTACTCTGCACAAATTAGACTGTGTGATAGAAATTCTATACAAAATTGCACCAGAAAAGCACCTCATCTTGAAAGGTGATTAAATAACTTATAGGACATACAAAGAGCTGTATGAGAAATAGAGATGCAGCAAGTAAAAGAGAAGTTAATAAAGGCAGAGTCAGGACTGACACAAAAAGAGATGAGAACACCAACAAGAAAATACAATTTAAAGAAAAAGAAGAGTTCTCCACTCTCTTTACAGTTCACATGTTGAACAAGCATAAATCTTCATAGTATTTTTTTGGATCTATCTCCTAAGGCAAAAGAAATAAAGGAAAAACTAAACAAATGGGATCTAATTAAACTTAAAAGCTTTTGCACAACTAAGGAAACCATCAACAAAATGAAAAGACAGCCTACTGAATGGGAGGAAATATTTTCAAATGATACAATAGGTTAATAGCCAAAATATATAAACAGTTCATACAATTCAATATCAAAAAACCTAGTCAAAAACTGGGTAAAAGACCTGAATAAATATTTTTCCAAAGAAAAGATACAGATGGTTAACAGCACATAAAAAGATACTCAATATTTCTAATCATCAGAGAAATGCAAGTCAAAGCCACGATAAGATATCACCTCACCTCTCTCAAGATGGCTGTCATCTAAAAGACTACTAATAACAAATATTGGAGAGGATGTAGAGTTGATAGGAATGTATACTGTTGTGGCCACTATGGAAAACTACAGAGGTTCTGCAAAAAGCTAAAAACAGAACTACCGTATGATCCAACAGTTTCACTCCTGAACATGTATCTGAAGAAAATGAAATCACTAATTCAAAAAGATACATGCACCCAGGGTTCATAGCAGCATTGCTTATAGTAGCCAAGACATGAAAGCAAACTGAATGTCCATCAGCAGATTGATGGGAAAACACATGTGGGACATGTATGTAATAGGCTATTACTCAGCCATACAAGAGAAGCAAAATTTGCCATTTGCAACAACATGGATGAGCTTGGAGGGCATTATGCTAACTGAAATAAGTCAGACAGAGAAAGACAAATGCTATGTATTATCACTTATATGTGAAATCTTAAAAAAAAAGAATGAACACAAGAAAACAGATACAAACTCAGATACAGAAAACTAGTGATTAGCAGAAGGGAGAAGGAAACAGGAAGGAGCAAGATAGGGGTGTGGGGTTAAGAGATACAAACTACTATGTATAAAATAAATAAGCTACGAGGATGTATTATACAGCACAAGGGAGTATAGTCAATATTTTATCAAAGCTTTAAGTGGAGGATAATCTATAAAATTCCTGAATCAGAGACTTCCCTGGTGGTTCAGTTGTTAAGGGGACATGGTTTTGATTCCTGGTCAGGAAACGGAGAGCCCACATGCCGCTGGTCAGCTCAGCCTGCGTGGCGACCACTGAGTCCACGCCCCACAAGCAGAGGTCACACAAGGAAGGTCGAGAGTGCTGCAATGCAACTCCCATGCAACGAAATAAGTAAATAATTTTTTTTTAAGTTGACTCACTCTGTTGTGCATGTGAAACTAATAAAATGTTGTAAATCAACCATACTTCAACTTTTAAAAGTAAGTAACTTTTCTAAAATCAATTTTTGAATTTTCATCTTAAAAGAGGAGAAAATGGTAAAGAATAACATTCTAGTACATATACATAACTGATGTTGGGGTGGAGGTAGAAAAAAAAATTTTTATGAGAAGGAAAAAATCAGGTATCTCAGACTGTTCCTCTGAACTGCCAATGTCAGCAAAGTTTTGAAGTAAAAGAAAGTGTGAAGAGAGAGTTTTATTCCTACTCATTTTTTTTCTCTAAATGCATTAAGGAAATAGATATTCATTTTCAAGCACATATAACTCATGGAACATAGGACCCATGAGCTCTTCTTGAAAAGAAAGATCTATTTTAAGGTGAAATCAAGTCAACCCAGAGCAGATATAAAACAAAGAACTCAGGAAAGGAAATCTGTGGTAAATGGATTGGGGGTGAGCATTAAATTGATTTACATATAAAACCATAACTAAACAACTCTTGCAACTATGGTTACAGAACAGAATGTAAAAATTATAAAGTTTATTAAAAAGTAAAATGCAGCAAAATCAATAGTTTAGGAGACTGAATGTGGGAGGAAGTAGAAGTACATTGATTTCCCCATTTTTCATAAGGAGACAGTAGACTTGTCTCTAGTCATTAATTGACTCTAACCTCCTCCAACTTTGTTCATAGCCTTTGTTCTTAAATTGAGAGGAATTGCTTAGAAAATAATCTCTCCTAAAATAAATCATTTTCCTGACTTTCATCTATTCCTTCAGATCCATATGGAAATTCAGGAGAAATAATTTTATACTTACAGTTTAAAACTGTATATATGAAAGTTCTTATCGCATTTTTAAAAAATAATTGTTTAAAAGAAGTTAATATTTATCCTTAAATTTGTTATTCATCCCAAAGAAAACCACATAATAGTGAAGGAAGAATCTCAGGGCTTCTAGAAACCTTTTCAGTTTTTTACGGTGTCCATTTTCATGAAAAGGCAATCATTGCTGAACCAGAAGATTACCTTTTAGGAAAGAAAAGGAATCTGCAGCATTAACCCCTACACAATGGTGTGTTGACCTGTTACTGACAGCCGGGTCTAATGTGATAAACGTAAGTCATTCTCGACTATCCTTTTTTTATCATTGTCTCTTTGACATTTTGCTGCACTCAGTGACACTTATACCAACTGTTTACTACTCAACAATATAATTATCTGGTAGAGCATGAAACTAATTGATATGTTTTTTTTTTTCCTAATCTATTACTGCCAGAGACTAGAACTTTAATATTTCCATGATGATAACAGTATAGTTTTATTTAACATAAGCATCTAGGAATTTTCCTAACCAGGAAAAGGACCAATGCATGACCATTCCTATGTCATCAGTTTGACTCTGGAGCACATACCTGAAGACTTGAAAGAAAAACAAGACATGCTAACTCCTTGACTCAGGGGTTTGGCTTGTAGACAGCACCCTGAGAAGGGCAAACTATTCCTGGACATATCAGAGCCCATATTTCTCAGCCCTCTTTCCTGTTTCCTTTTTTATCTTTAATTTTCACTAACATTCTATATTTTACTTACTTATTTATTGTCTGTCTTCCCCACCAGTACATACATTCAATGATAGAGGACTTTATTACTGTACTCCCAGATCCTAGCAATGTGACCATGACATATTTGGAGCTCACTAAATAGTTGCTGAATAAATAAATTGAATGCATGAATCTGCAAGTTATAACCATATGTTATGTGTTACCTGCCATAAAGATATATTTTAGAAGGAAGGTATTATTTCCTGGAGTTACCATGTTAGCTATGTTAAGAATGTGGCTTAAAATTTTAAGAATGCACCTTAAATTTTTTGCATGCAAGTGCTTGCAAAAAATGGTATTTGTGGCCTTTAATTGATTCCAGTATTGAAATGACTACAAAGAACTAGACTTTGTGCCAGGACATGTGATCTAGCAACCAAAATTTATACTATTCATTGGAAGTATACATTGGACAGATACAGTGATTTTCAGTGTTATTTTAAACGAAGATCTTTGTAATTCTCATTACCCTATCTCAGAATATGTAGAAGTATTAGAAAGTTTATCTTAAATTCTTCAGTAGAAATCAAATTACAGATTCTTCTATTAATACCATAGTTGTTCCTAAACCATAATAAGTAGTCACATCTTAAGTACAGACAGACTCGTGTTCAAGTTCCAGTAGCTCAATTTGTTAAAGTGGTTAGCGTACCAGAACTGACGGTCACACAGTGGACATTTAGATTTTGGAGAATCACCTAGTCACCAAAACACATTTATAAACTGTAAAATAGAGCGTGTAGAGATGTCTCGTGGTTAGCCACACCAGTTCGTTTCTCGTTTTGGTATGTAGTCAGATTATTTTTTTCTAACCCTAAAATAGATCAGGACTGTAGAACTGGTCCTCATCAGTTGTCTGAGCATAAACTGCATTGGCAACCAAGGAGTCCTCTTGTTTAAGATGGCGTAGCACAGGACAGCAAAGTCTCCGACAATCGGGGCTCCTGACTCATTATGTAGAGCAGAGCTTTCCATCTGCTGACCCAAGCTGCTTTTGTACTATAAGCAAGAGATAAAACTCAGTGTGTTAAGCCAGTGGGAGCTTGTATTTAACCTTTTAGTCCGTTATTGAGTCATAATAAAAATCTTGAATAATATATTTATAATAATGGTATTTACCTCATAATATCATTGAGTGAATGTCTGATACATTTAAAGCAACAAGCTCAGTGTCTGCATAGTCCTTTTAAAATTTTATGATTTATAATTATCATTATTGTTATTGCTAACTCTTTATTCACTTAATCCTTTAAAGTGGGCTCAAGAAGATAAGGGAAGAGAGGAGAGATGTGATTAAATGAGGAAATCAATTTTTAAATGAATAAAAGAAAATTAAGCTGGTCATAACATTTGTAGGGATGAAGATGACATACAGAACTTAAGCTCTGCACCCACAGTATTAGCTTACATTTCATTAGGTTAGACAAGTCTTCCAAGAAGAGTGAAGCAATACAAGTGGCAGAAACAATGTATGAAACTGTTTCAAAAAGTAACTCAACTTATCAGCTCTAGTTAAAGGGGCTACAAGGAAATGAAAGCACCAACCCCCTCCCCTCTCCCACATGGACTATAGGCTGGAAATAAAAATCAGGGACTCTATTATGTAGAAATACAGAAACTTATTCAGAAATCTATGTGGAAAAGCACACATTCTAGAACAGTAAAGCAATCTTGAAATGGAAGAATGAAGTGGGAGGAACCTCTGCTCCCAATGCCATGGTTTACAATTTAGTTACAGTGATCAAGACAGTGTAGTATTGACAGATTCAGAGGCCAATGAAACAGAATAGAGAATCAAGAGACAGATCCACCAAATGCACCCAAATGATTTTTGACAAAGACGCAACAGCAATTCAACAAAGAATAGTCTTTTCAGTAAATGGTGCTGCTGCAATTGGACATCCATAGGCAAAAAAAGAAAAAGAAAATTACCTAGACCAACATCTCACATTTTATTTTAAAACTAATGTAAAATAAATCCTGGACAAATGTATAATTATAAGACTTTCAAAAAAAAAAATGGAGAAAACTTCACGATTTAGGACTAGGCAGAAAGATCTTAGACTTGACACCCAAAGCACAATAAGCAAGGAAAAACTGTAAAGCTGTATCTAATTTGGATTTTAAACTTTTGCTCAGTGAAGGGCCCTGTTAGGAAGATAGACCAGTTACACGCTTCCCAGATGACACTAGTGGTAAAGAATCTGCCTGCCAGCGCAGGAGATGCAAGAGACACTGGTTCGTTCCCTGCGTTGGGAAGATCCCTCGGAGAAGGAAATGGCAACCAGCCCCAGAGAAATAAAACTACAAAAAGTGTGAAAATGATTCAGCTGGTTATATCATGGGATAAGCCTTGATATTTGCTATTTCTACAGAAAATTAGTGGAAGTATTTTTCTTAGCATTTTAGTTAAGGCTTTTACAATTCTTTCTACCAACTGTCAAGGACAAATAGCCTACCCATGTGTATCAACCATGTTACATTGGAACATAAAAATACCGTGATTTTCTAACCAAGAATTTGTGTTTAATAGCTGAGACTGATTTTTAGGTGAAACAAACAGAACTATCTACTAACTTGATCACAGAATAACTATGCTGTTACATGGTATGTCAGCAGGAACTGACTTCATTGGAAAAGGCCATTCCATGCCTGATAAAAATGTCATTTTGGTCACATCTGGAGAAATATGGTAATCTGTAAATTTTACCGTTCCAGAGAGCTGGTCTCATCGAAATGCAGGAAAGGGACCAACTGGTCCCGTGCCCTGAGCCTTGTTACTGTGTTCCCATTCCTCAGATGGAGCCGACTGATGCTGTAGGCCAGAACTGCTTTCACCTTCCTCTGGATGCCCCACACTCTGAATGTTTGTGCCCTTCCCCCATCCCCATTCAAGCGTTGAAATCCTAAGTCTAGAGCTGATGGGCATTAGGAGGTGGGGCCTTTTGGGAGGAGTCAAGGTCGTAAGAGGACAGTCCTCATGAGTGTCCTCCATGGAGATCCCGTGCCTCTCCCCAGGGGTTGTCTTTCTTAATAGTCTGTTTCCTTTTGGTCTCAGTAGAACACCCTGAGCTGGCTACGAACTGGAGAGGAACTGGAAGGTAGCTGAACTCACCCGGAGTTTACTCACTCATAACCAAATTCATAATTTTAAATACAGCTGGTCACCGAAGGTCAGCACACGGGCCTGATATCGTATCTGCTCTTTCAAGAGGATCTGTGCAGAGCTACCCTTTTATTTAAGAAATATTGCTCAGCATGGCTTAGAGATAATAAACTTTACTGGGGAGCCACAGGGGCTGATTTGTCCCCGGAAACCTGCTCTTTCAAAGTTTTGCTGTGTTTTATTGGAAAGTCACTGAGTTGGTACTTGTTCCTCCAGATATAATCTTTCTCTAAATAACCACCCAACAATGTGTGGTTATAGATGACTGACAGGATGTAATGAGAACATTTGTTTGCTCAACCACTGAACTTTTTTGTTCCTAAGAAAGAAATATAAAACTAAATAATTCATATAACATTACCAACTCCCACAGTATTGATTATCATCATTGTCATCAATTTGCTGCCCCTCCAGCCATCCCAGCAGGTTATTATTTACAGATTGTGGTATTATTTGCTGCCAGGATTCCATTTTTAAAAATGAGTATAAACAACAGGAGGAAATTCTGGGCACCCCAGAGAGTTCCTTTCCTCTTGAAAATAACATAAGCTGTACCTCTGATTTTTAATTAATCAGATGTCAAGAGCTGATCCTAAAATTTCAAGTAGGATCAAAATGAGCAGCAAATGATAAGACCAAAATAATTGCAAGGAGTAAAGAATGGAAGTTATTAGAATGCATTTCTTTATGATTTAAGACCAATGAATAGAAATCAAATTTTGATCATTTTTATTGACAAAAGGCTACAATTAAATGATATATTTATCAATTAGATTATAAGATAACAACAGTCTGTTTTATTATAAGGTCCAGCTCCTGGATGTGGAGAGAAAAATATAAAATATGGCAAGCTATTAAAAATTACTTATCATTTATTACCAATGAGGAGATTTTTAGTTAAATATTAAAGAATTACCTTGAAGCATTTCCTTTCCCCTTCAGAAGGCTGAGAGTATTCTATTTATCTTATTTCAGGAGCCACGTTAGTAACAAGCTATGTGACATGCAGAACGGGTAGCTAGGGAAAAAACACTATTATGTCAAAGTGCAAAGCATACCCTCTGCGCTGTATACAAAAAGAGGGCTGGGGGGGAGGTCCTTTCTACTCTAAAAATGCTTAGTTAATAAACATTTTTGATAAGTTGTCTCCTCTAAGTCACACAAGCAACCAGAATAATAGCAATTTATAGTTCTAGATTTTCTTGGTGCTGGGTCTATCTGTAAACGTAAGCTTTTCACAGTTTGTTCTGGCATTCGTGATAAGTATTTTCTTACCTTCAAAATTATCACCAAGGTACACTTTCAACAGTGTGAACAAAAACAGTTTAAAGAGATCATGAAAACAGTGCCCCAAAAACAACAACAAACCCCAAAGCAATCTTCAACCCCCATTCATGTGCCTGAAAGTGGGCACAGGTGTAAGTCAGGGAAGCTGTATTGATTTCTGTGCTTCAATAGCTGAAGAATTACCTTATAGTCTTAACCACCTTGATTATATAATTTTCCCACATATGTTTCCCTCAAAACTGAGAGGGGCCCCTAATGTATAAATCTTTAAAAATTCGTAATACCAAACAAAGCATTTAATGTGTAGGGGATGATAAAGTCTACTTGAATTCAATCTACCCAACTTATTCATTATACAGACTTTTAAAATAAAATAACTGAAATTGTTTATTTTTTTTCTATGCATTTTCATCAACGTGGCCCAAACACATACAAACACACAACCCACATCCTCTTTTTATAGCCCTCTGATATACTTTGAATTCAACTACTTATGCCCATTTGGCTTTCAAAGAATGAAATACATTCTGAATTGCTTCACAAATTACAGTCACTGCCCTCCTCCTCCCCACCAGCAAGCTTTGCCTAACCACTTGGTATTCTTATAGTGCTTTGGATTTGCCAAGGGTTTTAAAATACTTTTTATTCTCTAGGCTATCATATTCTTGAGGAGTAACCATATTTCAAACGTACTTTATTACCTTATAGTTGCTTCTAGTCTTCCTGGTGGCTCAGATGGTAAAGAATCTGCCTGCAATGTGCAAGACCGAGATTCGATCCCTGGGTCGGGAAGATCCCTTGGAGAAGGAAATGGAAACCCACTCCAGTCTTCTTGCCTGGAGAATCCCATGGATGAAGGAGCCTCACGGGCTATAGTCCATGGGGTCACGAAGAGCTGGACACGACTGAGCGACTGAGCACACACATACATCACTGAGGAGGAGAAATAAGGAATCAGAGGGGATGTCCTTGAACAGTAGTAGTTTCAGAGTTTTTATTCAGAGTATTAATATTTCAACCAAGTGGAAAACTTTGGAACAAATAGCATAATGTGAATTAGGTCATCATTCCTTTCCTATAATTTAGATTTATTATTATTCATGTGAAACTGCTGGCTACCCAACCTCCTAAAGCCAACTTTCTGCCAAATCAGACTTGTCAGTAAATCACTAATCCACTGATGATTTTTCAAATTCTATGACTTTTTTTTTTTCTCTTCATTTATATCACATCACTCTGGGTCCCTTGAGATAATCATATTTCACCTTCAACTAAAGAAAGAATAAAAATCTGAATAAATAGAATGTACATTTCAATAATTACACTGTTTCAGAAATATATCAGCCATGAATCATGTTGCCTTTAGCAATTTTCAGCATCATTTGCTTATATATACTCAGATTATATATCAATACATCTCAAGAATTCAGAAGCAGTAAACGACATAGTGTTACAAACTGAAACTGCAAATCAACAACCAGTGGTGATTGCTATTTGTACAATACAGTATTATTCACCATTACTCTCAGTCATAAACCCTTCAGACTTTGCACAGTAATTCATGTATTACTAGCGGCACATTGATTCATGACCTGCCTTAATTTTATTCTATGATCTTGGACTTCTTTCCTTGTTACCAATATTCATTTAAATCCCAGCAATCATTTCTTATCCAATATTGACTTCAAAAACCGACCCCAACTGTAGTAATCCATGAAATTCTTCAGAAGTGTGCAATGAAAACATAATGAAAAGCTTTGCAATTGAGTCCTGGCTTAAATGTTTACTTCTATAACACGGGACACATTGTTTGTTTCACTTTAGCCTTAGATTCTTCATTTGTAAAACTGAATGGTAATTATACCTATTTCTCAAGTATACAGTTATTCTATAATGAAATAATTTAAAACAAGTAATCATCAGAAGTTATAGAACATGTAAATTGTTTGTAAATGTCTGTGCTTAGTCATTCAGTTGTGTCCGACTCTTTGTGACCCCATGGACAGTAGCCCTCCGGGCTCCTCTGTCCATGGAGATTCTTCAGGCAAGGATACTGGAGTGGGTTACCATGCCCTCTTCCAGGGGCATGTAGACATTAAATGTCTAGATGCTACTATTACACTTGGAGTCTAGGCTTAGGACCTAGCAGTTGAATAACACAGTGTATTCTGTCTGTCTTACCTTCCAGAATAGATTGCATATATAGTGATGCTAAAAAATTTGTAGAGAAATTTTATTGTCTTCTGCAAAACATGTTGTGAGTACAGTGCTAAACAAATACCCATTTCAGTAAAATTTGCTTAGAGATAGATGGGTTCTTTTTCTTATTCTTTCAACTAGATGACTAAATAGATTAACAAATGTGTTTAACTTGATGGCTCTCGCTTGACATTTCACTACCTCTTTTCTTCAAAAGCAATTAAAGCATTTGAGTGATTTCTTAAAGAGAGTTTCTCTCTGGAACAAAATATTGGAGGAGTAAATAAACAAACAAAGCAGGGACTGTCTTGCGATGGAAATGAAACCTGGTTTTAGGACAAAGCAATAATAAAAATCACTGAAGAGGAGATCACATAGACAGAAAACTATAACTGAGTAGGAATCAGCCAAGAAAGGAAACAGAGGAATTTGAAAATGGACAACTTCAAGTTGCTGCTACACTGAGAGCAATTGGGGAGCTATAGGGAAATGAGTTTTGGTGACCATCATAATCTAGCTTTGAGATCTTGCACAAATAGTTTAAATTCTGTTTACTCAAGTTTCCTCATCTCTAAGATGGGGCATAATAACATTTTGTTTGTAAGAGTAGGGAATATTGTTTAAGCAACTGTTAATCTTATCAAAAAGCAAGTTCTCTTACTGGTTCCCTAACTTTGGAAATTTCCTCTAAACATTAGTCTTAAGCGGAGTGACCTAGAATGATCAAATCTAAGTAGGTAATTAACTAACATAATTAAGCCAATACCAAGGTCTTGACTTTTCTTTATGATCAACTGAAAAATAAACCTTTGTCTCTTACTTATGTGACATGTTTTCTAAAAAACTGTTTCCTAATACCAGACAAATTATTCAGTAATCTGTAATGATTTCATGTAATAAAATACAAAAATGTATATTAAAAATTCATTCATTCACAATTAACTCAAAATGTACCACAGACATAAATGCAAAAGTTTAGAATTTCTAAAAGATAATATAAGAGAAAGTCTAGATGACCTTGGGAAGGACAATGACTTTTAAGATACAAAGGCATGATTAATGAAAAATAATTGAAAAGTTAGAATTATTAAAATTAAGACTTCTGCTTCATTAAAGATACTGCCAATAGAATGAAAAGACAGGCTACAGATTGGGAGAAAATATTTGCAAAAGATATAGCTGATAAAAGAACGGATTCCACAGTATGCAAATACTCTTAAAATTCAACAGTAGGAAAGCAAAAACCCAGTTTGAAAATGGGAAAATGATCTGAATAGACACCTCACGAAAGAAGATATACAGATAGCAAATAAGCATTTAAAAGACACTCAACACGATACATCATCAGGGAAACACAAACTGAAACAATTAAAAATTAAAACTACACACCTATTAGACTGTGGAATCCAAAACACTTACCAAATGCTCATGAGGCTGTGGATTAATAAGAACCCTTATTAACTGCTGTTGGGAATGTAAATGGGCAGCCACTTGGGAAGACAATTTGACAGTTTCTTACAAAGTATACTTCCTACCCTATGATGTGGCAATTATGTTCCTTGGTGTTTACCTAAAGGAGGTGAAAGCTCATGTGCGTACAAAAAACCTGCACATGAATGTGTTCAGCAGCTTTGTTCGTAATTGCCGAAACTTGGAGGCAACCAAGATGTACTTCAGAAGGTGAATGGATGAATTGACTGTGGTACACCAGAGAACAGAAGATTATTCAGGGCTGAGTCATCAAGCCATGAAAAGTCATGGAGGAAACGTACATGCATATTACCAAGTGAAAGGACCCAATCTGAAAGCACTACAATACTTTACGATTACAACTATAAGGCACTCTGGAAAAGTAAAATGACCAGTGATTTCTAGGAGTTATGGGGAGAGAGGAGAAAATAGGTGCTGCACAGAGGATTCTGGCAGTGAAAATACTCCGTGTGATCTCACAGTGATGGAGAAATGTTTGGATATTTCTATTCGTCCAACCCCGTAGAATGTACAGACGAAGAATGAACCCAAAGGTGAACTATGGACTTTGGATGATTATGATGAGTCACTGTAGGTTCATGCTTGGTAACAAATGCACCACTCTGGTTGGGAATGTTGATCACAGGGGAGACTGTGCTCTGGTGAGGGGCAGAGGGTGGACAGGAAATCTCCATATTCACCATTCAGTTTTGCTGTGAACCTAAAACTACGGTTCTAAAAATACAGTTTAAAATACGTGTCTAAAATACAGGTCTAAAGAATACAGTTTGTTTGCTTTTAAAAGAACTCTAGTAAGACATCTAGAGAGGCACATATAAGTATAAATCATTGATAACTTCAAGACAAATGCCAAGCTAGTTATGTTGAGTGTTAACATCTGAGCTTGAGTTGGATGAAAGAGATGAGACCAGGTCCCACAAGTCACGAAGAAGGTCCCACACAGCCTGTCCAGTTTCACCTGTGACATGCAACATTTACTTCCTTAACCCCACTGTGTCCAGCCTTCTTTATACCTGACCTCATTCCTGTTTGCAGCCTTTTTAAAAACTGATTTTCAAATTCCTTATTTCCACGCTCATCCTAACCTGATTCTAATTCATGTTATTGCTCTGGTTTTGATTCCTGGCTGTATCCTGTCTCTATTTAACTTGAAAGAACACAGCAGTAAAAATTCTGGGCCCTTTTCTTGGCATTAACTAGAATATGGCAAAAATGTATTTAGATGGTACTCACCTATTTTCTCAAAAAGGGTAAATTTAAACCACTTCTGTATACTTACATGTTAAGTTTTATTCTCAAAAATAACACTTTTGTGGTGTATTAAAATAAAAATTGACTTTTTAGTCTAATAAAACAGACTGCAGAATTGTTTGGAAATAGTTACTGTATAATTTCTAGAGCTTCCCTGGTGGTTCAGAGTTAAAGAATCCACTTGCACTGCAGGAGACATGGGAAACATAGGTTTTTTCCCTGGGTGGGGAAGATCTGCTGAAGAAAGAATGGCAACCCACTCCAGTATTCCTGCCTGGGAAATCCCATGGACAGAGGAGCCTGGTGGGCTACAGTCCATGGGGTGGCAAAGAGTGGGACACGACTAGAGCGACTTAGCACACACGACATCTTATGCATCAAAATAACGATAATCAACCAACAGAAGATACACCAGCAGCAATGAGAAATACACACATTCACACACACAGAGGCATTAGGGATTTAGTTTCTGCCTTCCTTCAAGACCAGGGCAAGAGATGATTTCTTTAAAAGCTAACTTTGAAAAGATCTGCTGCAAAAAAATGTTATACACTTAACAAGTAAGTTAGGCATTGTTTTTTTTTAACCCCCGAAAAGTGTCTTATTTTATTCATGTGCATATTAAGAAGATTGCTCAACTTTGACTCAGTTGTCAGAAATTCTAAACTTGCTAGTCAATCTTGAAGGATCATAAAGCAGAAACACATCAATGAATATGAAGTTGGTATCTCCCTTGATCAATATGACAGTGATTACTTATACCTTCATCCTTACTACTCATCCTTATCACACTAAATTAGGAAAAACGGTATAAAATTTTAATTTTCTTAAATATGTCTGTTTAAATAATTTTTTTCTCCTCTTTATTTAAATAGTAGAAAATAGAGATTAAATGAGAATAGATTTGGAAATTTTATTCAGAAATAAGTATTTGTGTTTTATTTGCGTCTACCTGCTCTTCATAAACAAAACGTTCTTCATAAACATTTTGAAGATAGTGGAAGATTTAAGAGGCATACAGCTAACAGTAACAGAAAATTTCATCCCAAGCCAGTTTAAACAGTAATAAAAATGCTTTATCTCACATAGCAAGAAGTTCTGAGGCGAGCAGAACGTAGGCGAGCTTAAGCCCAAAGTTCTCTTCATCCTTTCACACTGCCTGCGTGGCTCTCAGCATAATGTCTCACAGACACAAGATGGATGCCAGAGTTCCAGCAGTCTCATGCTGACTCCACAACAATCAGCAGGAAGACAAGAAGTTTCTTCCTGTGTGTCTTTTGTTCTGAGAGTAAGCATTCTGAGGGGAGAAATGACAGAAGATATGCCCCAAGCCCATTTCTAGTGGGTGGGTGGTTTCAATCACTGGCAAGGAAAATTGGATTACCAAGACTAACCTGGGGACAAGTGAAGAAACTGGATAAAGGAATAAATCAACATCTTTTCCTAAGGATAAATCCTGCAGGCACCATCAGTGGCTGTTATGTAACTGAAAAGCAAAAATTTTTCCTGGCTTTATCGAGGTGTAATTGACAAATAAACATTGTTTATCTCTAAGATATACAAGGTGATATTTTGATATGTGGATACACTGTGAAATGATTATCACAGTCAACTAGTTAACACATCCATCACCTTGTATAGTTTCCTTCAGTGTGTGGGGAGAACACTTAAAATCTACTCTCGGCAAATTTCTAGTATGTAATACAGTATTATTAATGATGGTCACCATGCAATACATTAGCTCCCCAGGATTTATTCATCCTGCATAATTGAAACTTTGTCCCTTTTGAGTAATCTCCCTGTTTCCTCCGCTCCCCGGCACCTGGAAACCACCATTCTATTCTCCACTTTTGTCAGATTCCACTTATAAACGATATCACACGGTATTTGTCATGGGTTCATTCTCTGGCATACCAATATCCTTTGGGTAGTTCCATGGCATAATTGTGAACATTATAGACTCTGAGAAGCAAATTATAATAAACAATTGAGACACTGCTTAATTGTTCTTTGTTGTTGCTGTTCAGTTGCTAAGTCACGTCTGACTCTCTGCGACCCCATGGACTGGGCATGCCAGGCTTCCCTGTCCTTCACTGTCTCCCAGAGTTTGCTCAAACTCATGCCCATTGAGTCGGTGATGCCATCCAGCCATCTCATCCTCTGTTTGTCCCCTTCTTCTCCTGCCTTCAGTCTTTCCCAGCATCAGGGTCTTTTCCAAGGAGTCAGTTCTTTGCAGCATCATTTTTTCCAGTGAATATTCAGGGTTGGTTTCCTCTAGGATTGACTGGTTTGATTTCCTCACTCTCTAAGAGACTCTCAAGAGTCTTCAATTAAATATATACACATATATGTATATTTGGAGTGTAATTACTTTACAACGTTGTGTTGGTTCCTGCTACAGTGACGTGAGTCAGTTACACACATACACACATCCCCTCTCTCTGGGGCCCCCTTCCCAGCACCAGCCCCCCCATCCCACCCTTAGAAGCCGTCACAGAGCACTGAGCTGCACTTCCTGTACTTTTTTTTAATGCTTGCTTCTACAAACTAAATTCCAAAATCCTTTATGTATTTTCATTATACACAAAGTAGATATGCAGTGAACATTTTTCACAATCCATTATAATACAATAAGTCAAATAAAATGACTCTCTCTAGGGTTTGGCATAAGAAACTTGCCTCCAGTCATGAATTTCAAAATAATAAATAGTGTTTTATTTAGTTTAATGCAAGCTGCTATAATTGTAATTAGTCCCCAAATGTATAAAGTTAAAAAAAAAAAAAAAGACAAAAAACAGATAAGTCTGTTTCTAGCCTGCCCAACGGTACTTGTCAGCCAACAGCATAACGTGGCTCACGCTCATGCAGTCATTTCTGGACCCAGGATAAGAAAGTTTCCGCTATCTTTACTTTGCAAGTTTCCCTAGGGGTTATCTCTCTTCCAGCCTGCTGGAATGGGCACAGAGCATGGGACAAACCATACGGTCCTCCTGAACCAGGCTTGGAAATGGTCCAAGTCGTTTTTCACTCCCATCCCGTTGGCTGGTGTCGCAGCGTCCCAGCGACTGTGGCTGGGAAGGGAGCCCAGATGTGTGCTGGCAGGAGGGCAACACAGACGAGAGGCACTTGGACACACATGGGGCGTGTTGTACACTGATGACCATGCTTAATTCTCATCATTACCCCATGATGTAAGTGTGATTAATACCTCCGTATTGCATATGAGAAAACAGACACATTCAAATAGATTAGCCAATTTTTTCCCCAGTAAGTAGTGACATGCTAAGTTGCTTCAGTCATATCCAACTCTTTTCAACCCCATGGACTGTAATCCACAAGGGTCCTCTGTCCCTGGGATTCTCCAGGCAAGAACACTGGAGTGGTTTGCCATGTCCTCCTCCGGGGGATCTTCCTGACCTAGGGACTGAACTCATGTCTCTTAACGTCCTCTGCATTGACAGGTGGATTCTTTACCACTAGCACCACCTGGGGAGCCCAGGTAGCGTCACCTGGAGTCAAAATTTCTAAGTGTTATCCTTTAATGTTCCATCTGGTTCTCTGAGGAGAAATAAACTTTAGTTACTTGTCCTCTCAAGGTTGTCTCAGTCATTCAGAGAGAGAGAGAGTTCAGCCAGGTTTCAGCTGCCAGAGCCTGCCTTCTGCAGAGTGTCTGCGCTCCTACATAATGAAGTCTCAGTCACCCACTGCACTTGATGCTTTAACACACAACCTTTACTGGCTGCCTCTGCCCACCTGTATCAGTCCATTTATCCACCGGTGTTCTCAGAAATTTCCACAAAAACTGCTTTCACTCAGACCCTGTTCCAGGGTCTGCTTCTGAGAGAATCAAAACTAGGATAATTCACCTTAAAAACAACTTTGAGTGAAAAACAAAGTTGCAGAAGAATTCACAGAGCTTGCTGCTGCTAAGTCGCTTCAGTCGTGTCCGACTCTGTGTGACCCCATAGACGGCAGCCCACCAGGCTCCCCGTCCCTGGGATTCTCATGGCAAGAACACTGGAGTGGGTCGCCATTTCCTTCTCCAATGTGTGAAAGTGAAAAGTGAAAGTGAAGTCGCTCAGTCGTGTCTGACTTGTAGTGACCATCGCGATGGACTGCAGCCCACCAGGCTCCTCCGTCCATGGGATTTTCCAGGCAAGAGTGCTGGAGCTTGGAGACATGCAAAACTAAATAACATTGTATAGGCATATATATAAATATATACATGACAAATCACTTTTTAACAGTGTGAAGGAATGAAACATGCAATTCAGGACAGTGCTGCTTTGCGTGAATAACCACATGGGATGGTTTTGTTAAGCATCTACTGGACTGGGCTGAAAAGCATTTTCCACAATTCCTTTTTCTGCATGTTTCCCATTAGTTCCAGCTGCAGGGCTGGTTCAGTGGTCAAGAATCCACCTGCCAATGCAGGCAACATGGGTTCAATCTCTGGGTCAGGAAGATGCCCTGGAGAGGGCATGGCAACCCACTCCAGTACTCTTGCCTGGAGAACCCCATGGACAGAGGAGCCTGGCGGGCTGCAGTCCATGGGGTCAGAAAGAGGTGGACATGACTGAGTGAAAGAGCATGCACGCAAGCCTGACAAATTGAAGTCTGAATTGAATCCCCCAAAAGAGGGCCAATGGCCCTCAATCAATTCCCAGTTCACACATCCAGAGACCCTCAAATTCAGGGGAAACCAGGTTCCATTGATGAAAAGATGCTACTACACAGCAAAGAAAAAAAAAATTAGAGTGTAAATCATCTTCTTTGCTGGTCTTTAAATGTCCTGTTGTCCTGTTACCAGGATGAAAGCTTTGGGGAAGAAAAAATAATCAGACATCTATTAGGGATTCACAGACATTGACTCAAAATTTACAGCACTTCCTGTGGTCCACCAGAAAGAGCAAGGAGCTAGCAGGTCAGATAAGCCATTTGGTCTCAAGTCTATCTCACAGCAGCTCTCCCATCTCTGTGATTATTTTTCCTGGTTCTGGAATGGATAATTAGAAATAATGTATAGCGCTTCTCAGGATTTCCACACGGTCATCTGACCGTGGCTTGAGGGCCATTTAACAGGGAGAGTTAAATGGAAGTCCCTGAAACGGTCTCTGCCTTTGCTTTCTTTTTTTTTTTTTTTTTCATTCACTGAAGTATATACTTGATCTCCAGTGTTATATTAATTTCTGCCATATAGCAGTGGTTCATTTATACATATACATATTCTTTTTCACAGTCTTTTCCTTTATGGTTTATCACAGGATAGTGAATACAGTTCTCTGGGTTTGTTGTTTATCCATCCTGTACATAACCCCAAATTCCCAATCCTTCCCTCCCCTGATTCAAAGGCTCTGCCTTTGAACAATAGTAAACCAAAGGCAATACCACATTCCTGGAAGGACCGCAGGACTTACTGCCGTCATCAAGGACATAAAAAACGCAGGGGTGTTGGTTCCATTCAAATCGCCTGCTGTGCCTATATAGAAAACAGATGGGTGTTGAAGAATGAAAGTGGATTATTGAAAATTGAATCAGGTGGCAACTCCACCAGCAGCTTCTGTTCCAGATGTGGCTTCTTCACTGGGGCACAGAACACACCCCCTCGTATCTGGAATTAGCTGTTGATCTGGTAACTACTCTCTACCAGGGAAGCTGTGGCGTGCTGGCCAGATCCAGCCTGCAGCCTGTTTTTGAAGAGGCTTTGAGCTAAAAAATATTTTTTTTTTTACATTTTTTTTAAGAGCTTAAAAAAAAAAGTAAAGAATCTGTGACATAGAGTCCATATGTGGTCCTCCAAGCCTAAATTATTTATCATCCGGCCCTTTACAGAAAACAAAGTTTGCTGACCCCTTGTGGGGCTTTAAAGAAAATGTTTCTATATTGCTGTGTTTTGAGGACTTCCAGAGCCAATTTTGCCCAGACTTGGGAAGTGAGCTGAAAACAAGTATTGGAGGGTAATTTATGAGTGTTTAGGCAAAAAAAAAAAAAAAAACCCTCGGGCTGTATTTCCAAGATTGTGACAAGGAAACGAGAGTTTACTATAATGCTTACTCTGCTTTGTCCCTTAACATTTATTTTTTAAGTTTAAACGTACATAAAAGTTGCCGAAATAGTGCAATTGGTGGTTCTAGGTAAAGGGTACATAATACCCACATATTCTTTACCTAGAATTACCCATTGTAAACATTGAGCCATACTTGCTTTACTTATTTTCCTCTATATATACACAATAAGAAGTCTTTATAATATGGTTTTGTAAAAAAAAAAAAAAAAATGCTAGAACACACAAACCTGATAAAAAGCAGAATGACTGGGACAGAGCCGTGGTACCATCTCTTCCCTTCTGGCCGGTATCACTCCATGGGCACCTGGAAATTAAGTTCTCCTCATTTTCTTCTTCTTATTCTACAATCTAGAGTCAAATAACCCAATTTCCCAGTGAAGAGACTGCTCTGATCACAGAAGTCCCCCTGTCTAGAACTGAACTACATTCTTGGATGTGCTGTGCTTAGTCACTTAGCCCTGTTCGACTCTTTGCAACCCCATGCACTGTAGCCTACCAGATTCCTCTGTCCATGGGGATTCTCCAGGCAAGAATACAGGAGTGGATTACCACACCCTCCTCCAGGGGATCTTCCCAACTCAGGGATCGAAGCCAGGTCTCCCGCATGGCAATCAGATTCTTTACTAAGCCACCAGGGAAGCGCATTCTAGATGGTCCAGCAGAAATGCCCCCCACTGCAGAACTGTGCGTTGGCTATTTCTGAATTTTGGTCTTACATTGCTAAGTGAACATCTTGGTACACAATTTCTATTTGGGACCAGTTATTGGTCACATAAAATCTCATTGTACATTAGACAGTGTAGAAGAAGTGCCACTGTGAATACACATTTGCATTTTACGTTCCATTTTCCACACACACGACTCATGATGATGAAGCCAGTAAGTCTGAAACCTTGCTGCGCAGGTCACACCTCTCTGAGCTCCCCCGTCTTGCACGCCCTCACCAGGAGAGGCGGATTCCAGTCCATTGCACCACTGCTCATCTCGAGGGGAAATGAGAGTTAAATGATCTCAGCTGGACATAACCTACTTTCTTATCTTCAAGAATAAAAAACACTTTCCTGAAGCTGCTACTGTTATGCTGGCAAGGTGACTCCTGGTCGGCCGGGGCCAACTTGGGTCACGCTAGGGCTACTGAAGCACATCACACTCTGGCATCGTCTTTTGACTTCTGAAAGCTCACACGGAAATCACAAAAACTACAACTTTCTCTCAAAGGCACTGACACCCTGACCCCTCCTAGTAATCAGTTAAGCTATTGGTTCACCACGTGGAAGACATGTCAAAATCAACCAGGGAAGGTTTTTTCACTGTTCTGGCTTCAAGAAGACGTTCATCCCAGACCAGCCAAATAGATTTTCTAGGATTTATACGTGTTTCATCAAAGGCAATTGATGCTCTTGTAATTCTGATAAGCTTGCTGTTTAAGTCCCTGATAAAGCTCTACTGGTTAAGAATCTTTAACTTAAAAATATGATTCTTTGCAAGACCATGCACTGTAGCCCACCAGGCACCTCTGTCCATGGGATTCTCCAGGCAAGAAGAGAGTGGGTTGCCATGTACTCCTCCAGGGGATCTTCCTGACCCAGGGATCGAACCCAGGTCTCCTGCATTGCAGGTAGATTCTTTACTGTCTTGAGTCACCAGGGAAGCCCATAGTAATTATTACAAAGGCTAACAATTTTAGACAGACATGTGCAAAATAGATAATTATTTTTTCATTGTTACTGAGGGACAGAGAATAAGATTACCTAAAATTTCCCATAGTTCCTGATCCCTAATCTATTCTTATTGTCAGTGATTATATAGATTTTAAGATTTTAGATCCTAAGTAATGTAACAATTTTCCACATTAATACATATTTTATAAATACAGAAAAATTTCCAAAGCTTATGATTCTATGTTAATTATCTTTTTTATTGCTTAATTATTAAGTATTTAGATACTTTTGGAATATGTATTTAAAACCAACTAAAATAACATGCTTTTTTTAAAAAAATCAGAAACCTTCAACTCTGAAACATGCTAGTGATAAATACATCATTATATAAATACACTATATTCAGTTACTCATTCTACGAGCACTTACTGAATGCATACCTCTTGCCAAGCATGTTTTAGCAATTGGGAGTATAGCCCTGGAAAAAAAAGTCAGGCCATTCAGAGCTTACATTTATTGTGTATTTGAGAGGGGAAGCAGTCAACAAACAACATACATGATAAAGAAGAGCTTATACAAAATAAAGCTGCGGGATGAAGGGATTAGGCAGAGTGGGCGGCCAGCAGGTGTAACTGATAAACTCATTAAGACTGGCATTAGAGTAGGTGACCTAAAACAGCGAGTGAGCCCTGAGGACATCCAGATTATTCCAGGCAAAGGGGGGTCTGGGGACAGGAAGGGGCAGAGGCTGTTATGGCGTGAACAAGCAGCTGGGAGGCAGGGATGCAGGTGGGAAAACGTGGGGGCCGTGGGAAAGCACCAGAGGCTCTGTCGGACCACACCAAGGCTGACTTAAACAACAGGATTTCATTCTCACTGTCCCTGGAGGTCAGCAGTCCAAGATAAGGGCGTCGCCAGGGTTAGTTCTTGAGGCCATGAGACAGCTTCTGTCGCACGTCTCTCTCCCCGCTTCTGGAGATTCGCGGTTGTGATCTTCGGCCTTCCTTCACTTGCAGAAGCCTCACCCCAACCTCTGCCTTCATCTTCATTTGGCATTCTCCATGTAAGTGTCTGTTTCCAGATCTCCCCTTTTTGTGAGGACACCAGTCACATGGAATTAGGACGCACCCCATTTCAGTATGGCTTTATGCTAACTGGGGCTTCCCTTCAGACGGTAAAGAATCTGTGCGGGAGACCTGGATTTGATCCTGGAACAGGATAATCCCCTGGAGAAGGGCATGGCAACCCACTCCAGTATTCTTGCCTGGAGAATCCCATGGACAGAGGAGCCTGGAGGGCTATACAGTTCATGGAGCCATAGAGTCAGACATGACTGAGTGATAAACACACGCTTATGCTAATTATGCCTGTTAACAACCTACTTCCAAGTAAGGTCACATTCTGAGGTGCCAGGGGTTGCAACTTCATTCTATGAATATGGGGGGACATATTTCAATCAGTAACATGGCTGTTATTGCCAAATGAGAGAAGCAGCCGTTGGAATGTTCTGAGCAGACAAATGCCACGATCCCCCTTAAATTATAGGAGGACGCCTTTCGCTGCTCCTTTGACGCTGGGCTGCAGTCAGGCAAGGCTGGAGCAGCGGAGCCTGGTGACGGGCCTGGACACGGCAGCCTAAACACAGATGGGCCATTCCTGCGCCAGAGACATTCTCACCAAGAGATACGCTCATGGTGTATCCAGTGTGAAAAATACATGATCAAAGCAAATCTGTTTTTTCGATAATACACTCTCCCCATTTGATGCTACTTTAGAGAAGAAACCTTGAGACTCTAGATTTCCACTTTGTTGATAGTGAGAGTGAGGTGCTGGGTCTAAAACTACAATTTAGCAGTTGGATCAAGGACTCAAATCCAATTATTCTAGCTTTAAACTCTGCAATTAATACTTAATACGATCAGGTTTTACAAATACAAAATACATCAAACTCATGGATCTCGGGTTTTTCATCTTCTATACGAAATAATTAATTACAACCTGATCTCTATCAAATTTGCTTAAATTTTTAAAAACTATGTTTCTATAATTACAAATAACTTACAATTAACAAGAGGGAAAAAAATTACTTTGTGGAAGATGAGTCTTGACTGCCCTTTTTGCTTGCACAGAGAAAAACTTGCATCCCAGAGAACCAAAAAATAAATAGTAAAAATAAAATGGTTACATGTTTTCAATTAATTTATTTAGAAAAATGAAGGTTTACAATTGGTGCCTTAAGGCAGGAGACCATGAGTTCAACAAGTTAGTATTAATAATACAGACTTTCAAAAACCTTTATAGATTAGTCCAAAGTAGAAAATTATTTTCTGCCCACTCTTGGACTCAGACACATTCAGAAAAAATATATATTTATAAAAATAAAACGGCAAACCTAATCCCATCAATAAACTGATAGTCTTAACATCAGTTTGTCTGAACAACCTCTGTGTAATAAGAATAGCTGAGTGATTTTTCCCTGCCCTACCTCCATATCATATGAAGTGATGATGAAAATATTTTTGCAAAATCAAAAACATCCCTGAAACAAAACACAAGAAACAGTAAGAACAAATATCCACTAAATAAAAACAGTATAACTAATTGGTTTACTATTCATACAGACCAGTCCTTCAGCCTCTAGACATCTAGCTCTTCATGTTATTTCTACGTCAGACACCAGGGAGCACACGTGTAAAGAAGATGGAAATCCCCGGTCGAATCCACCTCAACTTCAGATGGCAGTTTCAGAAATACTAATGCAATGCATACAATAAAACAAAAAGGACTGCCAGCTATAATGAAGTGCGCTGCTGATAAAAACACTCTCTCGCTGAAACATCTTTAAAAACTGTGAGCACCGGATTAAGCAATGGCAAGCATATAGGATCCTGGACTTCAGAAGTTAGAAAGAGAACTTTATTGCAACTGAAAGAGAAGGCAGAAGTCCAACTTAACTAAAGGATATTCCCCCTACTGACATGTGATAACAGTAAGATCCATCACTGAATTAGGATGTTCAGTGTATCTATGTTCTATAAGATTCATTAAGAAACCTACCTTTAAAAAAAAAAAAAGAAACCTACCTTTATTTTGAAGTAATTTTTCCTAAAATGAAAACAACATTCCTAATAAACCCTGCTATCACACTGAAGGGAAAACCATACTAGTGAGCAAAAATTTTCAATTTGTTTTGTGAAGATACTGTGACAGTATCTTAGAGACAACTAAAAAGCAAAATTAAAAAAAAAAATCATTTACAAACCATCTATACTTTTTGTTTCCCCAACATCACATTTTGAAAACACAAATAGAATATGAGGCAACAGTAGAGAGTTGTGAAAAGGTAACAAAGAACTAAGGCCTTAATAGATGAGAAAAATCTCAGAATACAAAGGTCACTGAACTATGTTGATACATACTAAGCTTTGCTTTTGCTTTTTCCTGTTTTGCTGTTTAATTTACAGGTGTGCTTGACAAAAGACAAAACCACACAGATGACGCACCTGATAGTGATAAACATGAAGGAAAAAGCCTTAACATTCTCACAACCTCCTCTTGTCACTGGTAGTGGCCAAGCTGCAACGTCCCTGCCAGGCTGAGCCCAAGGATCTGTGTTTAGCTAAGGCTTTCACACCCACAAAACAAAACAAGCCTGACCACTGCCAACATCAATACCTATTTTCCAAAAGACTCACTTGTTAACTCGTTAGAGAGAAATTTCCTTGTTAAATTAACAGTATTTATATTCCATTTCCATTTAAGAATACCATTTCATTCTAGTGTTTCCTGCAATTTCCTGTGACTGCCTATGTGCTTCCTTTATAAAAATGATGATGATGAAGTGACAAATTTAAGAATAAATAATTATTGTATACTAAAAGGTACAAGAAAGTAATTACTAGTGGCTCCTTAGGACTTAAGACGCAAGAGCTTCAGGTTAGTAGTGATCAGCATGGCATCAGAAATAACCCCAGGCTGCCCTGGGGACTGTAGCCCTGAACAGCTTCAGTATCGGACCATAAATTACAGATTTTTCAAGTGATGAAACATTTTTAAATGTTTCATAATTCAATGTATAATCACTCAAATAACAGTCACTTAATAAAAATCCTCAACTTAGCTCAAAAATAAAAGTCTCAAAAATAAGCTAATCTATGATAAACATACCATACTATTATTTTAAAAAAATACCAATTTTGCACATTACTTAGGATAGAATTCCTATGTTGTTCCATTGTGGAAAGGTGAGGGGGCACTGGCTGAAATGGGTAACACCTGGGGGGATGCAGAAAGCAACTGGCAGATCTCTTTAATTACTGGACATGAATTTTCTTCATAGGCTGATTATGTCACTCATTAGGAACAGGCACGCCCATAGTATTATATAACAGATGTCAATAAATTCTATATGTGTGTATGTATGGGTATATATACACACACACCCATGTACACACACATTAGATCATAAGTTACCATAAAGTTACTATGCCATAAACATAAAAATGTGATATATATTACTTTTTAAAAAGCAGCAGGAGCTTTTTATAAGAGAAAAATTTTAGATGAAATCCCAATATATAAAAGAGAAACAAGAGTAGGCTGTTCTGGCTAACATGGGGGAGGCAGGAGTAACAGAGAGCCCCGCCCCTTCCGCAGTGTTGGCTGAGACACCGATTCTGTCACCTGAAATCACTGATCCAAGCAAATCCTGTTTACGCGGCAAAGATTAAACATAAGACAATACAGGCCCACAACATAGGCCCCTATGAAAGTTTTATAATGCAACTGAGTATAAAGGTAAAAAGTAACAGTTCCTCTCCTTTAAAAATAATAACAAAATAAAATCACTATGCTATATAAAACCAAATTGTTTTATCTCATAATCTTAATTTGATCCTTGGAAAAAGTTACTAGTTCTCTTTAAAGTGCCTAAATTTCAAAGACTTAATTTTGTCCATATAAATCTTATCCAAAACACGAGGAGAATGCATGGTGCGAGGTGGAGGTGTTATTTTTCTCTATGACACATGTATCTTCTACCTGACTGGCCGATTTAAATATTCTGCCCAAGAATCTTAATTCTGTCACAGAATATTCAGATAGAGAAACATGCAAATAGAACTGGTCTGGTAGAACAACATCTACAAGGTAAACTCTGACGGAGTGTTTTGACTGATTGTTTTAGACAAACTTTCCATCTCTTTGCTCCAAACATCTCCCCGTTTGTGGAAGGACTATTTTATAACCCATGCAATTGATGTTAGCAAAATACAAATACCACGTTCTCTTCTGGAAAGGTCATGATTAAATGTCTAAATTCAATAAATAGACTCTTTTAATAACGTGAAATCCTATCACACAGTCTAACCGAGTCGAGCCTCAATCTTTCTTCTTTTCTAGCACGTCTTTGGGCTCCTGCGGGGCGGGCAGCGGAGACGCCCCAGCCCCGGGCTCCGGGGGCTCCTGGCTCTCTCCTGCCGGCTCCGGGCCATCAGGCTCGCTCTTGGACACTTCGTACCGCTCCTCGATGTAGCCTCCATCTGCGTCGGCCGTGTAGATGCCGTAGCACATGATGCTGATGACGCCCAGGGGCAGGCCGAAGAGGAAGCAGCCCATCAGTGGGGAGCTCCTGAATATGGACTGTGGAGAAACAAGGAGGCCCCTGAGACACCGCCTGATACAGAAACCCTCAAGGAACTGGGAAGCAGCTACAGAGTTCCTCCTCCTGCGGCCAGCCAACCTGCTTTCGGTTCCACTGAATCAATGTCAGTTTTTCTGCAGTAATACCCTGTGAAAGACACTTCAGACATTTATATCCGTGTATGTGAGCACGTGGAGCCAAGCTATTGGCAGCAAAAAAGGGCACCAAGTCCTCCATTATCTTTTTTTTTTAATTAAAACTTTTTATTTTGTTTTGGAGGACAGCCGATTAACAATGCTGCTGGTAGTCTCAGGTGGACACCAATCCATTCCCTTTTCAAAAGACATTTGTTTTCCTCACATTAATCACAAAGCTCTTTGAGGTGGGTGTTATGTGCCAACAGCTTTACAGCTGTATCCTGGCTTGAGAAGGCTGGTTATTTACCATAAGGAAGGTAATACTCTCTTCATGGAACATTTTTTACTTGACTGGTTAGAAATTACTAAGTTAATTAGTAATTTTACTAAAATTAACTTAGTAATTTCCCTCAGATCCCAGAGAAGTAAAAGCAACGTGACTGAGTTTTTCAACTATACTGTAGTCTATGGATTGTAACTCTAACTCTTGAGAACTAAACAAATTCGAAGCAGAACAGGGTCACTTGGGAGTGAGATAATGCAAAGCGGCATCACGGAGTCAAGGAGCCGTGAGGCAGAAGTTTCAGTGTGAGTAAGGACAAGGCAGGCCGGGGTCCAGGGTGGGCCCAGACTGAGAAGAAAACGTGAGACGGACAGAGAATGGTGACAGGAGTCACTGCAAAAGGGGAGGAGAGTGACCAGACCGATTACTGCAGTAGCAGTGATTACACAGAGGTGCAGAGAGGACCTGGAGACGGGGCAGGAGGATGGGAGAGGAAACCACGCGGAGGCCAGTCACACGTGTGAGCAGGGCCCAGCCCCTGAGAGGGCGAGGCAAGCGGAAGGCGCAGGGGCAGGGCAAGGATCAGCAGCGGCTACTTCTCACCAGTGGAAGGTCAGTTCTGTTTTAGTTGCTTTAGGCCACAATGAATGAAAACACCCATGGAGTAGCTCAAGATAGACAGAGAGAACTACGTTTAAGGCTCCAACAAATTTAGGGCTACTCTGCAGCCGAGCTGACAGCAGAAGCTGGGACAGTAAGAGAGATTTCTGAGACCTCTCAGCAAGAGGGTTTCAGATCTAAGGACTGAGAAGGGCAGGAGGAGGAAAGAAACTCTGAAAAACACCAAGTTACGCTATCGAGTTCAGTGATCCTGAATTCCAGTTGCCTCACCAATCATACAGAAATAAACAACTGGAGAAACTTAATTTCCATCTGATCAGTATCTTCTCTTAACATAAATATGTACTAGATCTCATCTTGTAAGATGTATTTTTATCAAATCCTTTGAAACTCCAAATTTTATTAATATCTTAGTTAGACAAAACCTATATCCCTATGTTCTCAATCATCAATGACACCAAACACGCTGTCACAACTTACCACAACAGTAGATTTGGCATCAAATACTATTCGTTTCAATCTCTGCAAAATGCTATCACCTCCTTGGGCCTTAAAGTTAACAGGAAAAAACAAATTGTTATTTCAGTACTATCATTTATCTGTTAGGTAATCATTCTTACGATGGTAGGTCAAGAGGTGACTACAAAAGATTACACAGAACACCTGAGGAGTCGTGGAGTAATCTTCCTGGTTCCTCCGTCCCTCCTTGCCTCTATCCTCCTGTATGAACACAGCCTGATTCTCTGAGAACACGTCCTCCCCAGCGCTCTGGCTGAGGCTGACCCGCCGCGGGTCAGGCCTGCCCCGTTCCTGAGCTTAGCTGAGCGTGGTAAGAGCTGCTGCAGGGCATCTTTCCTGTCCTACAGGCAGAGCCCCCCTGGTGATGAAACCCAAAGGGAAACGGCTGGAAGGCAGAGGGGGCGAAATTCCTGACGAAAATCCATCCAGTTTCTGTGTTCAGCACCCCCTGAAGTCTGTCCCCCCCGAATCTCACTAACTGATACAGATGGGCTCTCACTCACACAAGTGAGCCTCACTTGAACAACTGTTAGCTTTACAAACAAAACTCCTACGATGTGGTTAAGAGCGTTCCCAAAGAAGAACTACTTGTTACCCTGTGAGCCAACTTTCAAATACAGTTTGTGTAAAGCTGAAACCAGTCTCACAAAATAATTAAGCTTCACGAAAGCACAGAAATCTCCTATTTTCTCTTAAAAAACAGTTTAGATTATCCATTCATCATTCTGAGAAATGTTTTATAGAATTATATTTGGGATAGTCCACTCAGGCTGGTTCTAAATACATTTCCTGATCTTTTAAGAAACTGTAGTGTTACTCACAGGGCTTTTTAAGAAAACTAATCCAAGTGACGTTATTCAATTGTATTTGTGAATCCAGAGAGATACTAAGAATCGAGAAGTTCACCGTCGGATGGCTCTGTACCCCACACACCTCTCAGCCTCCACAGCCCCGACTCTGACTCCACGTCAAGCACCTCCTGACAACCTGACGCACCCTCCTAACAGCGTTCCGCCCATCAGTGCCCCCTGCCACCGACAGCCTGCGGAACCAATTCCACCTACAGTGTGAGAGAACTGGGGAGGACAGAGGTCTGCCCCACCCTAGGGGTGGACGAATCTTCTTCTCAGAATCAGAGGAGAAGAACTCATTTCATCTCTATGTCCTCCCATCACCCCTTTGAAATTATAGTGAACAACTCACATCTACTGTGCCATCCAAGATGTTATTAATGAACTGGACCATGTCTTCTGCATTCGTAATCTGTCTATCTAGTAAAAAGTACTGTTGGTTTGAAGTATTCAGTACAACCACAGTTGGGACTTTCAATTCACTGAAAATAGAAAAACAGAGAAGTCAAAATACATGTTAAACACAGAGACAACAAGTATTCTGATGTTTGAATTAAATCCAAATAACTAATAGTACTAAAGGGAGCTATAATAGTTTTGCCTTCCTCTGCTTATATAATTTCAAATTGTGCATCAATTTAAAAAAATAGCTAAATTAACATTTATGAGAACTGCTAGTATACAATATCAGACAGCTAAATATTCACAATTAAACCTAAAGACAAAAGTTAGTATGTATGAAGCACCCGTTTCTGGGCAGTGTAATTTCTTGCACAAGTCTATGTTAAATACCATCACTGTTAATCACACGCAGCCCACTTCAGTGAAAGTGTCGTCTCCAGAGTCACTGCCTGTGGTCCACTCTGATGCTTTCCCCCAATGCAGCTTCAATCTAATATTTTTCATTTAAAAGTGAATAAAGGTGGGGGACTTTGTTTTGAGTAAACTCTGGGAGTTGATGATGGACAGGGAGGCCTGGCATGCTGCAGTCCATGGGGTCGTAAAGAGTCAGACACGACTGAGCGACTGAACTGAGCTGAAAGGTGGGGGTGTGGGGACTTATCTTGTAAAAGAAGTTAAATGAGAAAATTCAAGTTAAATATCCAGCACATCCCCTGTACATAACAGTGGTTCAATAAACACAATTCCAAAGCCTCTCAACTTGCCACCACCCCACAGTACAATCACCCCATCCTCTTGGGTGCTCCAGGGACATTCTAGATGTCAATTCAGTTTGCAGACAAAAACCGTAATGTAATATTACTAATGTGTCATTTACTTCAAATAACTTGTTTTTTTCCCTTCAAGGATAGGATTTTGCATAATTATAGAAAGGGGCTTCATTCTGTACGCCACCTACTTACCAGGTTACAGTTATTCATGTGTCTATCTGTATCCATTTATGGGTATTCGTGTGTCTCGTATTATACAAAAGTACAGAACTCTACAGTAGGAACAATTCACAGCCCTGTATGATCACCACATGAGTAACTGACCCCTCCCCGCACCACATGCTTCCGCCAGGGAGACCACGTGCGCATCTTCACGTGTTTCCGGGATTGCCACGAGCAGCGGATCCCCAGGAAAATACCCGCCTGGGATGGGGGTGAGAGGTAGGGGAGGCCTGGACCTAACTGGCAGCCTGGAGCCACGTGGGGCTGTGCCCAGAGAGGGTCAGCCAAGCCCAGACAAGTGGGAGAATACATGAGTACTGTTTTACGCCACTGGGTACTGGGGTACTTTATTATCCTGTATTATTAGGCAACAATTAACTGTGTAATTAAAAAATAATCTTAGCTTCATTCTTGTTCACAAAAACAGGAAACGACTTTTTGACTTATAGCAATTATCATTATACTGGATCAGTAGCAAAATTCTATTTTTATGGAATGAATTAAGAACCTGGTCTTCCTACAAAAATATATTTTATGAAGAAGTTAAAATACACAGCTGAACTAGAAACGATATTTTCTGAGATAATTCAATTTGAATAATGATGAAAAATAACACCTCACTCTATCCCCTCTTAACAATGCTCACAGAAACCTAATAAAAAATAATTTAACAGACCAAAAGTCTGAGCGGACCCTATTTCCTTGGAGAAAAAGTAAAAAACACAGTCAAAGCTACAGTGTTAAACTATCATATAATATCACGCACTTTGCCCTAAGTTAAAAACTTCTAGGCATAAATACTGATTAAATTCCACTAACTTATGTGTCAGTACTGATGGTACAAGTGGGGAGGAGCTTTTGGAGTTAGAGATCTGGATTCGGGGCCTGGGTCTCTTTGACTTACTTGCTGGGCATCATTTGGCTTATTAGTTAACTTCCTTGAGTTTCTTCTAAGAAATTTCAATTTCCTCATCTATATAAAATGGAAAGAATAATAGTTCTTACACCTTACTGAGTTAGCGTAAAAGTCAGAAAACGCACACTGACCACCCAGTCCAGTGTTGGTCACAGGAGAAGTGTTCATTGAGGACTTTCAATTACTATATAACCATCATTATATGCTCTCTTCTCTCAAAAAAAAAAAAAAAAGTACAAACTTCTGACCATAGCAGTAGCAAAACTTCCACTATCACATAACTCACACTGGAAATAATACTCGTGACAGAATGTCCATCCATCTCTAGAAATTCTGAGTATTATCCAGAATCAAGGAGGTGTTTATCAGGTGCAAATGGCTTTGGCCTCTTGCTCACAATGTTTTATCGCATCACTTTATTGGCTTGCCTCCAAGAACATTATAAAAAGTGGTTGTATCAAAATCCTTACCATACACAGTATTACAAAATCCTATTAAAACATATTTCTATTGTAACATGAGGCTTCCCAAGTGGTGCATGGTAAAGAATCCGCTTGCCAGTGCAGGAGACGCAGGTTTGATCTCTGGGTTGGGAAGATCCCCTGGAGGAGGAAATGGCAACCCACTCCAGTGTTCTTGTCTGGAGAATCCCATGGACAGAGGAGCCTGGTGAGCGACCATCCATGAGATCTCAAAGAGCTGGACATGACTGAGCACATTATATTGTGCCCCCTTTATAAGATTAAACAGCATAGCAATTTCTCTTAGGTCTCTACAAGGTCAACCAAACTCCTATAAGCAACAGTCATTTTATAGGTGATGGGAAATGTGTAAACCATGTTTTTATACTTTGTATTGAATATTAAAAATTCAAATAAGTACCTTTAATAATTGTATAGATACTTTATTTTATTTTCTCTTGATTTCTTCATTATGTATTAAATCTGGTACTTTATATCTTTGGTAAACCCTCTCAAATTCTTACTGGAATAAGGATAATGAATTGATTATAAATGAACAGAGCTACTTTACTTTGTAATTTTGAGATTATTAAGATGCTTGCTCCCTGGAAGAAAAGCTGTGACAAACCCAGACAGCCTATTAAAAAGCAGAGACATCACTTTACCGACAAAGGTCCATATAGTCAAAGCTATGGTTTTTCCAGTAGTCATTCATGGATGTGAGAGTTGGACCATAAGGAAAGCTCAGCACCAAAGAATTGATGCTTTTGAGCTGTGGTGTTGGAGAAGACTCTTGAGAGTCCCTTGGACTGCAAGGAGATCCACCATCCATCCTAAAGGAAATCAATCCTGAATATCCCTTGGAAGGACTGATGTTGAAGCTCCAATACTTTGGCCACCTGATGCAAAGAACTGACTCATGTGAAAAGACCGTGATGCTGGGAAAGATTGAAGGCGGGAGGAGAAGGGGACGACAGAGGATGAGATGGTTGGATGGCATCACTGACTCAATGGACATGAGTTTGAGCAAGCTCCGGGAGTTGGTGATGGACAGGGAGGCCTGGTGTGCTATACAGTTCATGGAGGTCAAAGAGTCAAGCAACTGAACTGAACTTCATAATTTTAGGCTCTTGAGGGATTTCCCCATTTTCATGCCCGCGCTCTTTTTAAGACCCATTTTCCAAACACTCGTGTATTTGCTATTACTCCCTGCCTGAAATGACCTCTCTGCGTTCTTCATTCAGCTACCTTCTCATTCTTTAGAACTTCTCTTAATTACTGCCTCCTCTGGCAAGCATCTTTGAGCCCCTGCACCTTCTGTCATTGGGGTGAGGGCAGCAGTGGGGGTCTCTCATGTTCTCAGACAGTCTGCAACCGTCATCCTGTCTAACCCAGCAAACTGGAAACATCTGAAGACGGGGACTCCATAATCCACTCACTTTTCTGCACCAACAGTGCAGTGCCGAACACAGCGTGTGACATACAGCAAATAGTCACTAAATGCCCACTGAATAGAATAGGCTTTCATTTGAAATTTATTAATTTGGAATAGGTTTGGTAAATGTTTTCTAATATCAACTTTCTGAAGTGACAAATCATATCTTAATACCATAAGCATAATTAGTATTATTTTAAAACTGCATAGTTTTCCTATATAATCTGTTAAAATAAATTATTTTAGAATCGTAATTAATCCCTGAATGCTAAAAATTTTCTAATTAAGTTTTATTCATTAAAACTGAACTAAGGTGCATATTAGACAGAAACTACAAAGTTTACAAATTTCTGTATGATATTCTTTCCAAAATACTATGTTATCAACATTAAAATGGGAGTATATTTTTAGAATAGAGAATTTTAAAGTTTAGTTTCAAGTACAGATTTTAAAAACTAAAGTAAAATATTTAATGGGAATGTATCTTTATTAACATATACAAAGGTTTGCTTTCTTTCAGCTATTAGTCCTTCTGCCTGTCTTTGAAAAAGAGAAATTTAAAAACTGATAGTCAGGACTACCTGGCGATCTGATGGTTAGAACCCCACACTCCTACTGCAGGGGGCACAAGCTCAAACATTGATCGAAGAACTAAAATCCTGTAAGCCACACAGTGTGACCAAAAAAACAAAGAAGCGTTGGTAGCAAAAATTTAGCATTTTACTTACTCCATCAGCAAGGTATTTATATAGTCATTTCCATCCATGTGGCCAAACTGAAAATCCCTAATCAACAACCAAAAAGAAGAGACAAAAAAAGAGCAATATTAAATACAAAAAAAGAATAAATACAAAGCACCGAATTTATTGCTTGCTAAGCATGTAAATACTGTAAACATATAACATATAGATTATATACAATAACTATTAAAAAATATAAATTCTATTGGCTTTGGAGATAGAAACATGATGTAACAAGCAAATTTTAAGACATTTCTATTTTGTTTCATACTATGTAATAGGAAAAAAATATATATATATATGGACACATCATTAAGAGACTCAGCATAAAAAGGGCATAATAAGCAAGTAATGTGACAGATTTATACTGACCGTCCTGTGACAGTAACAAACTGACTCAGCACACAGGAAAAATACCACCTATTTTTTACATTCCATTTTCTTTGAGTTCCTGTTAAAATCATCATCTATCTGCATCTGACTTGTGACTGCTCGCTCACTCAACTGTACCTCAAATGCATGACTAAACAGGCAACCTCATTTTACTGGGCTTTGCTTTACTGTAGTTCCCAGATAGTATGTTTTTTTTCTTTTTATTCCCTTAACAAATTGAAAGTTTCTGGCAACTCTGTTGAGTGAGTCTATCAGTGCTATTTTACCTACAGTATTTGCTCATTTTGTGTCACTGTGTCACATTTTTGGTAATTCTCACAATATTGCAAACTTTTTCATTATTTTCATATCTTCTCTGATGATCTGTAGGCAGTGATCTATAATGTTACTACTGTGATTTTGGGGTGCCATGAACTGTGCCCATGTAAGACTTCCAATTTAAGTAATAAATGTTGTGCGTGTTCTGACTTCTCCACCAACCAGCCATTCTCACATCTCTCTCCCTCTCCTCTGGCCTCCCTGTTCCCTGAGACACAACAATGTTGAAATCAGACAGAGTAATCACCCTATAATGGCTTCTAAATGTTCAAGTGAAAGGGTCCTGTGTCTCTCACTTTAAATCAAAAGCTATAAAAGATCCAGTTCAGAAGGGGAGGGAAGTTGAGATAGGCTGAAAGCTAGGCCTCCTGCAGCAAAACAGTCAGCCAAGTTGTGAATGCAAAGGAAAAGTTCTTGAAGGAAATTAAAGGTGCTACTCTAGTGAATACACAAATGGTAAGCAAGTAAAACAGCCTTATTACTGACATGCAGAAAGTTTTGGGGGTTCTGGATAGATCAAAGCAGATACAACATTTCCTTAAGCCAAAGCCTAACCCAGAGCAAGGCCCTAACTCTCTTCATTTCTATGGAGGCTGAGAGAGGCGAGGAAGCTGGGAAGAAAATCTGAAGCCAGCAGAGGGCAGTTTATGAGACTTAAGGACAGAAGCCTTCTCCATAACAGGAAAGTGCAAGGTGAGGCAGCAAGAGCTGATGTAGAGGCCGCAGCAAGCTATCCAGAAGATCCAGCTCAGATCATTAATGAACATGCCACATTAAAGAAGAGATTCTCAGTGTAGATGAAACAGCCTTCTATCAGAAGGAGATACCATCTAGGACTTTTGGGGCCAGAGAGAAGACGTCAATGCCTGGCTTTTAAACCTTCAAAGGACAGGCTGACTCTCGTTAGGGGCAAACATAGTTCGTGACTTTAAATTGAAACCAATGCTCATTTATCATTTTAAAAATATTACAAGTCCTTAAGAATTATGCTAAATCTACCCTGCCTTTTTACGACAACATAGCCTGGGTGCAGCATATCTATTTACAACATGGTTTAATAATATTTTAAGCCCCACTGTTGAGACCTACTGCTCAGGGGGAAAAAAAAAAAAGGTTCCTTTCAAACTATATGCTCATCGACAATGCACTTGGGTCCCCCAAGAGCTGTGATGGAGAGGTACAATGAGATGAATGTTGTGTTCCCTCCTGCTAACGTAACACAACACCCATTCTGCAGCCCATGGATCAAGGAATCATTCTGACTCTCAAGTCTTATTATTGAAGAATCACATTTCCTAAGGCTGCCACAGAGCTCTGGTGGATCTGGGCAGAGTCAACTGCAAACCTCAGGCAGGGAGTCACAATCCCAGATGCCACTGACAGCATTCATGATTCATGGGAACAGGTCAAATATCAACACCAAGAGGAGTTTGGAAGAAGCAGATTCCAACCCTTGTGGACGATTCTGAATCATTCAAGATTTCAGAAAAGGAAATGACTACAGATGTAGTGAACGGTCAGAAAACTAGAGTTAGGAATGGAGACTGAACTGCTACAATCCTGTGATAACATGAATGGATGAGGAATTACTTCTTATGGATGAGCAGAAAAGAGCAGTTCTAGGAATCTACTCCTGGGGAAGAGGTTGCAAAGACTGTTGAAATCACAACATTTGGGAGACTCAGAATATTACATAAACTTAGCTGACAAAGGAGCCGGGTTTGAGAGGATCACCTCAGATTCTGAAAGATAAAATGCTGTCAGTGCTTCGGAGAAATTGTTCAGGAAAGGAAGAGTTGATCCATGAGGCCGATGTTACTGTTCTATTTTAAGAAAAAGCCACAGAAACCCCAATCTCGACCACTCTGGTCAGTCAGCAACCTTCAACACTGGGGCAAGACCTTCCACCACCAGCAAAAAGATTGTAGCTCCCTGAAGGCTTCGGTGATGATTGGCATTTTTAAAGTACGGACATTTTTTAGACACAGTGCCGCTGCACACTTAATGGGCCACAGTATGTATCAAAACGTAACTTTCACATGTACTAGGGAAACAGAGATTTCGTGTGACTTCCTGTATTGCAGTGGTCTGGAGCCAAGTCCGCAACACCTCTGAAATATATGCTTGTATATGGGCATGTTTTCTTACCACAAATCCTAAGACGCAGGTATGATTCAAATTAGAAGTTTTTTTTTTTCTAACTTGTAAGACATGTATCAACAAACTTCAAGTCCAAACAATTCATAATAAAATGCAACATGCTGTAATTCATTTCAGCTCCTTACTTTTGCTTTACTGTATTACAAAACATAATGAAACAAAGATAATGGTACTTTCCAGAATGCAAACACCTACCTGTGGAACTGGTCTCTGTAATCTCTAGCAACTTCCTGAATAATTGATTTTAATCTGTAAGAAAATAAAAAACACATGAACATTCCATCTTGTCAATTTGAAAAAATATAATTATTCAATTATAGTATCTGCTGCCTTATCTAATGTTTAATGCTGCAGGAAAAGTAAGCTACTGTATCAAGTTTATCTGAAGGCCATGTAAAGTCTGAACTGGATGATAGTTGAAGCTTAAAACTATTTCAAGGCACTATACCTGGTATGTTCAACTGATGTATTTTTCTCATCAATTACTGCGATAGCCACAAGCTTTCCTGAAATGAAGAATGACATATCTAAATTCAATAATCCTCATTATACAAACTTTCCAATTATTACTGTACTTACAAACAGGAAAAGAGTATATAGCTTCTAAATCCAATTCCAATTATTTTAAACATATTATGTTTAGCAGAGTGAAACCCTGAATTATTTAACATCAAGTGATAAATTCCAACCTACCTCCCACCCCCAAAATGTAAATATCAATTAGTGAGTGAAAGTCGCTCAGTTGCGTCTGACTCTTTGCAACCCCATGGACTATACAATCCACGGAATTCTCCAGGCCAGAATACTGGAGTGGGTTAGCCTTTCCCTTCTCCAGGGGATCTTCTCAAACCAGAGATCGAACCTAGGTCTCCTGCATTGCAGGCGGATTCTTTACCAGCTGAGCCACAAGGGAAGCCCAAGAATACTAGAGAGGGTAGCCCATCCCTTCTCCAGGGGACCTTCCTGACCCAGGAATCAAACCAGGGTCTCCTGCACTGCAGGCAGATTCTTTACCAACTGAGCTATCAGGAAAGCCCCAATAATGGTAAATACTTAACAATTCATATACTCAAACTGCATTCTTTCATACAACTCACAAACTGACGAAAATAAGTATTTTGTTGAAAATTAATAAAAGCACTTCTTCCTAACACTTATGTGGTTGGCTTCTTATAATTTTTGTAGTTTACATCTATTTGAGACCATTCAGCTAGTTTCTTACAGCTTTCTTTTTACACCTATATTTATATTTGCTTTGCTTATCATTTTCAAGCATGTAACTTCAAGAAACCATGCCAACCTGACACCCTTACTTTCCGCACAACTAGAACTGTGCTTTCAAAGGCTGGGATAACTTGTATTCCAAATTCTATTACAAAATCAGTCTTCTGAGGACAGGTTTCTGGTGATTATTTTTTTCTAATTTCCTTATTATCCAGGCTCTGTTTTCCCTGTCACTATTGATTCTTTAATGAACCCTTTCTAGCTAATCTTTATTCCACATGTATGTTCTTTGGTAATATTCATCTATATTCTCATAAAGTTGAACTGGCATTCAGGTCTGAAAGAAGGAATGCTATTATGAAATAGGAATTAAAAACTCATTTCCTATAGATTTATGTAATCAGTTAAGGAAAAGCTTTGCAGAGTGATGGAGTTGCACATATGCTGTTACCGGTATCTCCAAGTTCATATAAGAGGAAGCCGTCCATCGTAAGGTAATTCTGAAACCTCTCCCTGTTGATCCAAGATGACAGATCACCATCTTCGTACTCTTTAAAACAAAGTTAATAAATTAGAGTATAAATAGGACATTAAAATGTTACAGTGTTTAATCTAGCAATATTTATAAAATGCCTGACACAGGATCATAATCAAATTCATAAACTTCATTTTTAGAAAGCTATTCGAAGCAAACAATCAAATGTAAAAAAAGGATTAATACCCAAAACAATTCATCATTACAGCATCATTAACACAGCAAAAGATAAATAAATAAAAATATAGGAAATAACTGAAATACCCTAAACAGGAAGTAATTTAAATCATTACGGTACAAACTGAGGAAGGCCATTTATAGATTTTTAAAAATTACAATAATTAAGGGGTAAAGCAGGTGACAAAATAATACAACATGACTGTAATACTGCAAAAAATGAAGTATGTAAGAAAACTGACAGAATGATAAAATGAAGGCATATATATACTCCTACTAAATAGTTTTCCTGGGCTGATGATTATTCTTGGATGATGTCCTTATGGGCAATTTTTTACTCTGATTTCTTTGCTCTTCCGTATTTTATGACATCCTTTTTCTTATGTAAAAAAAAAAAAATCACATATAATGTCAAACATAGTATTTTAGCCCTTTTCTAACATCATATACTTCCTCTGACAGGAAACATAATATCCAAGAGAATTATGTCCTGATTAGAAATATTATTCTGAAAAATGATCACAACTGCATGAAAAAGCAGCTGATGGAAATGCCTACCAATGTGTTTGGAGGAAGACTGGATTTTATTGACTTCTTGAAAGATGTGCTTTTTCGGTCACTTGCTAAATAAACAGAACATTTTCAAGTTATCACACCTATAAAATAAGTAATATAATGCAAATCTGAAAGTATTTATGGATTCAGATTGATGACATAGGAGGGTAAACATAAAACTAGAAGTTGATTATTGGGTCACAATCTCCACTCCAGGTCAAATTTTCTAAAGATTATACACAAAAGTGATAAAACTAAAACTCATTAGAAAATAAACCACCCCCCTGAGCTTCATCCCCATGCTCCTGACATTATCAACAACAATGAAAAGGTAGGACAAGCAGGCTTCACTGTGGAAGATGGCTTATTTCTTCCACTTCTTTGTGTGTCTCAAATGTCAGACCCTTTTAAAATGAATTCTGAATGTTTTAATGTAGAGAAACTGCATAGGGCTCATTTCTAGAGAAGGCAAATGATCTGATCAAAAAAAAAAGAAAAAAATTTATTGTAAGGAAACTCAGAATGAAAGACCACTGAGTGGAAAACATGAAGTTGAAGGGTAACAAACAGCCAGCAGTCACTGAACTAACGGGTTTTTGAACAGAAGCAGCATCTGACGTCAACATCTAAGGCCTGGAATAGACACGGCGTTTTAATTATACGGTGTTTTACATCAGTTAAAGCACTGGAACTTACCATCATAAACAAAATAGGATTCATCTTTGAAAACAAGCACGGCGGGCATCTCTTTCAGGGTCACATACTGCATAAACCAGAAGAGTAAATGAGTCTGACAATTAAAAATTTTCTGTTGGTCACCATGAGTTTTAAAAGTATTGGAAGATACTTGGGGGGAAACTCACAATGCTAACAAAAAAGTTACAAATGGTTAAAAAGAACACAGCCAATCTCAAGCTCATCCAGTGACTGGGCTTGTTACTTCTTGATACATCCCCTGGTACGATGCCCTGTCTGCTATGGGGGAACCATGGAATATTCTTAGAGCTGCTAACAGACAAAGATATCACAAGAAGTGGGGTCCAGGCAGCACGCTGAAACGGCAGAGGAGCTGGGGCAGAGGTAGCAGGCAGCACAGGCCCGCCCTCCCCAAAACTCCCAGGCTGTGCGGCAGAGACACCATCACTGCACCCAGGAGTCAGCTTCCTGTGAATCCACGATGCATCACCACCTCCCCGGAGGGTGAGAGCTGCTAACGTCCGGGAGAGGCAAGGGCGGGCTTAGACAGTAACCTTTCTCATGAGCGAGAACTCCTAACGGCAATTAATAAGAAGAAATTCATGCAGTGTGTGTCTGCTTCTTATCCCTGTGCTGCGCTTAGTCATGTCTGACTCTGCGACCCCACGGACTGCAGCCCGCCAGGCTCCTCTGTCCGTGGGATTCTCCAGGCAGGAACACTGGAGTGGGTTGCCGTGCCCTCCTCCAGGGGATCTTCCCGACCCAGGGACTGAACCCAGGTCTCCTGCACGGCAGGCGGATTCTCTACCCGCTGAGCTACCAAGGGAGCTGTGTTGTACTAATTTCAAAAGACTAAAATTACAGCAGAGAAATCAGCATCAGAGCAGGAAAGATGTAACTTGGGTAAGCCACAGGGAATTACCACATAAATGTGGTAATGCTGGACTTAACAATGAACAAATCAACAGATGACTAACAAAATAAAAATAATAAAAGGAAGGACAGCTGTCCTGGAAGGATTAAAAGGGAGGGAGGTATGTCTCAGGTGATAGAGAATGATCTGGTTACCCTGCATTAAAAAATGCCACAGCACCATGAAGACAGCCCCTGAAGGGCAGCGGGAAAGCCCTCAGGAAAGGCTCTGCCGCCAAGCACGCCGCTGGTCACCATCCACACTGATGCTCCCGGAGCGTTTCAGAACACCCGGCGTCTCTCCCTTCCAAGGGCATCCCTGGGTGAGCCAGCCATTCTCTGAAATCACACGCCAGTGAAGCACCTGTCCCCACTACTCCTCTGAAACCATTTCTATTAAAGCCATCAACTACCTCCAAGGGGACAAACACCACTGTTCCTTCCTCTCCGCATCTTGGTGTTTCACAAGCATCTTGCACAACTGGCCACTCCTCTCTGAAACACCTTGTATTCTGGCTTCCCTTTCACCTTGTTTTCCTACTTCACTGGTGAGTTTTTCTCATTGTTCTCTGCTGTCTTTAGGACCTGGGACCTTTTACCCGCCACCCTCCCCAAATTTGCACTCCATGTCTGAGAAGTTTATTTTATTATTTATGCAGCTATCACTTAACTCCCAACCCTTATATCCAACAACTTATTTGATGTTTGTACTTGAATGCTTAATATGTCAACTTAAAACAAACCTTCAAAACTTGATCATTCCTCCCATACTCTTAACTTGTTCCTTCTCCAGTATTTCCAAGCTCCTAAGTAATACCACCATCCATCTACCCAGTTGTTCAAACCAAAAACCTAGAGTCATCCTTTTATTAAATTACTAAAGCACATATTTATTTTGCATTTGAACAATTCAAAGTCACGGCTAGAATTTTTTCACGTTTGAACTTGAACAACTATTTCTCAATCAAAATGAATCACAAGCAAGAGAACACGTATAATGACTTCTTATTCATCTCTTTTCCTCTAGAACAAGCTCAAACAATTCCATCTCCAAACATAATTCTTTCCCTTCTCCCTAATTCTTCTACTACCTTTCAAGCCTAAACCCTAGATTGTTTCAAGAGCTCCACTGATCTTCCTGATTGAGTCTCATCCTGATCCAGTTCTTTTTGCACTTAGCAGAGGAATGTCCTTAAAAGGAACTTGAGCCTAAGCCCTTCCCTAGCCCTTCGCAGGCGTGGCCCTGAGCTGCAAGGCTCCCACCGGGCTCGGCCTACCTCCCGTCTCCTTTGTCACTGCGGTACACCCACGCTGGCGACTGCGGCTACTCCACTGTGCCAGGCAGGCCCTCATCTTGGGCGCTTGTATCACCTGGTCCCTGTTCCTGGTCTACTTTGGCCACGGACCTTCACATTCCGTTAAGTCCCAGTTCAGATATATTTCCTCCACAGACAGACACTTCTTGATCAACCAATCAAGAGCAGCCAGCCCACCTCTAAATAGCCACACTGCTGCTTTATTATTTTTTTTATAGCAGTTATGATATCTTGTGTATAGCTTTGTTTCCCAAGGACCCAAGCAAAGAAGGACTCATCTACAATACTAAAATTTAATCCACTTCCCCATCCACAAGACCATAACCTCTACCGTACAAGGGTCCTGATGACTTTGGCTGTCATCAATAATCCAGGACTTAAAAGTGTGCATGCCACAACGATTAAAGGACAATAAGCAGTTGCTGAATATACATATTAACACACTACTTAAAATTCAACTTTAAATATTACCGCAGGGACGACTTCTTCTGAGGCAGAAAAGAAGTACGTGTATACAATTAATTCTGAAGCAGCATCAATATATTTCTCCTGTGAAGATACAAACAGAAAAAAGGTAACTTTTAAATAGTAACCAAGATCAAAATTCATTCCTCATTAAACATTCAGAGCAAGTAGTATCATTGCTAATATTAATAGATCACAACAATTTGCTACCTTAAATCCTTTCATGTGGAAAGATTAAAGGTAAATAAATTGTTTCTTAGGCAAAAGACCATTATAACTAAGTGCTTTTATACACCTTCAAAAAACGTTCATTAAATAAAACAACCTCAAATCATATTTATTAATTTGCTAATGAAGAGAGAAGTGCATGTCCACACATGCCAACATGCACATACATGTATACAACAATCTTAAAAACAGTGAGCTTTTGCCTATTACACTCAACTGCTTGTGGCAGTCTCAAAGTCTCAAAATGCTGAAAAGCAATACAGAATTTAAATAAACAGGTCAGGAACAGAAGAAAGACTAAGGCAGGCAACATCCACCCACTTTTTACTCAATTGTTTCATGAAGGCAAATACTATAGAGGGTATATGACAAAGTGCTTTTATTATAAAAACACTTAGATTGAACAAAAGTATTCCTAATAAGGGTGAAGTAAGTCTTGAGTTTTTCATGAAAGTCTTCATTATACAGAAAATTAAATTACAATACATCTGTTCTTATGGATTAAAAAATAAAATCATTTGCTACCTTTAGAGGTGACTCTCCACCTATATAAACAAAAAATACTCGATGTCTCTTCTGCATATGTTCAAACATTTGCTGACTCGGAAGTGGCCGAATTAGAGCCCTGTTTGAAAATAGAACAAATGAAAAAAATCTTGTATTTGAACTAAGACTAGTACATACTTTGTTTCTACTTATGTCAGCCCATCATGTCTAAATGTCACAAACTTTTACTACTGTATGAATTGCATTTTAAGTATATCATTCAATCCACATAAATCTTATGAACTATAGCCCATGACCACTGTTAAACCCATATAATAAAAACACAGTACCTACAATTTGATCTACTAGTTTAAAAAATAAGCTTTAAATATGTCCCTCTGGAGAATATCACCTGAACCAATGTTTGGATAGGCGAAGATGGGACTATAATCTATTTAGAATCCTCAGCTAAGAACAAAACCATCCATGTTAGAGGTAATTTTTTTTCTCCCTTTCAAAAGATCATTCACACAAACACACTGTGAAACACTATTGCAGGAGTTAATAATATTATATTTAGAACATTTATGTCTTACTCTGTCCATTTAAATGCTATGTAGTTTTAAAACACCCTATAAAGAATAAAATCTAAAATGTTCCTAAGTATGTTATTCTTCTTGGGAAAAATAAAATGGAAAATGGTAGCATATAAGAATTTTATGAAAACAAAACTGTAAGAAGTTTTATTAGATATTTCAAAGCCAAATAAACTGAGAAATGAACTACATCAAAGGTGACTATAAAACATATGACTTATGAAATATTATTAAAAGCTAAGAGGCAGTCGTCTTCTAAATGTGGTCTATAAGATTTTTATTCTATCACATTTGCAAAAGGAACAAGATGTATTCTGCAAAGGCAAACATATTTTCAAAATGCACAGTTCTTTAAATGCATTGCATCACTCTATTCAAGTCTCTATTTTAATGCGTAAGTAATTAACTGGTAAGTGACGCAACTCCAGAAGTGATTCTTGAAATTTCCTTTGCAGTAGACTCAGTCCTAGTTACATCAGGAGAAGGCCATCTTAAAATTGCCAAAACATAAAGACTAATCTAAACCATAGGGGAATAAAGTAATCCTACTAGAGACCCCCTCATGTAATATAAAGTTACCTCAAAATTATTCACAAAGCAAATAAAATGAAACATGCAATCAGTAAGAAAATACAGTAAAGATTATACTTTATCAAAGCTTTGCAAACTTTAATATTCAAAGATCATTCCTAATTCTGTGTCTTTTCTCAAACAATTTAAGCTAGGTAGTATCATGCCACCCAACAAATCCATTCCAGTATTTCAATTTAACTTAAAAATATTCAGAGCTATCAATATATTACATCCTGTCAAACTCATAAGCTACTATACTTTCAAAGTAACCTACTTTGATAAATGTTCTCTTCAAGAAGTTATACATAATCCCACTAAATAAGTATATGCACCAACTTTCTATATATGCCAGCAAGATGTAGATTAAAAAACAAAAATTCACCAAATTCAAACCAAAAGGAAAGACAAAATTTGTTTTCTTAGCAGTAAAACTTCAGAGATCTGAAACTCAAAAAAAATCTCTGGGTTCTATTACATTATATTCTAAGCAAAGCGTGCAACAATACCTCACAGCTGGCATTCACGTGAAAGATGTGAAAAGATGTGGGAAAGAATCTTGGCTACATCTAAAAAACATCTTCACATATCATAGGCTAGGGATTAAAGTCTAAGACTATTCAGAATATCATGTTGTGGGGTTTCTCTTAACACTGAAACTAGACAATGTGAAAAATAATGTAAACCAGGTAGTACAAAGGCAAAATCATCATAAAATAAAAATTGAGATTCACAAAGCTGTTAGAAGTAATCAAGTCTTGAAAATGTATTAAAAAATCCATTGGGGAAAAGCTCTTCTATACACAAAATAAATTTAAATGTGAGTGAGGTCAACAAATATGTAACATAAATCATGGACCCTTTTATTTTTCTAGAGAAGCTCTTTGCATATGCTATGCAACTCTACCTTTCCTCATAGACAAATTTCATTTAAAAACCTAAAAATATGTATATTCAGTGTGGTTTATTAAAATACATTTAATTTTCAAATACTGATATCATAAAGGCCTGTCATAATACAAACTTACCCTGACACTCTGTGAGCAAACTCAATTATATCATCTTTTGTTCGTGGTCCTCTATAATTATATGCTAGGTCCCCTTTTAATCTTAAAAGAAGAAAACAAGATAAAAGCTTGCATTAATTGTTTTCATATTTAATGATAATCACTCTCTATTGTTACACAAATCACAGCATACAAAATAGTAAATGGAGCTTTAGAAGCAGCATAATCATGGGGAAAAACAGCTGAACACTGCCTTCAAGGGATCAACAACTAAAAATGCAAAGAAAAGACTACATTTTTCTAAAATTATGTGAAAATATTTCACTGTTTGACAGCTGCATATATTTATGCCTTCTAATAAAGGAAAAACATACACATTCATGGTAAGGAACTCAAAGCATAAGTCTTACTATCTTCTCTACTAAAAGGTCAGTGAAAGGACGGGAATTAAAAATATTTTGGTAAAGATAAAACCCTTTTTAAGCAATACAACAGAGTAACGTGATAAATGCACCAAGACTGCAGAGTAAAACAACACATTAAAAACAGGTCTTCTAGAAAATTAGATAATCTTCTAAAATCTGGCCAATGAACTGTGTCCAACTAACTGAAATTTTAAAAGTTGTGAAAGCGCAACAGAACACCTATAATTAAACCAGAAGAAAAAGATAATTAACTGAACACAGGAAACTAAGAGGCTTAGCAAACATTTTTAAACAGTGGGAGGAGGGAGGCCAACACAGAACCCAAAGAATTAAAAAAATAACTTACTTTATTACAAAAATAAATTTCCAAGTAATTCCTCAACTCTTCATATGACCAAAATAAGGATGAGATCAGGATTAAACTCATGAGAAAATTCAATAAAATCATGATTACAAAACAAGGCCTTTAGAATTATGACAAGATATTTTTTACTGTATATGCTGTGTCAGACGCGGTCAAATCTACAGGTGATAACTAATATCCATCAATTTTATTTTCTTTTTCTTTCACCTCTAATGAAATAGGTCTATTTTAATTACAGAAAAGTAAAATCTGTTACAAGACAGGATTCACAAGTTAAACAGAATACCCTCTTGAGCGCCTGAGGGGTAAAAGACCTGTTGTAATTTACAACTGTACACCCTGTCCCACTAAGCACCTCTCACAGTCTAACTCAAAACACACTGGGTGAATTAGCCTTAAACCACACATTAACTTAAGTGCAAAGAGAAGCACAGATGGATCCCTCTCCCTGGACCACACTGCACCTAAAAGGAACTGCTGAACCCAAGTCTTCAATTCTCCAAGGAAGCTACTAGAAATTAATGTAATAAAATGTAAGTAGAGTGAACTAATAAAAATACACATATAAACATACAACACTCAACTTACAGCTTAATTGTTGGATAACCTCGAACTCCAAACTCTGAAGCAATGCCTTGATAAGAAAAAGAATAAATAATTCTAAATTTTTTAAAAATGAGAAACTAGGTAATAAATGAGCCTTTTACTTAAAAAAAAATACTTATACAAACCCATATAGATATGTTGTTTTTAACTCTTAAAAAATAATGTAAACACACAAAAAGGAAAAAACATGACATTCTCATACAAAATAATTACTTGATAATCCAACTTATGACTTACACAAAAATACTATGACAAAACAAAAAATAAATTCCAAAAGAGTAAATTTTATCTCTAAAGTACTTATTTTAAAAGATGTTCTTATTTTTTAAAAAAATTATTATATATATATATACCCACACATATATAAATAAAGTCTCACTCTTTATTTGACTTCATTTACAGAACACGTATTTCTCCAAAAAAAGGCCCATCTCACCCTTTAATGTTTTCTGAGTCTTAAAAGAACTGCTTTGTACTTTAATTTTAAAAACATGAACTGTAATTGCAAAAATAATTTATGATCTAAAAGCAACATTACTTGTTTTAAAAGTTTCTTCTTTTGTAATAACCTAGAGTATTAATAATTTCAGTTACTTCAAAAATTATTGTGAAATCCTCACGTTAATTAAAATAAGATACAGTCACTACAATGGCATCTTTTTAAGGAAAACAAAAAATAGTAACAAAAATAAGGAAACAACAGAGAATTAGAGGACTTTAAGAGGCATAGTAATCACTATAGAAAATCAAAACTACACTACTTTACAGATTTAAGGCAACTAGGACAGGAAAAAAGAAGTAAAATATTCTCAGTTAGTAGACAAAACACAATATATTTACACAACTATCCTAATTTATGCAAAGTATACTTTATTTACTCATATAATCACTCTGTTTTATTTCCAGAATATTTTTTATGATAGCTGGGTATAAAAAAACTGGGTGCTGATTTACCAATCACTTTAGTAATCATTAATTTTGGTTTCTCTCCCCCACAGCAATACGCAGGAAAAAAACAAAGTGAATTTGTGGCAAATAGTACAGAAAATCTCTCCTCCTTCCTTTTTCAATGCTAGACCTTCTCCCTTACACATGGAGAGAGGTGACCAGAAGGTTCTGGCCAGTGATCAACGACCGCTTTTGTCAGAGGTGACACAAAGAGCGGGGTGACAGAAGTAGGAACCTGGTGCACAGATACGAGGATACAGGTCCTGTCTGAACAGCCCTGTGAGCTGAGACCAATTACACAACGGGTCTGCACCTCCCTCTAACTTGGCACTTAATTCTGTCACGTTGTACACACATACATATATATAACTGAAGGATAGCTGGCGTTCAATATTAGTTACAGCATAGTGACTCCCTATTTTCACGGATTATACCCTGCCGAAGGTTGTTATAAACCACGGCTGCATTTCCCTGTGCTGTACATAACCTTGTTGCTTATTTACACAGTGGTCTGTAACTCTTAACCCCACGTTCCTATCTCACCCCTCCTTGCTTCCCTCCCCCTACTGACATCCATACTTGGTTTGCTATTGTCTGTGAGTCCATTTCAGTTTTGATATTAACATATACATTGGTTTTATTTGTCAGATTCCACAAACAAGTGATAACATACAATATTTATCATTTTTTGTCTGCCTTATTTCACTAAGCATACTACTTTTTAGGTCCATTCATGTGGCTGCAAATGGCAGAATTTCATTCTTTTTCATGACTAAATATTCACTGTGTATGTATATGTATGTGTGTGTATCACATCTTCTTAAACCAATCACCTGTTGATGGGCACTTGGACTGTTTCCATTGCAGCAACAGTGCTGCAAATGGGGTGCATGTATCTTTTCAAATTAAGAGTTTTCATTTCTTCCAGATATATACCCAGGAGTGGGATTGCTGGATCATAGGGCAGTTCTAGTTTTAGTTTTTTAAGGAACCTCCATACTGTTTTCCTAAGTGGCTACATCAGTTTAATTCCCACCTACAGTACACAACTGTTTTCTCCACATCCTTGCTGACATTAGTTATTTGCAGACTTTTTGATAATGGCCATTCTGAGAGGTGAGAGGTGACATGCCTTTGTGGCTTTGATTTGCATTTCTCTAATAATTAGTGATGTTAAGCATCTTTTCACGTGCCTGTTAGCCATTTGTATGTCTTTTTTGGAGAAATGTCTATTTAGGTCTCCTGCCCATTTTTAAATCAGGTAGTTTTTTTGATACAGAGTTTTTTTTATATAAGCTGTTTCTATATTTTGGTATTAAACCCAAATAAGTCATATCATTTGCAAATACTTCTGGATCAAGGATATTCTAACTGAATACTGTTGTTCTTAAGATTGCCCTCTTCCAAGTAAAAATATAGATTATGTGAGTAAATATGTTCTTAATGCTCCTCACCTCAAATTAAGAAGGCAGGCAAACATAGACTCTGATTACCTTCAACTGCACCTCATTAAGAAGTGCCAAAATATAGAGACAAATGTAACTGATCAGGAGAGGGAGGGTAGAGCTAGTAGCAACTGCTTACATAACTCAGTGTAATATTTGTACACAAGTCAAATAAAATGAAATATGCAATCAATGAGAAAAATGGCGATGGAATTTTATAGCTGATGTTACGGTTCTCCTAATAGGCCGCAGTGAGAGAATCCCAGCTGCACACTTTGTACCATCACTTAATCTCCTGGACCTGAGTTTTCTTGCCTGTAAGATGGAGTTGATGCCACCCACCCTTTAGACACTCGGTTCTTTGAACGTTAACTTCCAACCCTGATAGGATTTCAGCTGACAGTGATGGCGGAGGGAGAAGGGAGCTACCAGCATCCCGTGAGCAGAGACCAAGGACGGGCTGAACACCCAACAATGCACAGGAAACTCTTCTCCCCACAAAACATTATCTGGCCCCAAATGTCCACCAGACCAAGTCAGAACAACCTTGAAAAACAGTCACTGATTAGAAGGGCTTATAATCTAGAAACGTATGACTGATTTGCAAATATATCTGGAATCATGGAATGAGAATAAGAATCTTCCTGGTCAAATGCCCTTGAAAATTTATACATCACAGAGAGGTAAAATATGATCTTTATATAAAATGATGTCACACTCAGGCAGAGGAATAAGTAGCATTTTCAGTGGTTTCACAATAGAAATCAGTAAGGGATTACTGGTAACATGGTAACATTTTAACTTTTGGATGAGAACATTTTTGTCCTCATTTTTTAAAGAATATGTAGAAAAAGAAAGGCCAAAGTAACATATGAATTTGCACTGGACATAATACATCAAATAACATTAAGAAGTTGTATAATAAGTTAAAACCATGCCATCAAGAAATATCTGATAAAATTCCAAATACATATTGCAGGATAAATCAGGAAAGTTCAAATCTCTCCCATTCAACAATTCTATACACAGAGATTTGCTGGATTGAATATGATGGTGTTCATTTTAATCACTGCAATTACATGATTGAGAACTAAGCTACCCTCAAGTCGTCTAAGAGATTTTCTCTACTTGATCACTGAATAATCCAATCCCACGCCAAACTGAAATCCTAGGACGATCCATCAAAATTATACTTTACTTCAGTGATTCTCTAGCTCAAGTATGCAGCAGAATCACCTGAAGTCCATGTTAAAAATACAGATTCTCATGACTCAACCTGATTTTCATTTGGTAGGGGAGGTGTGGGCCTTTGGAATCTGAATTCATACTGAGCACCCAGGTATCCTAACACAGGTAGCCTGCAGACTAAACGCTGGGAACACTGGTGCCGTGACCACCTGCGAAGCTCCCCAGGGGGATGGAGGAGACGTGCCGGAAACTGCCAGTCCTCCAGTGCTCCACCGTCAGAGGCAGAGCACTGCCCACAGCTGGCCTGAAAAGGGAACTCAATTTCTTCACCTGTTTGAGTCCAAGTTCTACTAAAATGCCTGTATTTGAGCTGCCCTGAAATATTCAAGAAAGCTTTAAGAATTATGTGCCAAAAATATATTTGCAATCTCTAAACAGTAGTTTTTGAATACTTAACAACTTTTTTTTTTTTTCAAAGAAGATGGCATTTCTTTCTTCCATAGCAAACAAAACATCTCGATTCTATAATAAGGTGAAAAATGCATCCATCGCTGGCATCAAACACTAAACAGCAGACAATTTACTTCTTTATTGACTACCCTTTGACTCAGTGAAACAAATGCATTACAACACAGACAAATGTACGTGTATGCCATCTAGTCAACATACATGCCTAGACAGAAGCATTTACTTTCACAAGTTAAAAGGAATAATTCCTTAAACATTGTGAAAGATTACTTCAGGAAATACCCACTCGACCATATTACCTTCTCTAACTTCTTACCATCCATCTCACCCCTCCTAAAATCGCAGCAGTTCACTTGTGTGACTCAACAACTCTAGTTCTAATATCTCACCTACACTCTAGTTCCCCATATTCTCAAGCACAATAAAGCAAAAACCGCAAAGCTGAAACAGCTACTAACACATAAATACAGAATTACATATAATTGTTTTTTTCCTGGTAATGGTAATATAGTTCCAGTGTGAGTTTTGCTAAGACTCTTACACTATTATTTTCAATTGTTTTTCTTTATACCAGAGCTAATCTATCAAATCTGTGATTTAACCCTTGCAAATGTCTATTAAGAATTATTGTCTCTTTACTCTCCTGCCAACCACTCAAGTCTGGCCTCCCAGTATCCTATATCAAGATGCATACAAAAGTCAGCTTAGATAATCTTTTTGTCTATAACTGCTCTTTTCATCCTACATGTTTCTCCCAAAAGCATTATCAAATCATCTGCCTTCTCAAAAATGTGTGTTAGCTCTCTATTGAAAACTGACAAAACCCAAAACACCTTGTCCTACCTGAGAGGCTCTTAAAGTCTGGTATTATTCCTCAGCACTTAACAAGTGCAAGCCATTGTGCTAGGGCTTCTGAATAAGAAATATTAATACAATCCTCACAACCTTGAGAATTATCCCTCTCTCATTTACAGACAAGGGCGCTAACATTCAGAGAGGTTAGGAGCTCCCCCAAAGCCACAAAAGTAAGAGATGACTGACCTGGATTTAAAACATAGGTCTGTCTTCTCCTAAATTTACACCTAGAGTACAATGCTGACTTCCTAAAATGAAATATGCATTTCATATGTCATACTTCCACTTTCTTCATTAATTAATGGAAAAAGGAACCCCCATTTTATTGCGCACTACAAGGGACTGTACATGTGCTGTATCAATCCAGTCTCAAAACAACCACGGCAAAATGCATCGTGATTAAACATTCACTGGTGTAGAAATCAAAGTTTGGCGATTTGTTAAATGTTAAGAAACGTCCCTCGGGCCACAGGAAACAGCAGCAGGCAGAGCGGGATCTGATCCACTTTCTGAGCCGTGCTCTCCCCAAGTCTGTGTGACACCTCATATTCTCTGAACTTAATTCTGCCTCTTCCCAAACCCTTTAAGATAGGTATTGGTAAACTTTACCTGTACAGGGTCTGATAATAAACATTTTAGGCTTTGTGGGGCGACAGTCTCTCTTCCAACTACTTGATTCTGCCTCTGGGTCACAGAAACAGCCACAGAGACAACAGTAAACACAGGAGAGACTGTTTCAGAGGAGCTCCGGGCACAAAGCCGGCGGGGCCGCCTGTCCAGGGCCGCGGCCTGCCAGCCTCTGCCCGAGACACTCTCGTGTCTGGTGCAGACTCGCTGAACTCATCGACAGCGCTACGACTTCGCTGTAACACCCTCTCCAACGTGAGCACGCTCCTGATCCCCACTCGCATGTTAGCTCGCCTCATCCTTCGAGCGCCCGTGGACTCCTAGACCACGCCACTCGGCCGCTCAGACAACCAACTCTCATTCTTCACCCTCACAGCGACATCCAGAGTTCAACACTCCATCTCCTGTAGCTGTCTCAGGCAAGTGACTATCTCAAGTGGGCTCCCAGTAGGAACAGGGGTTCTAGAACTGTATTAAGTATAAGATTAACACAGACTGCGTATCACACACTCAATGGTTAACCCATCTAAACTCGTAAAATACACAGTCTGAAATCTCTTCTTCCTGTTACCTTAAATACTGCTTCTTGTAATTAAAACACTTGCATTATGAGAACAGAAAAATAATAAATCGAGTAGCTGCTTACTGGAATAGGAAGTAGCATCCATCTTTCCCACTTTCACTGGAGAACCGATGCTTTTCATCTCAAGACCAACTTCATTCCAAATCGGTTCCAGCTTTTTACAATGGCCACACCATGGTGCATAAAACTTGTTTAAAAAAAAAAGAGAGAAAATCACTAAGATGCTGTACTACTGTGGATGTCAATCTTAACTGTACAAGAATCTTTTTCACTAAACGATTGGATAATCATCTATTTTGGACCAAAAGTCTAAATATATTAAAGTGGTTACAAAATAAACACACACAAACCTAGACATGTCAACTTCTAGGATATAACTCAATACTGATATTAAAGTCAGTTTAAATGGCTACTGATATCTATTTAAAATAGATGATTTACGATTAAAAACACCTTTGCAAAAAAAAATTAAATAAAATAAAAACATCTTTGCTCCCAAATGAGTATGTCCATGTTAGATATAAAATTAAACCATCAAATACACTTCATATATCACATGCACACCCCTTAAGTGTTAATGACAAACATCAACTTATCTCTATTGCAAAAACCATTAACACAGTAGGTGACTCTGCTCCTGTAAGTATAACCCCTGGTAAGACAGTTTGGCACAGTGACAAGTCAGGCTGATGAAACTAAAATCCTGGTTCTTCCTTCTTCAGAATCACCAGATGGTTGGGGTGGTACTTAGGTGCCTCCCGTTAGGCAGCATAACAAAAACTGTGTTGTACTTTTATGAAGTAAGATTTAACTCTCATAATATCAGCCTATGGAAATGTTCAAACCTATATCTAGGGAGACAGACAAACCAGTGACCTTTACGCCTCGCTGCCTGGCTTCAGTGACCGTCAGCTCTGCCCGTCTCATTCCATCTCTCTCGCTGCCACTCACCCCACTGTCTCACTGAGGCATGTCAAAATGCACCCCAGACATCACAGGTTTAAACACATTCAAAACGTCACAGCAAGGAAAAGACGGAAAGCTGATTCTCTCACTATCAAGATGAAAAGATGACTTTGATTGCCAAGTGATACTAATATACTCAATCTCTTGGATGAAATTAAACACTGAGAGTGAATTCTGTGATAAAACCATACTATAATCGCCCTCTGACATAATGCACAAGTGGACCTCGTGAGAATTTCATCAAAAACAGGTTCCCCTGCCAGAGATCCTAAGGCTCTGAGGTTCACTTTAATATAAAATCCCTGATAGTACTACCCGAGAAGACAAAGTGGGTTATGCACACTGGTACCGTCTGTTACCATATTTGGGTGAGGAGAATGGGAAGTCACATTTAAAATGGGAGGGATGGTTGATCTGTACAAAAAATTTACATACTCACATCTACAAGCCAAATGTCATCTTTTCGATTTTCTTTAAACCTAAAAAACAAGAACACAGATCTTGACTGTAGGTTTCCACTTTACAACAGAATAGCACAGGTAAAGATAACAAATTGGTAAATATAGGGTCACGGGACAAATTTTTCAATAAGTTTTACTTTAAAAGTTTTACTCAGTGACGTCTAAATCATATCCATAAACACCTTAATAAAACAAGAGCAATGATAAATTAGGAGTAAAAATTCGAGTGGGACTCTGTAGAAACGTAAATGCTTCAGCTTGGAGCCCCTCTCCTCCACTTACACCTGGGCCTAACAGGGAACAGAGGGGGGCGGGGGTGGGGGTGAGCCTTAGAAGTCTGCTGGCAGGCCTGGCTGCTGGGCGGGATCTGGGAACCTGACTCTCAGGAGGGTTCCCCCCATTTCCTGTTAAGGGCGGCTCACTGGTTTGCCACCACACAAACAGTGTGGTTATATGAACAGCCACCTTCCTTCAGGGAGGCTCGTAATGGCTAGGCAAAGGGCTGCTGACACGGCCAATCCCCAAGATAAGTTCTTGGGCAGAGTCTCCAATGAGCCCCCTCGGTGGGTACCATGTCACACGTGGCTGCAACTCCTAGTGGAGAAATTAAGCTTGTCCTGTGCGACTCTACGGAGAGATGACTCTTGGGAAGTTGCTCCTGGCTCCCCTGGAATCCGCCCCACGAGTCCTTTCCCTCTGCTGATGGTGCTGCGCGTTCGCTCACTTCGACTGAGTCCCGTGAGGGCTCCCAGTCGACCGCTGAGCCTAGGGGTGCCCTGGGAACCCAACACAATACTCTACAGTCAAAGAATTCTCCTAAAACCCAGTTCTGACCATGTTACTCATATTTGTTATCTTCGAGGTCCCTTCCCCCCATCTACGAAAAAAAGTACAAACGGCTACACTAATCTGGCTCCAGCTTACCCTTCCATTCAGACACCCCCTAAGATTTTCAGACTGTGGCACCTACCGCAGATAAACTCAATGTTTATTTGAGCATCTACTGTAGTTTTTCATATTCAAATCCTAGCAGTCAAAAGCACTGCTAACTCCATAATGCCTTCCTAAACTACTCAAAGCTAGAAACAATCTCTCCGTGTCACCTTTACCCTCTTTATGATCTCATCAATTTCCACACGTTGTGGTTATATACATGTTATCAAACCACAGACACACTAATCGAGAAAGAAGTGCATTTGTTTTCAACTACCCATGCCTCGCACAGTGATCTGTATTCAATTTATACTGATGAATGACAGAAGCTCTCTAGGGGAATATTTTAGTAAGATTCTTAACCTTATAGGTAAGACAGAGAGAACACACTCCCCAGACCGGAGCTCCCGGGTGTTCACATCCACCCAGCTGCAGCCGTCTGTGGACAAGGACAGCGCCTTTAATTGGCTCCCAGGTTGGGGAACCCAAATGTTTTCACTCCCTTGGGGTTTACGGTAAAAAATTCTATTTTATGTTCATCTTGTGGGGCTACCCAGGTGTCATGGCTGCCTTAAGCAAATTGTTCAGCCAGAACGCTCTCACTGATGGCCATTATTCTTGATGTCTGCAGGCAGCTCTGCACCCAAAGGTAAATGGCGGGGGCCACTGTCTCCCATCATCTGATGCTTAATAGCCTCTCTCCTCTCCCGTCGATGGGAAGGAGCTGACTGGTACGGAATCCCAGACGGGGCCCCACGTGGAGAGGAAGGTGTCAGTAACTGTAAACGGGCAACAAGTAAAGGAAGGGGGCAGACAGCGTGTTCAAACACGCAGGGCTAACGGGAAGCACCCAACCAGGAAACTGCTGCCGTGAGACCCCAGACTGCTCGCCTGAGAGGTGTCATCTGGGCCATGTGACCCTGACCCCTACATCAGCTGGTCAGACTGGTCCTTTAACTGTTCACTAAGATGCTGAGCACCCCTGAGGATCAGGGCTAACATGGAGGGTGCCCTGTACACCAATGACTGCGCTCGCTGATGCGTGGCTTGGGCCGCAAAGCCTAGGCATCACCACATCCAGCGCCCTCGGGGAACCTGCACAGCAAACAAACAAGGTCTCACAAGGCCTGACAGTGCAGCCCAAGTCAGTGCAACGCATGGGGCTGGCTGGACCCAACCCAGAGACAGAGTCATCTGCAGTCAGGATCCAGGGGTCCCTACGGGGGGATGAGGAGCCAAGGCGCTCCATATGCTGAGAACACTGGCCCAGCGAGGTCCTCAGTCCCTGGGGAGGTGTTTTAGCCCTGGCCAGGGTTAGACAAGCAGGGCAGCCTTCTCACGCCAGTTCAGTCTTCTTCAGCCAAGGCAATCCCTGCTCACCCGCCCAAGCTATAACGGTGCCTGAATTTCCAAGGGCCATCCTCTTGTGGGCCCAGGAGGCAATAAGCTGCACGTCCGCTTGCTCTGGGATAAAGAATAATTCAGTCCCCGCGTTCAGCTGACAGCACGGAATGCTCGTTGGCTATTTCCCTTAGTCCCTTAGTCAGCACAGGGCCATTCTGGTGAGTGTCGCAGACAGAACAGAGTGTCTATCGGGGCAGAGACACAGAAACCCAGTGTCTCATCTTCACAGGGGCCCAGTAGTAAGCAGGAGCAGAAAGCACAAACCCAGAACCTGGGCCCAGTTAATGGCCTCCTTGCCCAGTGTCCTTGATCCCTCACCGCAGACCCCGAGCTCACAGGAGGCTCGGGTGGCCACGGACACTAGGAAGGTGGACCAGACAAGCTTTTCACTTACAGGAGACTGTTGTTGTTTAGTCGCTCAGTCATGCCCGACTCTTTGCGACCCTGTGGTCTGTATCCCGCCAGGCTCCTCTGCAAGAATTTCCCAGGCAAGAATCCTGGAGTGGCTTGCCATTCCCTTCTCCAGGGGATCCTCCTGACCCAGGGATCAAACCTGTGTCTCCTGCACTGGCAGGCGGCTTCTTTACCACCTGGGAAGCGCATTACAGGAGGGCCAACCCTGTCAGCTCAGCAGGGTTGAGGTGAGTCAGGGTCCGGTCTCCTGCAGCGGCTCACCTCGCTTCCTCCTCCTCCCAAAGGAGCAGGTCTGGGGTGCCACACCCTTCTAGGCACCACGCACTTTAACAAAGTCACCTGAGTTCCCAGCGGCTTCTCTGAGAATCGAAGCGCCTGTAAACAATCCACGAGGGCACCCGATACCCACCAGGAAGGCTGCTGAGCGTCCCTGGGGACCCTGGGGCTCTCTGCTCGGCAGAGCACCCTGCTGCGGGCTGGGGTGGTGAACGAGGACAACCAGCCAAACGGAGAGTCAAGACTTGACTCATTCACTGCGCCAGTGCAGGCCAGCAGGCAGAAACAAGCTGCCAGCTCCTCAGCACTGAGAGATGCATCTCACCCTGGAGGAGGCCCGAACCAAAGGCGTCTGCCTCCTCGAGGAGGACCCACACGCAGAGGGGAGGGAGGAGGGAAGGGACAGGAGAGGAGAAGTACCGGGTCCACATGCAGAAAGGGTCTCAGCCAAGCCCCTCAATAAGGAGGTTTCCCTAAGAAATGCCTGAGGCGAGGCCCCCACCAGCAGGTCTCCACAAGGGGCCCGCAGGCTAAGAATGCAGACGCACACACAGGAGACGGCTGGGGAGCCCGAGTCCATGACTAGGGCTCACCCCACGCCAGAGACCGCGGTGCACTGTCTCTGCTCCACGTCTGTGGCGGGCAGGGCAGCTTCCCCCCAGGGCCCAGCCAGGAAAAGCCATGTCACTGCCCATGCTCAGGCCCCAAAGCCACACACAGGATGCTGGTCTGAAGCCGGACTCCTCACCTACGACAAGCAAGGCCTGGTGATTCCCGCTGCGTGACTGGATGGTTACCAAACTCCAGCACCCACTCAGCAGTGACTAACACTGTACAGGTAAAACGGAAGACTCTGCCAGTTTTTACTTTTATGACTGCTCATAAAACTGCCGAGTGCAATCCCATTTTGTGCAACTCCTGGAGCAAAACCGGTGCTAGCTAAGCACTGGCCATTGTCTGCTATTAAAGGATTAGAATCACACAACGTAGTGCACTTGAAACTAATGTAATATTATAAATCAACTACACTTCAAAGGAAAAAAAAATCTACCTTCAAACAAAATTAGCAAATTACATACCACAGATTTACGTGCTCAATAAAACAAGTGTTATTTTAAAAAATAGTGGACTCATACCAGTGTTCAGATAACATCACAGCTGGAAGAAATGAAGATACTATTTAAAAACAGATAAACTCACGAGTCATCTAGATCTTCCACATGTCCTTTACAGAAAGCCAGATCCAGTAGAAAAACTGAAAACAAAAGACAAAATGTATACAGTAAAATACATGCTAATTTATCTTGTGGCTTACATTATATGCTCACTCACCTATAAAATGTTTCTGGTTTTTTACAACCTCCCAAAAAACACACCATTCATCCATCCCAGGACGCAAATTAGGCAAAAGCATAAGTCGTTCACCTGTTTAATATTTATGACCATGTGGTGACAGCAAGTTCTACCTAGGCCAGTAATTCTAAAGGACGGAAGTTCCTTTTAAATATATTTTTACTTTCATCCTGTTTTTCACCATCTCATCTTTTTGGGGTAGATGTGAACATTGTCTATATTTCTTTTCCTCTAGAAGCAATGATCTCAGAGATAAACTTCAAACCCCATCCAAAATATAGTCCCCCCCCCCCACCTCCAAATTGACAGAAACAAAATTGGGTTGGACTCCTAACACTGATCACAGAGCAGCGTCGGACAGGCCGTGGGAGCTAAACGGTGCGAGTGGACCCGTCGTGGGGAGGACGGCGACGCGGGGCCGAGACTGAGCAGGACCAACCGGTCCCCAGGCCACACCGCACAGCCCCGGGGCCCGGCCAGGATGCGCCCGCGCGGGCGAGGATGCCTCTGAGCTGGCCAGGCTCAGAGCCCAGCGCCGAGCAGGTGTGCGCGCGCGCCGGGGAGGAGCGCCCTCGACGCCCCCGAAGGAGCTCGCGCTCCGCGAAGCCCCTTCCGCCCCGACGGCCGGAGCGGCCGGTCGGAAGGCGCGTCTCCGGCGGAGCCGCGCCTGGTTAAGGGCCCCACAGCGCACGCTCGGTGTCGGGTGTCGGGACCCGGGACCCGGGACCCGGCACGGGAAAGTATCTCGGCGGCCGCGCAGGCCTCTCCCCACCTGGAGACGGTCCCCGCGCCCACCCGCACCGCCCCCGCGGCCTCTACCTGCGGCGCAGAGCCGCAGGGCGGGCCCGCGCCTCCGAGCTGCCATGCTCGCCGCACAGGCGCTGCCAGAGCCGACTCAGCGCCCGCCACAGAAACGAGCACCGGCGGCCGCCGCCTGCGCGCCCGGAAGGGGAAGCCGGCCGGCCGGGCCGCGGAAGGAAAGCGCGGAGCTGTGGACGCGGGCGGGGCGAGCCGGCCTCCGCCACCCGCCCAGGCCCCGCCTACCTCCGCCTCTGAGCATGCGCGGAGCCGTGGTGCCTGCGCGCGGCCGGCACGCAGGAGCGGGCTGGCACGCATGCGCGATCGCGGCCACGTAGCCTCTGCGCCCGGGACTGCCTCCGAGAGCGTGGGAACCTAGGGTGCGGGCGTGGGTGCCAGGGGGTCCTTTCCCGGAAGTTAAATGCGCGCCAGACTTTGAACGGAAGACGAGGCAGACTGGCAACGCTAGGGGTGTAATCCTGCCATCTCTTTCACCTGCAGCTCTTATTCAGTTGGTAGTTAGATTCCTGAAAAAAGACGGGTCTTAACAGTGGGCAGAAAGATGGAAGACTGGATGTCGAGTGACCCTACATGTATTTGCAGAATGCATTTGGAATTTTCTTTGACCCCCGTTTGCAACCTGCGAGATCTGTTTCACAGGAGTAAACTTCAGTAATGCGTTTTTGCCAGCTAAGCCTTCCTTTTAAAAAGTGTTTCCCTTGAAACTTGAAAACATGAAGTTAATCATGGGATGTAATTTTTTTACGATTTGTTCCAGTTTCCTGATTTTTGAAATAAGTAAACTACCTGCTATAAAATATTTATATTGCTGTGTGGTTTTCTTTCTTTCTTTCTTTTTTTTTTTTTGCTGCGTGGTTTTCTACATAAAAGTTATTTGTAAAAGCTATTTAGTTTTATATGATAGTGATCGCTGCAGGAACTACTTCTACCAATTATTGAATGTGTGTTATGAGAACAAAAATGGATTATGATGTCAGCCCATTCACCCATCATAGGTTCAAAATTCTATGAGGCAGAAGGCTCATTAGTTCAGTTCACTCATTGGTGCCAGACTCTTTGTGACCCCATGGACTGCAGTACACCAGGCTTCCCTGTCCATCCTTAACTCCCGCAGCTTGCTCAAACTCGTGTCCATCAAGTTGGTGATGCCATCCAACCATCTGATTCTGTTCTCCCCTTCTCCTTCTCTTTGATCTTTCCCAGCATCAGGGTCTTTTCCAGTGAGTCAGTTCTTCACATGAGGTGACCAAAGTACTGGAGCTTCAGCTTCAGCATCAGTCCTTTCAATGAATATTCAGAACTGATTTCCTTTAGGATGGATTGGTTTGATCTCCTTGCTGCCCAAGGGACTCTCAGGAGTTTTCTCCAATGCCACAGTTCAAAAGCATCAATTCTTCTGGTGCTCAGCTTTCTTTGTGTTCCAACTCTCACATCCGTACATGACCACGGGAAAAACCATAGCTTTCACTAGACAGAGCTTTGGAGGTAAAGTAATGTCTCTGCTTTTTAATGTGCTGTCTAGGTTTGTCATAGCTTTTCTTCCAAGGAGTGTCTTTTAATTTCATGGCTGCAGTCACCATCTGCAGTCATTTTTGGAGCCCAAGAAAATAAAACACTATTATTCCTAAAGACCAGAAGATTAAGTTGTAATCTGATCGAGAGCAAACTCTAGGTTTCATCTTGTTTACGCGGTCAGCATAGCATCCAGTGCAGGCATTCAGTAGATCCAAATACATATACTTTTAAACTGAGCATCTAATTTATTCTATGAGTTTTACATATGTAAATATTCATTCCTCATGAAAGTTCTCAAAGTAAGAAATAGTATAAATGAGGGTCTAGAGGCTCAGAGGTAATTTGCTTAACAATTGAAAAGGATGAAATTGCTGTTGAAAACCAAGTCTCAGATTCCAGAGCTGGAATTCTTTCTGTAAAAGGACACTACCTCTTAGGATTCCTTTCCACTCTAGAATTTTCTCCCTCTCTCCCTTGTCTCCTTTCTCACTCACCTTATTTTGGCTGATGGTACAAATGTTTGGCCAATTTCCCTGGAAGTTAGGCTAGGTACTTCCCTACTGAATATTTTCCATATCCGACTGCTCACATCTTGTTGCTTTTATTACCTCAGTGTCTCTTCAGTCCGCCCCCATTTTCTCCATCTCTATTATCCCCAGGTCAGGGCCTCACCTTCTCTTGCTTGAATAATTGGGCTCCTAGCCTCGAGTTTCCCTTCTAAGGCACTCTGTGCATCACTTCCTAGATGAATGTTTCAGAAATACCATTTAGAATTTTATTACAAAGTCAGATTACTTTCACTTTACCGCTGCTCACTGGGATACAGGATAAAATTTCAGCTCTACACTCTGTGCTAGTATTTTCATTGTCTGTTGTTACCTCTAGCCGCTCCCATTAGTCCCATCCTCCCCTCCCGAGGCACCACTAGCAACCGTTCCCTGGTGAACTAGCCATGCCGTCTTCATCTCTTGTACCTTGTGTAAAACAAACTTCATCACTGGATTGAATGTTACCATCATCAGCGTGTGTGCCACGAGCAAAAATCTATGTTGCATTTTTTTTAAAGGCTTTATTTTTTAAGAGCAGTTTTAAGTGCACAGCATAATTGAGAGGAAAGCACAAAGGAATCTTCCCAAAAGAAGTAGACTAAAAAATTCTCAGTCTATTTCAAAATTTTGCCTTCCACAGGATGTAAAAGAGAAAATTCTTTAATTTTTATCACAGCTTAAGTTAGTGTGGGGAGGACAACAAAACCACTCTTGACCTAGGCCTGTTCTTTCCAGTAATAACCACTAGTCACATGTGGCTAGTGTGATGGAGTTAACTAGTTCTATTTAATTTTAATAAATGTTAAATCCAATACTTGATTCAGTTACTGGAAAATGTTTATGTGGCTGGAAGAATGTAAATATGCATTGGACTATGAAGACAGTAAAGTTTCTCATCTTAATTATGTTGAAATTATAATATTTTATGTATGAATTCATAAAATACATTAAAATTAATTTCATGTTTCTTTTTATTTTTCAGTGACTACTAGAGAATTTAAAGCTATATATGTGGCTTGCATTATATTTCCATTGCACACCACTGACCTAGACAATCTGAAAATATCAGAATAGAGCATTGTCTGAAAATGGTCAAAAAAAATCTGTAAAGAGATTTTTTTATACGGAAAACAGGCTGCCATATTTAAACTGGATAGCCGAGGAGGACCTGCTCTAGAGTACAGAGAACTCTGCTGAATGTTAGGTGGCAGCCTGGATGGGAGCGGGGTTTGGGGGAGAATGAATACATGTGTGTGTATCGCTGAGGCCCCTTGCTGCTCCCCTGAAACTATCACAACCTTGTTAATCGGCTATACCCCAATACAAAATTGAAAAAAAATATTAAAAGAAAACAGGCTAAAGTTACAAATGCTAAAACTTGTATTTAGTAAACTCACAGTATAATATAAAGTACATTTTAAATATTAATAAAAAAGTGTGTTTTTCCTGCTTATGTGTCTCCAGTGGTGATGAATTTCCTTGACGTGTAGAAGGTTCTATATTAAATATGACATGTTCTTAGAAAGTTTTTCAAGTGAACTACATATTATATATAGAGATGCCTTATGTATTATGCATACACATTCTCACCAAAAGGCAAGTCCAAGAATGTCTGTAACAAGTCTGCTTGTAAAAAACTAAACAACTCAAATGTCTAATATCAGGATGGATACTGTGTGTGTGTGTATGTGTGTGTGTGTGTTCAGTTGCTCCGTTGTGTCCGACTCTCTGCAACTCCACAGACTGTAGCCCACCAGGCTCCTCTGTCCATGGGATTTTTCCAGGCAAGAATACTAGAGTGGGCTGCCATTTCCTCCTCCAGATGGATGCTATAGCAATGTGCTATATTGCTATGGCAATGAGAAGGCATACACTTTTGTGGAGGGCACTGCATAGATGCATCTCATGAACAAAATGTTGAGCAAAAATGAGAACCCAAAGAAAGGTACTCACTGTCTGGTGCGGTTTGAATGTAAAGCTCAAACAACAGGCAAATTAACCTCGAGCGTGGAAAGTCAGCGGTACAGGTGGTGTTTTCTCTCTTGACCTGAACGTTCTTACACGGATGTGTTCACTTTGTAAACCAGCACTGAGTTCTGCCTTTATGGTTGATGTACTTTTCTGTATGTAGACTCCATCAACAAAAGTTTAAAAATAAGAATAAAACTGTATTTTTAATGTAAAGATCATTAAAATAGGGCTTGTCAAATGAGCTAAGCATCAGTTAGCGGGACAGCCTGGTAAAACACCATTTCCAACCATTCTGTACAGATTCTGAGTCAGTAGTTCTGAATTTGTATGTCTCACAAGTTTCTGGCTGATGCTCTTGCTTCTGGTTTGCAGATCTCATTTAGTGGTGTTGAGGGAAAATAAATTCAGAATATGCTGTTCATTTTTAGATTCCTTTGCATAACATACATGAGAAAAACTAGAAAAAAATTACCTTTTTATAGTTGTTATTTCTTGATGTTGTATATAATGGGTTTTTTTGTGAATTTTAAATGAAAATTAAAACTTTTATTGATATTTTTAAATGCCTTAGTTTTAATGTCCAATATGGGAAATATTGTTAGATAGAACCCACAAAATAAAAGAAAGTTGTCTGGTGTCCTCAGTGTATTTTTAAGAATATACAGAGGTCCCCAGACCAAAAGTTTGAAAACAAAGTGGACATTTATAGAGCTCTTCATTCAACAAGCAGGGAGTGCATACACATGGAAAAGGTAAGAGAAAATCATGTGCTTAGTGTATCATAAAGTAAGTTTCAACAGACTGAAAAAAATGTGCTATTATCAATATATTCTCTGACCACAACACAGTGAGTTTATCACACACACGTACGGGTGTGCGGCAGGCGGGGGCTGCTCTTTGTTGCCCTACACAGGCTTGGGGGCTGCCGTCTAGCTGCGCTGCTTGGGCTTCTCATTGCGCTGGCTTCTCAGTGCCCAGCACAGGCCCTAGCACACGCTAGTTTCAGTAGTTGTGGCTCCCAGGGCTCCAGAGAACACGCTCAGAAGTTGCGGTGCATGGGCTCAGTGGGATCTTCCTGGACCAGGGATGGAACCCGTGTCCCCGGCATTGGCAGGCGGATTCTTTACCACTGAGGCACCGGGAAAGCCCCTCCTGAGAATTTTGGATCAACTTGCAGTGTCTCTGGCTGTGGACTGTCGAGTAGAGGGGGATGTTTGCACTCACCCTGGATCCTCTGTGGCTGCTGCCTTTGTGGGGACAGTTCTAGGAAAAATCCTTGCTGACTAGAATGGATTAGCACAGAGGCCATTCATTCCCAGAGAAGGGTGATTGCCCTGTCCTTCCCTTGTCATTGAAATGTATCTACTGAAGCTGCAGAAATGCTGCTGATGCAGGCGCTGCTGAGCTGGCTCTGTGACGGTGAAACAAGCTTCCTATTCAATGCCCCTCACCCAGGTCATGAGAGAAGGAGCGCCACCACCATGGACCCAACGTGTGGTTTTGCTCTTGAAACCCCAGAGGATGGAAAAGAGGCAGTTTGGGATCTTTAACCTCGACTTCCTCCTATGAGTCATCAGGGAAGGTCGGTAGGAGATCTTTAGAATTCTGCCAACCACAGACAGTAATAGAGGAAGGGCATGCCATGAAGGATGCGGTCTCCTGACCAATTCCTATGCGAGGACCAAGGCCTTTTCTAAATGCATGGGTGAAATGGCCTGTAGATGGAGAAGCTCTTTGGGGTCAGGGGGACACAGGAACTCAGCCTGGGCCTGCTCATGAGCCCCTTACACAGGTCGTAGAATTAATTTAGGTGGACATGGAGATGCTCCTCTAAGAATAAAAATTAGATTCTCATTAAAAGTTGAAATAAGTGATTTTTAATAAAAGTCTACTGTGGGAGTGTCTTCCTTACCTGAATGTCTAATTGCTATCAATATAATGATTGGCTGAAACTCCGTCCTGGTGCTGAGGAAACTAACAAAAAGAAATAACTTGTAAATCTGTCCTAAATCCAGTACTAACTGGATTTCAATAATGGGCGCCCTTGTGTACATCTGTGTGTGTGTGTGTGCATGTGAGTTGCTCAGTCGTGTCCATCTCTTTGTGATCCCATGGACTGTAGCTGGCAAGCTGGCCATGGACTTCTCCAGGCAAGAATACTTGGGTAGTCAAGTGGGTTGCCATTTCCTACTCCAGGGGATCTTCCCGACCCAGGGATCGAAACTGGGTCTCCTGCATTGCAGGCAGATTCTTTACCATCTGAGCCACTAGGGAAGCCTGATGGGAACCCTTAGAGTTTTCAAATGGTTAATTATAATCACTATCCTATACCTACAGCCACAAAAAATTACTGCCCTAATGAAGGACATGTTAGATGCAGCCAAGTGGGCCCCGCACCCTCATTTTACAGTAACGAGATGATGCTGGTGAGGAAGACGGATGGATTGTAGAGGCTGACCCTGGACTACAGGGGATGCCAGTAAACAGCACCCCTAATAGCTTCTGCAGTCCCCATATGGTCCAGAGTATTCAGCTGCTACACAGATTATTCCACAAGCTAAAGATGACCGGTTTTCCATAGCTGACTTGGCTAAGGCCTTTTTTCTATATTGGTTGCTAGGGAGAGTCATCAACAGTGTGCATTCATGTGGAATGGTTCCCAATGTACTTTCGCCTCAAAGATATTTGAACTTTCCTGTGTACTGTCACAGCTCAGTGAGGCAGACCTGGTGTGATATTACCAGATTATAGAGTTGTAGTACATGATACAGATGACATTATGATTATTTCTGAAACTGAGGATCAACCTAAAAGTAAATTTACGATGATCATATGACCGATAGAAAATGGTTTATGAACCCCCCACAAAATCCAGAACCTTCCATAGGCTGTAAACTTTGGGAGGAGTCCATGGGCTGGCACGCCCTGTGATACATTGCAGACCAATAGGAATGAAACCTTCTTGCTCCCCACCTCCCTTGTTAGACTAAATAAGAAGCCTGAAATCTTACAGGCCTTCTTGCTCTTGGAGAAATCATATCCCCCACTTAAGGACACTGCTGGGCCCAATTAATTTTTATTACCTGGAAAGGATCATTCTCGGTTAGAAGCTTGATTAACACAAGTCTTCCTGAAACTGCAGCAGCTGTAAGTGTAAATAAAAACAAAAAACAGAAGAATTTTCTTTACTATCAGGAACCAGAGTAAAAGTTTATTATCACCACACCTATTACATATTGTGGGCTTCTCAGGTGGCACAGTGGTAAAGAATCCGCCTGCCAATGTAGGAGATGCAAGAGATGCAGCTTCGATCCCTGGGTCAGAAAGATCCCCCAGAGGAGGAAATGGCAACCCACTCCAGTATTCTTGCCTGAAACATTTCATGGACAGAGGAGACCGGCGGCTACAGTCCATGGGGTTGCAGAGTCGTACACAACTGAGCACATATAGCACATTAAATATTTCCCTGAAAGTCCTGGCTCATGTAGTAAAATAAAGAAAAGGGGATAGCATAGGATGGGAAGAAAAAGAAATAGTAATTAATCCTGGATTATCTATATTAAAATTTTTTTAAAGATCTCATGCAAATTATTAGCTCTAGTCAAGGTTCAGCAAAGTGTCCAGGTTAAGATATTTATGCAAAAATCAAAAGTATTTCTTTAAACTAGCAAAAAGAGAAAGCATACATTTAAAAAAACATATTATTTCTAATAGTAACAAAAATGTTGCCTTGTAGTAAAACTAAGAGATATGACCATATGGAGAAAATTACAAACCTTATTTAAATAATCTAAAGAAGACACAAATAAATGGAAAGATAAAACAATTTAGTGGATTGAAAACTCAGCATCACACAGGTATCTGTGATCCACAGATTACCTATCCATTCATTGACATTTCATTGAAAATCTCCAGTGTTTTATAAGGACCTTGATAAGCTGATTTAAAACTTAGTACAGAGGAGCAAACCTCCAAGTATACCCAAATTGTTCATACAGAAAAAGATTAAGGTGAGAGAACGTATTCTGCTAGATATCAAGAGTTAAAGCCACCGGAGGATGATGTGGTATCAGGACAGGGACTACTGACCAACAGGATAGAAGAGACAACCCCAAACAGACTGTGTACGAATGGAAACGACATGTGGCAGAGAGGACGCCGAAGAGAACATGTTGCTCTGTGCCGATTTCATATCCACAAAGACAAAATAATCTGGATCCAAATCTTACCTGGTTAACAAAAATGAACTCCAGCCTGAAAGGAGACAAGTGGACAAGCAATACTTTAAAACCTTTAGAAGAATATACAAGAACTTCAAATCAAAGGATTTCTTCAAAATTGCTAGTCCAAAGGAAAACATTGATAGAATGATTGAAAGACACTCTAGAGAAAGTGAAATGGAAAGACAAGCAACTGTTGGAAACCTTATGGGCAACATAGATAACTAAGGATGAGTTAGTTAAAAAATCAATAGGAGAAAATACAAAGCACATAATGATGAATAAAATACACGATCAGGCATTTTACAGAAAAGGAAACATAAATATTAAACAATTCGCAAAATGCTCTACTTCATATTAAAGAATTAACTTCATTGGTGTACCATTTTGACTTTCTTTTTGGAAACCTTGGAACATAGGGAATTCTCACACCCTACAAGTAAAATTTATATTTATGGAGACCTAAAGTTCTCTTAGATGTTTTAATACTGAATTATAAAATGTAAAGTTTTGGGGGACGGGGTGGGTGGGATGAATTGAGAGACTAGCACTGACATAAATACACTACGTAAAACACATTATGATAAAGAATCTGCCTGTAATGCAGGATACCAAGGTTCAATCCCTGGGTTGGGAAGGTCTCCTGGAAAAGGAAATGGCAGCCCACTCCAGTATTCTTGCCTGGAGAATTTCATGGACAGAGGAGCCTGGCGGGCTACCGTCCATAGGGTCACAAAGAGTCGGACAGGACTAAAGGACTGACAGGTCAATCAATAGCTAGGGGAAACTTACAGGATAGTGCAGCAAGCTTAGCTCGGTGCTCTGTGATGACCTAGAGGCATGGGGGTGGCACGGGAGAGAGGCCCAAGGAGGGGAGATGTGTATACAAGCAGCCGATTCACGTTGCAGCGCAGCAGAAAGTAGCACAACACTGTAAAGCAATTATACTCTAACAAAAACTTTTAAAATTAAATGTAAGGTTTCATCTAAGTAAACTCCTTGATTGCACATCTCAGATTATATTCCAGGCTATCAGTATACTAGGTCAGATTCTTTTATCCATTAGAAATGCAAAAAAATATCAATGCTCTATTATAATTTTCACAAAAATACCTACATTTACTTCCAAATGTCCCTAGGGTTAAAAGGTGCTAACCCAATTACGGAAGTCAGTTAACAGTCCAGTTAATTAGGTTATTTGCTTCTAGAGAGTTTGCCCAGGGGAATAAATTTAGATTCTCATCTCTCTGAAGACAAACACTTTAAAGCTTTATAGTTATTATGACAGTTCCTTCCTAATTTCAACAGAAGATGGATGTAATTCCGTCTGCTCACAGAAGTCTGCAGAAGTTTGGTTTCCCTGGTGGCTCAAATGACAAGGAGTCTTTTTTGATCTGATTTCACTAACCCTTGAATAAAACCTTGGTTTCTGATAAAAAAGTTCTGCCTTCTTTTATACCTTCCTTTCCTATACATAGAATCAGTTATCTTTCCCAAAAATCCTGCTTCCTTTCCATGGAAAGTTAATTTTAGAAACTATTATCTGGGCTTTAATTTACATATTAAGCTGGTCCCATCTGAGATGATGTTGCCTCTCGGACATTTCACTGGACAGAAGGAGAAACCATTAACTTTATTAATAATTATATATGTACATATATACTATATAATTACATAATAATATTAATTCAGGCTTATATCAATTGTCAAATTCATTTAAAGGAAAGTTCAAACAGACAATTGTTAAGACTTTAAATCTCTGAACACTGTTTGCACTTCAATTAAAATTCAGAAAATTATTTGAATTGTAGTCCAGGCTCTTTTGGAAGAAATTATATGTATTTATATATATATATCTCCTGTTATTTTTCTTTCAAATAGAAATAATTTCTCAAGCCTCTGACTTTGGTGTTCTAGGATCACTTGGAGGAACTATCTCCATTTTGGTACATGTTTAGTCACTCAAAGAAGAGTTAATTTCAATAAAATATATTGCTTCGGGGAAGAGATTCTGAATCTCTTTTATGTGGTCCAGGCAGAGTTGATTGGAGTTCAGGGCTTTTATATGGAGAACCCTGTGTATTTAAAGCCCTAGTGGCTCTTCAGGTAAAGAATCTGCCTGCAGTGCAGGAGCCACGAGACACATGAGTTCGATCCTTGGGTTGGGAAGATCCCCTAGAGGAAATGGCAACCCACTCCAGCATCCTTGCTGGGAAATGCCATGGACAGAGGAGCCTGGTAGGTTACAGTCCAAAGAGCCGCAAAAGGTAGGACAGGAGTGAGGGACTAAGTACAAGCACCCTGTGTCCTTTAAGGGTGTCTGGTATTTCTAGGATGGACCTCACAGAGAGCTCAGGTTATAGGAATCGTACTGTGAGGTCTTATTTCCTATAAATCGGTGCTTGGCATTTCTTGAGGGCTTTTCATAGGAATGTCTCCTATGAAACGTTCTGATGTTATCTTTCTTTTAAAACTCTCACAGATAATATGATTCCATCTGTTCAGGGTTGACATTTTCCAGTTTTCTCCTATATGTTTCAGAATCCTGTGGCTCCCAGAATCGTACATAGAATCCGTCATTTTGAGTCCTCCTGCCGTGCCAATGACACGATTACAAACCGGGCTCTATAATGGTTCAACATCAGTGGAGCAGGGGCAGGGCCTGATCTGACCTAATCTTTGGACCACGGTACCTTCCCTGGAGTGATCTAGACTACAGACGCAAAGAAGACATCCATGTTATAAGGAGAAGGATACAGAGAAGTAAGAACTGGGGAAAAGGTTACGCAGAGGCTAAACGAACTCAATTTGTTGTCCTTACGGGAATTCCCAAGTCTTTCTGAACAAAAGCAGCTCAGAAATGAGGTCAAAGGCTGGTCAGGTCAGCCCTGGACAGTGAAGGGGAGATAATGAAATGGGCCTGAGAGTAGAAACCAATTACTCATACCTCTGGCGGCACTTTTTGTCTTTTTCCTGGAAAATGAGACCACAGACTCAGACTTAATATAAGTAGTATTTGCTAAGAAACACATGAAAAAGTAAATGAAAGAAAGGAGTGCAATATGCATTACATATTGCTTCCTAATTTATCAAAATTACAAATCTGATCAAGTCCCTTTGAGAATTACCTTCTGGTTACCAGAAGCAGGCAGGAAAGAGAAGATGCCGTGCTAGTAACCCAGGGAGAGGAAGGCTGAACTCTGAGTTAGACACTTCAAAAATTCAGAAACTTCAAAAAGTTCTTTGAAACAGGCACTGAAAATGTAGATTTCAATGGGGTCAAAAAGTTTTTCTAATAAAATATTAAGGAAATATCATTTTGTTGAGACTGTGTTGCTCACATTGCTCAAACTACTGACTGTTTTAGGGGTTGAGTTCTTAATAATTTGTCTTTGCCTTACAAGTCCTACTTTTGAAGCACAACAAATTTGCCTTTGTCAAAGGCATCCTGGGATCATCGCATGTGTTACCGTGTAACACGGCAACTTCAACTGTTTTGACTCTTTGCGACCCCATGGATCTGTAGCTCACTAGGCTCCTCTGTCCATGGGATTTCCCAGGCAAGAATACTGGAGTGGGTTGCCATTCCGTTCTCCAGGGGATCTTCCCAACACCAGGGATCGAACTCACGTCTCTGCATTGCAGGCAGATTCTTCACCATCTGAGGCACCAGGAAAACCATGTAACACTTATAGCAGCTTCAAGTGTTTTGAGTTAGTAACTTCTTTATAGGTGAGTAAACCTAAATGTATGAAATAAACTACCAGTAATTTCTTAAAATGAGAACTTGCTTAAGAAGCCTTCCAACCAACCGTCTCTATAATTTCAATTATAAAAATGAAGTTTTATACTTGATTGCATATGTTTACTTCTGCTTTGTGATAATTCCTTCTAACAAGTTAAGGTGTTTTTTCCAAGACTGGAAGAACCCTTAGGCTCAGATTTTGGTTAAGCATGAAAATAGCGACATCTGCTGGAGACATGGGTTTCAGCATCGATGAGCGACTGCGGATTTGCCGAGGTCATGCCTGCATTTCCCAGGAGAGACAACAGACACACATGCAAATAAACGGTGAATAATAAAGTCCAGCTTTAGTTATAATAAAGATTTCTTATGGACGAAGCCTGGCTTTTTAAGGCAAGGTTTTGAAAGACCTGAAAGCTACTACAATATCTTTGCAAAGAGACCCATAATACTAAGAAGCTTAAAAACTCAGAGAGAAAACAGCAGTGGTTGCTATAGTTACAAAAATAAACCTGTCCTCTGGGAAGAACTGAAAAGAATCGTTTGCTGCCCCTGGGAAGTTGTTTTCAGGGCTCATTAAGGAGCCCAGGGTGACAGGAGAGATGTGGCTTTGAAAAGACAAACAACTCGAGAAGTGTCCCCTGTAGGTTTGTTTACTCCACATGGCTGCAGCATCAGAAGTCAAGATTCACCAAAATAGCAGGGAACCGATAAGTGTGTTATTTTAAACCCAGCCTGCATTTTAGGGTCAGTGCAATGCAGTATGTTTTGAATGCCGCAAGATGACAACAGCAACAGATTACTGTCACCACCTTGCTTAGGGAGGCATCTCATGCATCACATACATTCCAAATAGGAATCCACAAATGCCAAGGGTTGTATGTGGAGTGACTCAAACGTCACAATTTTCAGTCTGTTTTAGATTTAAAGCCATGCCTCCTAACTCGGTCTTCTCAAAATGAGTCCCTCCCATTTATTTACATGAAGACTTTCAGCAATGTCAACCTTTTCAGCTACTTCTTCAGGCCAAAGAGCACAACCATGTATGTGCATTTTCTTGAAAGAAACACTAGATCACTTTGGGTACCATTGTCTAAATACAGTTCTGTCTTATTTACCACAGCCTGGCAGGACAAAGACAGAGCAAGCGAAAGGTACAAGTAGTTACATTGTCTTCTTCCTGGTCATATTTTCTAGAATTTAGAACAGAGTTTTTATGGCTATTCTTTCTTTTGAATTTCTCTGGCTTCTGGTTTTTTACACCGTACTTGACTGTGTCAAGTGATCATCATCCCCATAGCTCTGAAGCAGTCCATTTTAGTATTTCCTTCATGAGTGTTTATAAAGGGCTTCCTAATTTGGACACTTTTCTGAAGCCTTATCTTGTTGAGACATATATATATATAGCAACATATTTAAAAGGACATTTACTTGGGTATATACTTTTATATCCAAAACTCTATTCCTTAACTATTAAAAGTAATTCTACTTCCTGTTTTCTTCTTATTTATCAGAAAAAACAACTCTATTTTCTCTTACCATTGAATGCTTCAACAGTGAGTTAGCACAGTTCTGAAAGATGGCGTCCCACCATACACTGCGACCCTGCATCACATGGTTTTACAGTCAGTCATAAATAACAGTTATGGTACACATCTGCTATAATTTTTTTTTAAAGAATTGTTTTAAAAGTCAATGTTTTGATTAAGTCAAAATGGCTCACAGATGTTCTGTCCTGAGAAGAGATCAGAAACGTGGAAAATAAAGGTGTATGAAGCGGGTAGTGTCCCTCCGAGCTGCACCTCCTCACAGTGCGGTGCTTCTGGCTGTGTAGCGCCGGGGTGCGTGTCTCCTGGTTCGGAGGCATGCCGGTGGCTCCACTATGCCCGCACTTTCAGCCTTCAGAGCACGCCTAGTTACCGCCAGCAGGTAACTGTGTACCTCTGACCTGTTTGCTTTTAGGTCTCTTTTGGCTTTTTGATTTTTTTTTTTTTTTTCCTGTTTCTGATCTTCAGCAGGTGCAGATCATGTTGGCAGCCGATGACTGCAGGGAAAAAAAAATTAAAACACAAAAGAGAAAAAAAAAAAAGGCCCTCTCCAAACCAAAAGACTTAAACAAACAAACAAAGCCAAACCCACGTGGCAAGGAATGGAGAGGATGCTATTGTCTTGGAGGCTCATAGAATCTACTTCAGTCTATGACTCGTTCTCCAAAAGGAGCGGCGCTGGCTGGGAGAGCTCTGTTCTCTAGTTTCGTACTTCTGTGTACATTTTCAGGTTCATGTTTTTTAAAAAATGTTTAGTGAAAATGCAGTGTCTGCTGCCATGTTGCGTCTCTTTCTTTGTCTCTGTTTGCCTCTGTCTCTGCTTGCAGCTGTTCCTTGGAGCGCAGTGCGGTGGTGTCCTTGCAGTGAGCTCAGGTCTGCAGCTGTTTCTGGGGACGTGGTGGAGGCTCCGTGTTCTGTTCTCCCAGGAAGAGCTAGTGGTTTCTACCTTGTGTGTTGGTGAGCAATGTGCAGAGGCAGAGATGCTGAAGTCTGGTTCCCAAGGAGGAGACGAAGCACCATCCTCACTCCAGGTCACCTCATCAGCTCTCTCTCTCTTTTTTTTTTTTCTTTTTGGCCCCGGGCCTGGCGGCAGCCAAAGCTGAAAAGCATCAAAACCAATGCAGAGCCAGTCCCCGCCACTAGCCCCTGCTGGCCTCAGTTCAGTTCAGTTGCTCAGTCATATCTGACCCTTTGCGACCCCATGGACTGCAGCACATCAGGCTTCCCTGTCCATCACCAACTCCCAGAGTTTACTCAAACTCATGTCCACTGAGTCGGTGATGCATCCAACCATCTTATCCACTGTTGTGTCCTTCTCCTACTGCCCTCAATCTTTCCCAGCATCAGGGTCTATTCTTCCAATGAGGTGGCCAGAGTATTGGAGTTTCAGCTTCAGCGTCAGTCATTCCAATGAATGTTCAGGACTGATCTCCTTTAGGATGGGCTGGTTGGATCTCCTCGCAGTCCAAGGGACTCTCAAGAGTCTCCTCCAACACCACAGTTCAAAAACATCAATTCTTCAGTGCTCAGCTTTCTTTACACTCCAACTCTCACATCCATATGTGACTACTGGAAAAACAATAGCTTTGACTAGATGGACCTTTGTTGGCGAGGTAATGACTCTGCTTTTTAATATGCTGCTCTACACATCTTCTACTTATGTTCCTTGGAGAAGAAATGGTTGGTTGCCATGTTTCTGTTAGCAGTCATGGAATGCCATAGCCTGCTCTGGTACATTCACTTGGTCACCAATTTGCCTCTGATCTCTGGAGGGGGCAGCCTGCCCCACGGCGCCCATTGTGAGGGTCCTGGGGAAGAGTCTAGCCCACCCAGCCCACGGCTTCCCAGCAGCAAGAGCAAGCAGCACAGGTCTACCTAGGAACAGGAGCCTCTGGCTTCCCAGGGCCAGTGAGCTGTCAGCGACCAGCCATCTCCCTCAGCCTATGGCCTAGTCCAAGCAGTCAGACCAAGACAGAAACTTCAGATGGGACTGATCTCCTTTAGGATGGACTGGCTGGGTCTCCTTGTGGTCCAAGGGACTCTCGAGTCTTCTCCAACACCACAGTTCAAAAGCATCAATTCTTTGGTGCTCAGCCTTCTTCACAGTCCAACTCTCACATCCATACATGACTACTGGAAAAACCACAGCTTTGACTAGATGGACCTTTGTTGGCAAAGTAATGTCTCTGCTTTTTAATATGCTATCTGGGTTGGTCATAACTTTCCTTCCAAGAAGTAAGCATCTTTTAATTTCATGAATGTAATCACCCTCTGCAGTGATTTTGGAGCCCCAAAACATAAAGTCAGCCATTATTTCCCCATCTATTTGCCAAGAAGTGATGGGACTGGAAGCCATGATCTTAATTTTCTGAATGTTGAGCTTTAAGTCAACTTTTTCCCTCTCCTCTTTCACTTTCATCAAGAGGCTCTGTAGTTCTTCACTTTCTGCCATAAGGGTGGTGTCATCTGCATATCTGAGGTTATTGATATTTCTCCCAGCAATCTTGATTCCAGCTTGTGCTTCTTCCAGCCCAGCATTTCTCATGATGTACTCTGCATATAAGTTAAATAAGCAGGGTGATAATATACAGCCTTGATGTAGTCCTTTTCCTATTTGGAACCAGTCTGTAGTTCCATGTCCAGTTCTAACTGTTGCTTCCTGACCTGCATATAGGTTTCTCAAGAGGTGGGTCAGGTGGTCTTGTATTCCCATCTCTTTCAGAATTTTCCACAGTTTATTGTGATCCACACAGTCAAAGGCTTTGGCATAGTCAATAATGCAGAAATAGATGTTTTTCTGGAACTCTCTTGCTTTTTCTACGATCCAGCGGATGTTGGCGATTTGATCTCTGGTTCCTCTGCCTTTTCTAAAACCAGCTTGAACATCTGGAAGTTCACAGTTTACATATTGCTGAAGCTTGGCTTGGAGACTTTTCAGCATTACTTTACTAGTGTGTGAGATGACTGCAATTGTGTGGTATTTTGAGCATCCTTTGGCATCGCCTTTCTTTGGGATTGGAATGAAAATGGACCTTTTCCAGTCCTGTGGCCACTGATGAGTTTTCCAAATTTGCTGGCATATTGAGTACACTTTCACAGCATCATCTTTCAGGATTTGAAATAGCTCAACTGGAATTCCATCACTTCCACTAGCTTTGATCATAGTGATGCTTTCTAAGGCCCACCTGACTTCTCATTCCAGGATGTCTGGCTCTAGGTGAGTGATCACACCATTGTGATTCTCTGGGTCATGAAGATCTTTTTTGTATAGTTCTTCAGTGTATTCTTGCCACCTCTTCTTAATATCTTCTGCTTCTGTTAGGTCCATACCACTTCTGTCCTTTATTGAGCCCATCTTTGCATGAAATGGTCCCTTGGTATCTCTAATTTTCTTGAAGAGATCTCTAGTCTTCCCCATTCTATTGTTTTCCTCTATTTCTTTGCACTGATCATTGAGGAAGGCTTTCTTATCTCTCCTGGCTATTCTTTGGAACTCTGCATTCAAATGGGAACATCTTTCCTTTTTTCCTTTGCTTTTCGCTTCTCTTCATAGCTATTTGTAAGGCCTCCTGAGACAGCCATTTTGCTTTTTTGCATTTCTTTTTCTGGGGGATGGTCTTCATCCCTGTCTCCTGTACAATGTCATGAACCTCCATCCATAGTTCATCAGGCACTCTATCAGATCTAGTCCCTTAAATCTATTTCTCACTTCCACTGTATAATCATTAGGGATTTGATTTAGGTCATATCTGAAAGGTCTAGTGGTTTTCCCTACTTTCTTCAATTTAAGTCTGAATTTGGCAATAAGCAATCATGATCTGAGCCATAGTCAGCTCCCAGTATTGTTTTTGCTGACTGTATAGAGCTCCTCCATCTTTGGCTGCAAAGAATATAATCAATTTGAATTCAGTGTTGACCATCTGGTGATGTCCATGTATAGAGTCTTCTCTTGTGTTGTTGGAAGAGGGTGATTGCTATGAACAGTGCATTCTCTTGGCAAAACGCTATTAGCCTTTTCCCTGCTTCATTCTGTATGCCAAGGCCAAATCTGCCTGTTACTCCAGTTGTTTCTCAACTTCCTAGCTTTGCATTCCAGTCCCCTATAATGAAAAGGATTTTTTTGCGGGGGGGTGTTAGTTCTAAAAGGTCTTGTAGGTCTTCATAGAACCTTTCAACTTCAGCTTCTTCAGTGTTACTGGTTAGGGCATAGACTTGGATTACCTTGTGGCCCCTATTTCACCCTTTTCCACGAGCGTGCATTCTCCAAAAGCTGATCCCCCAAGGTCCTCCCATGTCCACAGGGAGCCCAAGAGCTTGGCATACTCCTGAGCCCAGGCCTATGAAGTGCGCTGGTCAAATGAACGCAAGGCAGGTGTGTTCAGACTCCAGGGGACGTGGGTAATACCTTATCTGCTGAGATTGGAGTTTGTGTGGTCGCAAGTATCCTCATCATTCTTGAACAGCTTGAAGCCTATAGGCTTCGCATGTTCTGTCTTCAGAGTGCAACAGCCTGAATACATCTCAGCCCCAGTGAGTGAGGCCTTAGCTCGCCAGGCACGCTGCACATAGTCCTCCATGGCCTGGACGCCATTCTTCCGGAAAATCACAATTCTCTGGATAGGACCACAAGGGTTACGGATAGTATAAAGAAGGTCCCTGGTAATCGAACAAATGTGGTTCGGGATGGTAAAGAGAAGCCCACTGTTGGCGCTTCGAGAGTCCTCTGAGTCCCGGGGGCGGGATATTTTCTAGTGGGTAGAATAACTGACAAAAGCTGCGCATCCCGGCAGATAGATCTGGTTGTTGGCTGCGTAGTTCACGGCCCCCAACCCCCAACACGTCTTCAAACTCCACCAACACTTGTCTCTTTTTAGGCATCACCGCCACAGAGCTGATGGGTCCTAACTCCTGCAAGGCCTCCACAAGGTCCGCTTCGACCACGCCGTCACCTGGACCCCTGATGTGAACAACTGGGAAGGCAAGGTTTTATGCGGGACATAGTCATTCTCCCCGCCGCCCCCGCCTGCCACCGCCACCGCTGCAGCCGCCTTCATACTGGTCGCCGGCGTTGTCACTCTTGAGCCGTTGCAGGCCCGGCCGCCCTCAGCGCCACCTGCATAGTTACAGCCTCTGCCGCCCGCCACCGCCATCTTCACCGGCACTCCAGACAGCCTCCGCGGCTCTTCCGGCTGGTCCTACTTCCTGTTTCCGGGCATCCATTTTTGTTGTCAACCCTGAGGTATTTCTGATCTTTGTTCCTTTTAGTTGATCTCTAACATGCTGTAAGCTGTATAAATTTATCTAGGTCCTTGACCTACTGTAGCATTTCCTGCTGCAGTGCTTTTGTTTGTTTGTTTTTTATATAACCTGTTTGACATGAAGGCAGATCCGATAAGAAAGTGCACACACACTCATGATTTTGCTGGACATTTCTTACCAGGTTGGGGTCACACCAAGCTGCAGGTTGCTGTATGTCGAGGGCTCTCTAAAAAGAAGTCCTCTTTAGATAAGTGATTTGTGAGATTACAGGTAAACTCACCAATAGAAACGGCTAATGTAGCATCTGTGAACATTTTTATTTGCAAAGTGTGACATTTTTTCTAAAGAGTTTAATTCCGTCCTTTGAACCTTGTATTAGAGCGCCACCATGTGGTGATGTGAGGCAATGCAGGCAGTCTTGTTATTCTTTACCACCTGGTCCACAGGGAAGGCTTGTGACGGGATACACTTTCATATGTATTAACAGCTTTTTCATGACAAATGAATTAACCTTTTTTATACCTAAACAATATTTTATCACTGCATTGATAGGTTAAAACTAACAGGACTTTTAGAAAAAAAATTTTTTTTTTTTTTTTTGAAATAAGCATATTGAGTTAACAAAAGGGTTGCCTAAGGAACAAACACCGATCAAAAGATTAAATCGCCAGTGTTATCACTTCTTGAGAAGCTTAAAATTTAAGGTTATTTAAAATTCACAACTTTATCCGCATTTTATCCTATTGAGTACCCAAAAGTGCTACAAATTTTATAATTAGAATTCAACACAATAAAACTATATATATAATATAACAAAGAGAATAGACATCATGTAAGACACAAAATAATATATAATACAACAATAGATCTCTCCCCAGTTCATTCTAACTGAGTGTGACCCAACGGAAGACCTTTCTGATTTAAGTAGTGTTTTTGTAGCACTCTGGCCAAAACCATATTCATGTCAGTGCACTTGGCCTTATGTCCTAATGCTGTGGGTTAGCACATAGGACTCAAGGAAGCTTTTCTTGATGCCTTAGTCCTAGTTACTTTATTTCCATTATGTTTTATTCATGCATTTTTATCTTGACAATTTATATCATAACTGTTTCTTTACAGAGCACCACAAACTTAAGTCATACAAGACATCACATGTTTTAGGTTTGGCTCCTAGGAGAGCCTGAGATGGAGGTTCTGTTTCCATGACATAGTGAAGGAGTGTTCCCTGGAGAAGAGCACTGGGAGGAGGGACAGAGCAGGAGAATCCAGGGCAGTGTGGTCCTAGCTGGAGACTTGACACAGACTGATCTCACAGGAAAGCTCTGGAGCAACACTGTCTAGAAGGAATACATTAAATACACTGCATGCTGCGTATGTAATTTTAAGCTGTCTAGTAGCCACACAGAAAAGGTAAAACAAAACTGATGGTTTAAACAGATTTTACTTAAACCAAATATTGTCATTTCAGTGTATGTCAATATTAAACCTATTGATGGGATAGCTTCCATTTTTTTCATACTCAGTCTTTGAAATCCCACCTGTGAACAGCGTGTCTCATCTCAGGAGCTCGGTAGCCCCGTGTGGCTGGTGGCTGTCATATTCAATAGTGCAGCCTGCATGCGTGCATGCTCGGTCACGTCAGTCCTGTCCCACTCGTTATGACCCTGTGGACTGTAGCTCCCCAGGCTCCTCTGTCCATGGGATTCTCCAGGCAAGAATACTCGAGTGGGTTGCCATGCCCTTCTCCAGGGGATCTTCCCAACCCAGGGATTGAACCCATGTCTCTTACATCTCCTGCATTGGCAAGTGGGTTCTTTACCAGCTGGGAATGAAGGGGGCTATTTATTGGGCTCTCTTAAGATTCTGAGACAATTCCTCTCATACACTAAGTGTATATCTCATAAACATTGAGTGTTTATCTCATACACTCAATCCTATTATTTACAGTGTCATGTGAATTACCTAACACAGGGCAGAGTAGACCTTTCATGTTTTTGCTAACTTATAGCAAATTTTAAAAATATATACCGTGTGCAACATCTTGTCTTAATCCTTTAAAATGGGCTCCAGATGTATGCTTGGAACCAGACTCTGGATATATTACCACCATATTAAGAGCTTCTTTCAAAAAAACCAAACTTTGCATTATTTCTGGGCCCTTAGACTTACCCTGATGGCCACTATATCTGAATACAATTCATCACTTGAAGAGGTGATGAAACATTTGGAGATTACAGTAAAAGATGTGTTAAGTCTTTTCAGCTGAGAATCCTAGTCTATCAAAAAGAAATTTCAAAGGACTGTTGGAAGATTTATTAACTTCTTCTCAGGAAAGCATCTTACCCAATGGGCTATGTTTCTTTTCTAATCCAAACCTTGCTGAGACCACACAAAGGAATGACAAGGTCCCTGATCACAGCATTTCTGAGGAGTAGTGATGGTCTGGCTTCAGAGCTACCAAGAGCCCAGTGTCGTCTTTGGTCTTAAGGTAAATGCCATCGTGAAATTTTTACATCTATAGGCAAAAATGTACTTTTGAAATACTCTTTCCAAGTGTTTGGTTTTATACTTTAGCCCTTAAATTACCTGCTTTTTTTTTTTCCTCTTTAGCCCCACAGAATCTATACTATTTCAAGGTTATCATCTTTTATTTTAAAAAGCAATTGCTAATATAATTGGTTCTTTCTTAAAGGTAAATCTTAAATAATTTAAACAATTTTTAACAGCTTTTCAGATGAATAATTGATACACAAAGAGCCAAACTTACTTAATGTGTACAATTTGATGAGTTTGGACACAGGCAAACACCACCATCAAAAGAACGGGTATTTCCCACATCTTTCTGGGTTTTCTTATGTCTCCACCTCCCTTTTTTTTTTTTTTCTGGTGGTAAGAACACTTACGGGCCTCCAAGGTGGCTCAGTGGTGAAGAGTCACCTGCCACTGCAGGAGATGCGGGCTTGATCCCTGGGTCAGGAAGGTTCTATGGAGGAGAAAATGCAACCCACTCTAGTATTCTTGCCTGAAAAAAACCCGTGGACAGAGGAGCCTGGTAGACTATAGTCCATGGGGTCACACAGAGTCAGACACAACTGAGTGATGAAGCACACACACATGTGAACACTTAACACGAGATTTACTTCTAACAAGCTTCAAAGCGCCCAATCCCGTATCATCAATAGTAGGTACTAGGTTACATGGCCGATCTCTAGAACTTATCCATCGAGCAAGCTGAAACTTTATAGCCATTGAACAGTAACTCCCATTTCTCCCACACCCCTGCCCAGCTCCTGGAACCACTATTTGATTCTTGCTTCTGTGAGTTTGGATATTTTAGATTCCTCATCTAGGTAGAAACAGTGTTTGTCCTTCTATGACTGGCTTATTTCCCTTAGCACAATGTCCTCCAGGTTCATTTGTGTTGTTTTGAACATTTCATTTAAATGTTGTATGTGCTGTGCTAACTCACGTCAGCAGTGTCTAACTCTTTGTGACCCCATGGACTGTAGCCTGCCAGGCTCCTCCGTCCGTGGGATTCTCCAGGTAAGGATACTGCAGTGGGTTGCCATTTCCTCCTCCAGGGGATCTTCCTGACCCAGGGATCAAACCTAGGTCTCCCGCATTGAGAGTAGACTCTTTACCATCTGAGCCACCAGGGACACCCATAACCTGAGACAAAAGTTTGGGTGCAGTTAGGTTACCTGGACAAGATTCCAGCAGCAAGAGGAGCAGCAGCAAGAGTAAGAGGTAGAAAATGGAAAGTAGGCTATGCTCTGAACGGGTCATGTCCCTTTCAAAATTCATACATTGAGGCCCTAACTCCGAGTGTGAGAGCACCCAGAGATGGAGTCTTTGAGAGGTAATTAGATTCAGATGAGGTCATGGAGATGGGGCTCCTTATGGTGGGGATGGTGACCTTATAAGGAGAGACACCAGGGACCTTGCTTTCTTTCTCTCTCCACGTGGTGAGGACACGGCTGGAAGAGGGCCACCCGAAGCCAAGGTACACTCACCCACTGGGGAGTCAGACCAGCCACACCTTTGGGTAAGGCTTCACAGCCTCCAGAACTGGGAAAAAAATAAATTGGCCTTGCTTAAGTCATCCAGTATGTAGTATTTTATTATGGCAGCCTAAGTCGACTGATAATTTTTAATTATTGAAAATCTGGTATGTTTTTAATATACACTTGACAATATTCTCCTTCTTATTGGGGATTTGTATGTCTTGTCTAAGAAATCCCACCCTGACATGCGCTTTGCTGGTGGCTCAGGCTGTAAAGAATTCACCTGCAGTCCAGGCTCCTCTGTCCATGAGATTCTCCAGGCAAGAAAACCATTAAATAAAAATAAAAATCCTGATTTCCTCAGTTTTATTGTGCTGTTCAATCTCCACTAGTTGGTACAACACAAGGACAACAATATCCGTATTTCTCCATTCTAAACAGAATCATCAGCCTGCTTACCCAGCCCCCGAGCCTCTCCAGAGCATACACCAGTTAAGTGTGTGTTTCTTGTGCATCCGTGTGTCAGCTAGCGGTCAGCTGATCTCGCCGAGGTGCAGCAGTGGTTACCCTTCAAGGTGTGTATCTGTCTGGGCTTGGAGCCTGCCCGGGGGCTGGGCTCACAGGTGTGATCCATGAATAATCTGCATTCTGAGGTCTGTCTGCAGTTGGAGGGGCCACCCAGGGAGAGACGCTTCGTGGCAGCGACAGAAGCACAAGAAGAAATAACTGAAGCTTCTAGCGTTTTCTGCTGGAGGAAGCGGGTCTCAAGGTGAAGACCAGTACCAGTGAGTTGGGGAAACCATACTCCACCTCTGAGAGGTCAAGGCAGGTTGTGGACACAGACCGCCCTTATCGGGAGGGGAGGGTTGCGGCTGATACCAGCCCTTCACAGAAATGAAACGAGGTCTTCTTCTGCCCCACACAACCTGAAAGAATTTTGACAGTTTCTTTTACTCCAATCCCTTGTGGTGGTTGTTCAGTCACTGAGTCATGTCTGACTCTTTGTGACCCCATGACCTGCAGCACACCAGGCTTCCCTGTCCTTCACGATCCCCCTGAGTTTGCTCAAACTCATGTCCATTGAGTCGGTGATGCCATCCAACCATCTCATCTTCTGTCGTCCCCTTCGCCTCCTGCCTTCAATCTTTCCCAGCATCAGGGTCTTTTCCAATGAGTTGGCTCTTTGCATCAGGTGGTTAAAGTAGTCAAAAGCAGTTCTTTTCTGTGTATGTTTTTCTTAAAGAGATGGTTGATAAATTCTTTCACAGAGAAATCTATATACTTTTGTAAGGTGTTTCTCAGATTTGAGTTTGCAGCAACTGTTGCAAAGACAAATATATTTTGATTCCTTACAGCCAGGCTTTGTAGAAAGCAGAAAGGATTTTCTGTGATTTTAAAAAGCTATGCTTTAAAAATGGAGAGCCAAGTCCAGAGTATGGAGCATAGGCTTCTACACAAAAGACGAACTGCTGTATCTGAAAGAAAGAACAGTTAGTTGTCAGTAGGTTAGAAGAGATGGTTCTGAGGGTTCCTAGACTGCTGTCAATGCTAGTAGGTTAAGAAGGCCTCTGAGTGAGGTGTTAGATTTGGGGGGCTCATAGACTAGAGGTTTTGGGCCTGGCCTTCCAGACCACGAGGGGCAAAACGTAAAATCTCTTTAAACTAGCAACAGCTGAGGGATGGTGTTTAGGCAAATGGACTCAGAGATAGTCTCACAGAATTCATCATACTCCAAGGGCGTATGCTCAAAGTAGCCAAGAAGTTCCTGAGCCCCATAAAGGGGAGAAGGAATCCTTAGATAAGACCTTGAATCCAAATGAGAAAATGTAGAATGTATGACTGGTCAAGACAAGCAGCCATAAAGGAGTGGTGATACTCACCATGAATATGTGCTCAGTCTTGTCCAACTCTTTGTGAGCCCATGGACTGTAGCCCACCAGGCTCCTCTGTCCACGGGATTCTCCAGGCAAGAATACTGGAGTGAGTGGCCATGCCCTCCTCCAGGGGACCTTCCCCACCCAGTGCTTGAGCCTGTGTTTCTTGAGCCTCCTGCATTGGCGGGCTGATTCTTTACCACTAGCGCCACCGGGGAAGCCCGTCCCACTTCTAAATACCGAAAATCATCAACGATGTACCATGTCAGGCCACCAAACCGAGCTAAAGGAGCTCTCTGTGCAGGAGAAGTGCAAGTCACACACCTTTCACTAGACTGCCTCTCCTTACCTCTTGCTTTCTGTGATTTAGGTAACTCCTAGAGAAAAGGAAAGGAGAAGGAAATCTGGAGAAATCTTGAGCACAGCTCTTTCAGGCTTGTGTTACATGGGGCCAGCTTGTAAAACAGGGACCAGTGGGACCACTTGCTCTGCAGAATGAGGAAGGGTGGTGTCCGGGGAACACAAGCTTTGGAGCTGTGCAGACATGTAGCCATAACACATTTGGATATCAACCAGCAGAATCTAAAGTTTCAACCTGGAATTTACTGAGTGTCCTTGAACTGGGAAAAATTTTAATAAGAGCTTTCTGTCATGAGTGGAAGTAGAGGTCAAAACTGAAGTCACTTGGAAGCTGAGTTTCTTCATTAGAGAGAAAGTCACATTTCCGCACATGTGAGTTGTTACGATGACATAGAAACACACACATACCATTTGGAAATAAGAATCCCCAAGTTGCTGAGTTCCTAAATGTCTGGTCAGAGCCTCTTAAGGTAAATAGGTCTCTCTTGTTTTGTAATGCTTTTAGGATTATGTGCAGTTGTTTTAATTTCTATTGTTTCATTTCCAAGGTTAGAGATTAATGTAACAAAGTACACAACCCAGTGTAATGAGGAGCAGAATCAAATTCTTCTCCCTCAGTGTCAGCCAAAGATCCAAGACTTCTTGACCCCAAATCTGAACACGCTGGCTCGACTATGAAAGTAACAGCCGGCCAGAGCCTTGTACACAGTCTAGTACCATTCAGCAGAAGGAAGACTTGTCCGCTGAAATGGATTTATTGATATTTTACTGAAATCTCTTTGTGTTGCCAGCACAAGGTGAAATGGAATATTGGAAGTAAACCTGTAAAGCTGGTCCGCAGAGGCAGCCAAACCAGATAATTAGGAGAGAGCCACACTCAGCACCATATTGTTAGAACTCATACAATACAAATTATCTGCAGCTGTGAATAGCTTCTAATATTTAAGCTTTGGGTAAAATTTTTACTTTTTTGACCCAAACTGTCTGGCTTGGCTCTCTCCCCAAGCGTGATGGCCAACTTTCCATTTTGCTTTGTACTTTATGGACTTGGGCAAAATCTGGACAGCTAAAAAATGGGATAATTTTGTGCTTAATTCTGTAAAACAAAGCTGAACTATTTAACAAGTCATTTATTATTCGTTGAGATATACTGTCTCTTGATAAATGATTGGAATAATCAAAATATTAATTTTAGGTTTATTTAGAATTAGAGATTTGGAAATAATTTGTCCAGTCCAAGGAAAGAAGGAATGTTAACAGTGGATCCAGTTTTGTCTTGATCACTCTAAACAGCCCAATTAAAAGAATACGCTTATTATTTTCTTTGGGAGAGCCAGCTAGTGCAGATTGCCAGAGCATTCAAGTTTAACAGAAAAAAGTTCTGGAAGAATATAAAATACATGAAAAATTTATTTAAGGGAGAAAGAGAGTGAGAAAAAAGTAACTAGCAGGGGTCTGGAAAAGGGAGTGAAAGCTCTGTAGTAAGAAAAGAAAGGGCAAATGAATGGTACAGAATTTTGATTCCGGGGACAGAGACCATGAAAGATGGACTCTAAAGGAGAATTATCAAGTGAAGGAAAGGACTGAGTTAACATCAACATACACTCAAAGATGTATCATTAGCTGCGAGAACTTCTTCCAAAGTAATAGAGTGTGTTTTCATTCTTGGAGGGTTCCCCTGGTGGCTCAGACGGCAAGGAATATGCCTGCAATGCAGGAGGCCCAGGTTCAATCCCTGGGTCGGGAAGATCCCCTGGAGAAGGGAATGGCAACCCACTCCAGTATTCTTGCCTGGAGAATCCCATGGACAGAGGAGCCTGGCGGGCTACAGTCCATGGGGTCACAAAAAGTCGGAAAAGACTGAGGGACTAATGCTTTCTACTTTTGTAATGAAACACTCTTTCATTCTTGGAAGTTATATCTTCATAACTAGAAACGAAAAAATGCCAAGACAATGGAATCAGATTGTGTGTCCTGTCCCTTAAATGTTAAACCAAATCATTGTTTTCAGGGTAAGAGGATGTCTACAGCTGTAAATAATTTGTACTCTAAAAGTGCTAAGAATGAGGCAGCGTGAAGTGCTAGTGACCCTGGAAGGGAGCTGGGGAGAAAGGGAAGGTTAATTTGATACGTCCTGCAGGATCCAGAACGTTTACTTCATGTGCAGTAAAGGCAGATACAAATCTACCCAAAATAAATATTTTTAAAGTTAATCTTCTATATCTTATTATTTCCATAAAGTTTTAATTTAAACACTGATATTTTTAAGAAGTTAAATGACTGACTCTTTGTTGCACGATAACCTAATATAAATTTTTCTTAATAGTAAATTAATACTGAAGTATGATTATTTTTAAGTTGCTTTCCTTAGAATAATTTTATTTCTTAAAATTGAATACAATTTTCTCTAGTTAAAGTATACTTTTCAAATATGTAAAACTATAAGGCATATTCTTCACTGTCTGCCACTAAGGGTGAAGATTCTGAGAAGTGTAAAAACATTCATTTTAAAGATAATCACTTGAAATATAAGTATGTTTGATGTGATTGGTATAAAAATATTTGAGTGAAAAAACACTAAGATGTTATAACTGATTTTCACATAGACATATACTTAGTTTTGACTAAATAGTCTCCTCAGACATCCATTCCTTTCTGTGAACAATAAAAACAATAATAATAATACCACAGTTAAGGTAACCAAATATTATATTAACTCAGTACAAATTTTGCCCATGGTTGAAATTTTGCTTGTACTTAACAGAAAAATATGTTTGCCAAAATGCACACCTTTTCTTTAAATGGTATCTATTATTTGTTAAGGGCTTCCCTTGTGGCTCAGCTGGTAAAGAATCTGCCTGCAATGTGGGAGACCTGGGTTCAATCCCTGGGTTGGGAAGATCCCCTGGAGAAGGGAATGGCTACCCACTCTAGTATTCTGGCCTGGAGAAGTCCATGGACTGCATAGTCCATGGGGTCGAAAAGAGCTGGACACAACTGAGTGACTTTCACTTTATATAAAATACAGAATAAATTTTCACTGATACATTCATTAACAATCAGGACTGGATTTATACTAAACTCTTCCATCTTGCATTTATGTCTCTCTTTTCCCATTTTGCAATTCCTGGAATAATAAGCATATCACAGATGACATAATTTTTCACTTTATGCACAATACACATGTAACAGTCTCAGAATAACAATATTAACTACCATCAAGAATTTGACAACTGAAAATAGTTTAAAATGTTTGCAGTTTTTTTGGGGGGGTCAAATTATCATAATTTAAATATCTTGGAATCATTCATTACTCTGTGGTTATAACTCTAACTGGATATACATGTTCATTCATATGTTCCATTTTACTTTGGAGTTTAGCGATTGATTACTTTTTCATTTATTGTAACATGTTCCCAAAGTTGAATCTACTAACCAAAGACCATGCAAACAACTTTAATTTCTGTTCTCTTCATCCAAGAACCTCAATAGCTGTCATTTTAAAAACCTTATTTATCCTTTCATTTTTAATATATTTGACTATTTAAGCAATAGTACTCATATTTTGTCACTTAAATAGTCTACTTTATTTTTAATATACAATATATGCATATTGGACTTCCCTTATGGCTCAGCTGGTAAAGAATCTGCCTGCAATGCGGGAGACCTGGGTTAGTCCCTGGGTTGGGAAGATCCCCTGGAGAAGGGAAAGGCTACCCACTCTAGTATTCTGGCCTGGAGAATTTCATGGACTCTGTAGTCCATGGGGTTGCAAACAGTCGGACATGACTGAGCGACTTTGACTTTGACTTTCACTTTCAAGCAATACTACTCATATTTTGTGACTTAGTCTACTTTATCTATTTATTTTTAATATATAATATATACATATTTTATAAAAATTATATGTATATATTCATATCCTTCATAGGTAATTTGTAGCATACAGTATTTTCTTTTCTGGTTTTTATTTCATCTTTTAAGCACTAGATTCTAGGTGTCACTTTATAGTCATGTATAGAAATGTCCCTTCATTCCTTTTTATAACCGGACAGTACTTGATTGTGTTAATATGCTACTACTTAGCATTCTAGTATTGACACATACTTGTGCTATTTCCAATCAAAGCTTTTAAAATCATTCTTATAATTAATGGCATTGGGTATATGTCTTTTTGTATTTTTACTAGTTTCCCTTCGGTATATATTTATAAAAGGGGCACTGCTGCTGTATGAATAGGTAAAAGGTACCCTTGATTTTGCTACTAGTGTCACGTTCCCTTTGTTATATGTGAACTCAGTTTTTATGTTGCTCCTCTAGAATTAAATCTAGATAAGATTCATGTGTTACATTGGGTTGATATGTATTTTATGTCTCTTTTAATCTATATATCTCTGTTCTTTCTTTTTCCCTTGAAAATGTATTTATGGATGTCACCATGTATAGAATTTCATTTTCTTCTCTTCCCTGTATTTCTTATAAACTCACTGGTTGATTTAAAGGTTTGATTTGATTTAGGTCTTCTTTTCTCATCATGAAATGCCAAAAACTTCTATACAAAAGGTGTTGGGTATTTCCACGAGGAGATATGTAACAACTAAATGGCTGTCTGTGTGATGTCGTGATGTTGACAGTCACTGATAACAATTTCCTGGATTCGTTATTAGTGACTCACAGAATGACACTCTAACTCTATTGTAATGTATTTGTGATTATTTATTTACTCCATTCTCCCTGAGTTCTCTTTCTGGAATTAGGATTAGATATGTGTTCTATGTCCCCTCATTATCGTGTATATTTTGTAACCTCTATTTCATATTCTCCATATCTTATTTCTGGGGCATATTCTAGATTTTCTTTTGATTTTATTTTCAAGTTCACTAATTGTCACCTCAGCTGAGTCTAATCTGCTGGTTAACCACTTCCAATGAAGTTTTAAGTGTTCAGTCATTAGGTTTGCACTTAGAATGTCTTTTTATTTTAAAACTATGTGGACAACTTTCATAGCTTGATTTTGCTTCTATTTTTAAGATATTGGCACACTTTGGACATACTTGTTTTGTGTCTGTCTCAGTTGTTCTATGACAGAAGCGTTTGTAGTCATCATTACACTTCATTTTTCCTTCCTGGTTTCATACTTCGCATCATGTACCTTTATGCACTGTGTTGTCTGTACACACGTGTGGGTATGCAGATGATTTGCCTTCAAACTTTGTCTGTGAGAGCTGTTTGAGGTCCTAGGGGTATTTTCAGGTCAGAATCATTTTAAAATAGATTTGCTGAGAAATTTTAGACTGAGCAGGTCATGGGAAGGCTCACAGTAAACTCATACAGGTCCAATTCTGCTTCCAGATGTTCCGAGGTTATTTCCACCTCTAACATTTAACACAAGTTCAAGAGATGCAGAGGTTAATTGAATGTTTACATCCTGCACAGCCAGCTGATTGATCGTTTACTTTTGTGTTGAAATGATAGCTGTGTGGAGTTACAGCTCAATGTGACTGTCTATGCTAATGGACCCCCACCTTGACAGATTCTAGGCTCAAGTTTACTGGTTTTTGGAAAATAATCTCACAATGAAAGCCAGCTTTACCATTTTAATCCTTGATTTCTAACTTTCACACCTCATTTGGTCTAATGTTTGACCTAATGTTTTGCTGCACTGCAAAACATTTGTTTCTTTTTACCATTGTTCATTCGCTCAGTTGTGTCCAAATCTTTGTGACCCCATGGACTGCAGCACGCCAGGCTTCCCTGTCCTTTACCATCTCCTGGAGCTTGCTCAAACATATGTCCACCGAGTCAGTGATGCCATCCAACCATCTTGCCCTCTGTTGTCCCCTTCTCTTCCTGCCATCAGTCTTTCCCAGAATCATACCAGCTATTTAAAATCTCATCATTAGTAGTCTTCAGGGGATATTTAGATCTCCATGCTGCCAGAGAGCACTATTTCATGGTATACGGAAATTTAAAGTAAGCAGGTTACAGAGAGTTTCTTGCCTGGAAGTAAAAAACAAACAAAGAAAAGCTAAGAACAGTTTCCTAAATACATCAAACATGGTTAATCTGATTGTTTGAATCTCTAGGAACAAAAGAAAGCTTCGGGGTTGACAAGCATATTGCTCTGAACTCAATGGAATTTTTTCTTTACTATTTTAAAGAAAAATTCTTATTTGTAAGTTATCATTTGCTGGCATGTTAAAGGTACTAGATTAGAAACTAGAAATGATAGGGCTTGTGTGAGGGTCTTATTGTAATTAAACCACTGATGCACATCTTTAACATGGGAGGCAACCCTTTCTGGTAAGAAAGGGAAAGATACAATTCATGATATTTGCAGCTATAGTCTAACAGTAGAAAAACAACTTAATTACAGTTTGATGTACTTGAGAATTTTAAGCAACATTTCCCCTCTCCGTATGTGTAACTGTCCTTTAATTAATGACACAAGTTACCAATTCCTGAGTCCAAAAATCTTTATTTGCCAAAGGAATTTTCTTGATTAATCTTCCACATATAACATCATTTAGCTTTATCTAAGTTTTGCCATTTCCTTTTCATCAACCAATATACGCCTTTGGAGTTCACATTGCATTTTGTATGAATCGGATATCCAAGAGTGGCTTCTTTGGCCTCTGACAGTCTTGGATTTGTAATTGGTAGCCGCTACCATTTGGTGAGAGATTTCCTCAGTTTTACTTCACTCCTCATCAAATGTCAGAGATGAATAGGACTGAGGATATTATCAGACCAAATCCTTAAGAAAAAAATACAAAGCAAACAGCAGACAAAAAAAGACCAAGTCACAGTGATGGATTTGAAGAACTTTTTCCGAAGTCATTTACTTAAATGTGTTTATATGTAAAAACCGATCAAATCCCTGATGCATAACTGAAGAAGTAAATCATATGCTCATTTGTACTGTTATTGAAAACCTAGTCCTTTTCAAGCAGTGTACTGGAAATTGGAGATAAAGGGTAAGCAAGGCATGGGAACTGCTCTCAAGGAATTCAGTCAGAGGAGTGTAACTGTAAAGAAACAGTTTAGACTTCTGGTGAAAACACTTTCTAGTTCTGGCCTTCAATGCAGCCTTTCCAAATTCATGATTGCAAAGAAGAAAAAGGAGAAAACTCAAGGAAGCACCAGAACAAAACAAACTGAGAAAATCTCGTGCTGGAATTTTGAAGAATCGAAGACAGTTTTATAAGGTAGATACGGTGTATATGTGAAAAACTCATCTTCAGCATCTGACTCAGCCTGAATTTTGATAGGGGTTATTCTGAATAATAAAACGAGGCTGCTTTTCATGTTGCTGTTTAGCGACATACTAAGCATCCAGAGATGCTTGAAGCTCAACATTCAGAAAACTAAGATCATGGCATCTGGTCCCATCACTTCATGGTAAATAGATGGGGAAACAAAAGAAACCGTGACAGACTTTATTTTCTTGAGCTCCAAAATCACTGCAGATGGTGACTGCAGCCATGAAATTAAAAGATGCTTGCTCCTTGGAAAAAAAACTATGACCAACCTAGACAGCATACTAAAAGGGAGAGACATTACTTTGCCAACAAAGGTCCATCTAGTCAAAGCTATGGTTTTTCCAGTAGTCATGTATGGATGTGAGAGTTGGACTATAAAGAAAGCTGAGTGCCAAGGAATTGATGCTTTTGAACTGTGGTGTTGGAGAAGACTCTTGAGAGTCCCTTGGACTGCAAGGAGATCCAATAGTCCATCCTAAAGGAGATCAGTCCTGAGTGTTCATTGGAAGGACTGATGCTGGAGCTGAAACTCCAATACTCTGGCCACTGGATGCAAAGAACTGACTCATTTGAAAAGACCCTGATGCTGAGAAAGATTGAAGGTGGGAGAAGAAGGGGACGACAGAGGATGAGATGGCTGGATAGCATCACTGACTCGATGGACATGAGTTTGAGCAAGCTCCAGGAGTTCGTGATGGACAGGGAAGCCTGGCATGCTGCAGTCCATGGGGTCACAAAGAGTTGGACATGACTGACTGACTGAACTGACTGAAGCATCCAGAGAACTGGGCAGTTACTCTTGAGTGTGTTTCTACGATAGTGACAGAAGTTGTTTCCACATACCTTGCCCTGATCCCCGAATAGCTTGGTAAACAAAGAATGCAAATGCCAACACTTTACTCTGTAGGAAAGTTTTATGCACACACATGTGTTTGTGTCTTTATAGAGGTATGTGAGCTTGCAGTGTAAGAAGAAATTATGAAAAGTATAGTCTTCATCACAAAAGAATTATAACAGTGTGACGGTGGCAAAGCTACTAGCAGTGCATCTTGGAAATTATATTTTTTCCAAGTACTATGTCAGTAGATTGCTTAAGGTGACTGGAAAGTACGGAGAGAATAATAAATAGTTATTTATATTTTAAAATTTTATTTTTCTGAAATTTGTGTTTTCGTAGTAGTCTAATAATGCACATCATATATTGCCATAGTGGTAGAAATCTATATTTTATAGATTGATTCATATATTGTGGGTTCACATTGAATTTGACTTGTTGGCGATTGCATAATCAAATGCTTGCAGATGACTAATGTAGAGAAACAGACAATCATGCAGCGAGGGAAGGAAAAAAGCAATAAAAATGTAGCCAACTATACAGATGAGTTATATTAGTAATTCTACAGAGTCTTGCTATTGATTATAAGGAGCTCTGATAACTTATGCAAACTTGCTGCCTTTTCTAAAAAAGAAAATGAACTGATTTTCTTTTTTAATAAAACAGCTTTGTTGAGATATAATTCATATTCCATATAGTTCACTCAGTTAAAATGTATAATTCAGTGGCTTTAGTTGATGCATAGCTGTGCATCCATCATGATCAGTTTTAAAATGTTTTTATCACCTAAGATGAAGGAAAGAAAAAAATTTTGTTCCCTTTACCAGTTAGCCTTCATTTCCCTCCAACCTCACCTGTATGCAAAGTATAGTCTACTTTCTATATGTTTTCCAATTCTAGACATTTCACAGAAAGGCAGTCATGCAACATGTCTTTTTCTGCCTTTTTACTTGACATAATTTTTTCATGCTTCCTCAGTGTTATAGTAGGTACCAGCACTTCTTTATTTTTCTTTGCTAAGTGATATTTCAACAAATAGGTATACCAAATTTTGTTTATACATTTATCAGTCAATGAGCATTTTAAAAATATTTTTGGCTATTATAAACAATGCTGATATGAACATTTGAGTACAAGTTTTTGTGTGGCTGGGAAAGAATGGAAACATTAAGAGACTTTATTTTCTTTGGCTGCAGAATCACTGCAGATGGTGACTGCAGCCAAGAAATTAAAAGACACTTGCTCTTTGAAAGAAAAGCTATGGCCTACCTAGACAGTTTTAAAAGAGCAGATATATTACTTTGCTGACAAAGGTCTGTCTAGTCAAAGCTATGGTTTTTCCAGTAGTCATGTATGGATGTGAGAGTTGGACTATAAAGAAAGCTGAGCACCGAAGATTTGATGCTTTTGAACTGTGGTGTTGAAGAAGACTCTTGAGAGTCCCTTGGACTGCAAGGAGATCCAACCAGTCAATCCTAAAAGAAATCAGTTCTGAATATTCATTGTAAGGGCTGATGCTGAAGCTGAAGCTGCAATACTTTGGCCACCTGATGCAAAGAACTGACTCATTTGAAAAGATCCTGATGCTGGGAAAGATTGAAGGCAGGAAGAGAAGGGTCAACAGAGGAAGAGATGGTTAGATGGCGTCACTGACTTAATGGACATGAGTTTGAGCAGGCTGCAGGAGTTGGTGAAGGACAGGGAAGCCTGGTGTGCTGCAGTCCATGGGGTCGCAAAGAGTTGGAAATGACTGAGCGACTGAACTGAACTGACTGAGGATTTTATTTCAGTTGCAGATATACCTAGTAATGGAATCGTTGGGTCATATGGAAATTCTGTGTTCAAAATTCTGAGGAACTATCAGATTGTTTTCCAAAGCAGCCACACCATTTCACATTCCTACCAACACGATATGAGGATCATATTTCTTCACATCCTTGCCAATACCTGTAGTTATATGTCTTTTTCATATTAACTGTCTTGGTGGATATAAAGTAGTATCTCCTTATGGCTTTGATTTGCATTTCCTAGTGTCTAAGATGCTGAGCATCTTTCCATGTGTTTTTATCTGTTTGTATATTGTTTTTGACGGAGAAGGCAATGGCAACCCACTCCAATACTCTTGCCTGGAAAATCCCACGGACGGCGGAGCCTGGTGGGCCACTGTCTATTGGGTCGCACAGAGTCGGACACGACTGAAGTAACTTAGCAGCAGCAGCAGCAATGTCTAAGATGCTGAGCATCTTTCCATGTGTTTTTATCTATTTGTATATTGTTTTTGAAGATATATCCAAGTTCTTTGAACATTTATTAATTGGGTTGTCTGTCTCTGTTGTTGACTTGTAAAACTGCTTTATACATCTGGGATGCTTGGTCATTATCACATATCATATGTGATTTGCAAATATTTTCTCTTGTACACTGGGTTGTTTTTTATTTTCTTTTACCCTATAGTGTCCTTTCATGAACACAAAATTTTAAATTCAGGCTAAGTTCAATTTATTTTGTTATTGCTTATGCTTGATGTCATATTAAAGAAGCCACTGCTGAAATCCATGGAAATGAAGATTCGTCCCTGTTTATTTCTAAGTGCTTTATAGTTTTAACTCTTAAATGTAAGTATTTGGTACGTTTTGAGGGGTTTTATTTGTATGTTTGGTGTGAGATAAAGGTCTGATTTCATTTCTTTGCATGTGGATATCTACTTGTCCCAGTCCTGTTGGTTCAACAGATCGCCCTTTCCCCACGTTAGCGCTCTTGACAAAAATCATTGGCCATCGACGTGTAACTTTCTTTTTGGACTCTCAATTCTATTTCACTGATCTATATGTTCATCTTTATTCTAGCACCACACTGTTTTGATAAGGATTGCTTTGTAGTGAATTTTAAAACTGGGAAGTATGTGTCTTCCAACTTTATTTTTCTTTTTTCAAGATTATTTGGCTGTTTGAATACTTTGCAATTACATATGAATTTTAGGATTATATTTTCTGCTTCTGCAGGAAAAAAAGGCTGCTATGATTTTGATTTGATAGTAACTGCATTAAATCTGTAGATCATTTTGAGAAGCATTGCCATTTAACAATATTAAGTCTTCTAATTTTGAGAATGAAATATTCTTTCCGTTTATTTATATATTTGTTAATATCTGTCATCAATTTTAAATTTTTTTTTACTGTTTTGACATTAGTGTGTTTTGGTTTTTAGTGTATAGTACTTGCACTTTCTTGTTTAAGTTTATTATTAGTTTTTTTCTTTTGGATGCTGCTGTAGATGGAATTGTTTTCTTAATATCCTTTCAGATTGTTTGTTGCTACTCTACAGAAAAATAAGTGATATTTGTGTTAATCTTGTAGCCTGAAAATTTGCAGAATTTGTTTGTGTGCTCCAACAGTTTTAATATGGTTTCTTTAGGATTTGCTGCTTATAAAACCACTTCACCTATGAATAGAGATATAGTTTATATCCAGTTTTGATGCCTTTCAGTTTAGTTTTCTTGCCTAACTATTTCTGGCTAGGACTTCCAGCACAATATTGAACAGAAGTGGTGAAAGTGAACATTCTTTTTCATTATATTAGAGAGATAGTAGAGAGAAAACTCAGTGTTTTATGATTGAGCTTTATGTTATGTATGGGCTTTTCATGTATGCTGTTTATCATGTTGAAGATATTCCTTTTCATTCTTAATTTACTGAGTGTTTCTATCATAAAGGACTGTTGGATTTTGCAAACTGCTTTTTCTGGTATTTATTAACATGATCATATGTATTTTTTACCATCCTTCTATTATTAGTGGTGTATTACATTGATTGATTTCCATATGTTGAAATTTCTTTGTATTCCTAGAGTATATCTCACTTGCTTATGGTATACAATCTTTTTAATATGCATTAAATTCTAATTTTTAGAATTTTCAGGAATTTTTTATTCATACTTATAAAGGACATTGTGCTGCATTTTATTGTGATGTCTTTGTTTGGCTTTGGTATTAGGGTAATGCTAGCTTTCTTGAATCAGGCAGTGTTACCTCTTCTATTTTTGGAAGGGCTTGAGAAGGATTGGTATTAATTCTTCTTTCAATGTTTTTTTAAATCCATTTCTGGTCCTGGGCTTTATTTTGTTTGGAGGTCTTTGATGATTCATTGTTCTTTATTTATTATAGATCTGTGAGATATTCTATTGTTTCCTTAGTCAGTTTTGGTAGTTTGGGAATTTATAGGAATCTGTAGATATCATTTAGGCTATCTAATTTGTTGATGTATAATTGTTCATAGGACTTTCTTACAATCCTTTTAAAATTGGTTTGTTTGGTAGAAATGTCTCCACTTTTTATTTCTATTCCATTAATATGATTCTATTCTTTTCTTTCTCTCTCTTTCTAATTAATCTGACTAAAGGTTGTCAGTTATGTTAACCATTTAAAGAACAGACACTTGTTTTGTTCATGCTCTATGTTCGTTTATTCTTCATACTGTTTATCTCTGATCTAATCTTTCTTATATTCTTTCTGCTAGCTTTGGGTTTAGTTTTCTTTTCTTTATAAATTTCCATAAGGAGTAAAGTTATTTATTGGAGCCACAAAGATCTACTCTGTTTCAATGGACATTCTCCTGGTTAATTATTTGGTTGGTTACCATAAACCTTTGCCTATCTTCCAGAGTTCCAGTAGGTGGATTCTGACAATTTTAACATGTTGTCAGTGGTTTTTTAACTTCAAAAATTGCCTACCCTGCCATTTTGCTGTTATTTGAGACAGAAACATTTTGTATTCTCTTGAAATGGACAATTTTGCTGTAGATCTATGTTAATTCATCTATTTTCTATCATAATATGTTCTGAAGAGGCCTGGACCTGTGTCAGAAAAATGACACTCTGCTAACACATCAGATGAGGGAGAAGTAGTTAGTTCATTGATGATCTTGCTAAGACACATGCTCTACCAAGAATTGAAGAGAAACTCTACCACATCGCTAAAAGTTTTAGGCATACAGGGCAACACCACCATGATAAAGGAAACACAAATTATCTATTGGTCATCTGTAGTGATTAATTAATGATATCATGAATGGTACATAACAAGATGTCTTCATTGCTTATTTGATCATGGAGGTCAGGGATAATAGTCTTATTTGTGCTTACTTGTATTTTCTAATCTCTAAAAAGAAATATCCATTAATTATGTAATAAATGTTTTTGACCAAAACATATTTAAGTACTCAAGAAATTAATATGAGAAAGCTGAGTGGGTGGACAAAAAAATCTGGACATGTAATTTTTCTTTGCTGAAGTCAAGATTCTTTATCTGTAAAATAATGACTTTATTATATTAGTTGTTTTCCAAAGTGCTCCTTAGAGTCTGGGGAGTCTGTGGATGACCTCCAAGGGCCAATGTTGGAGGAAATTAGATATGAGGAGACTGTCCAAGTGGGCAGGTATCCAAGCCTTCCTCCAAGCATTAATGGAAGAAGTTCCATTTTTGACATACAAGACTTCTGTGTAGTATTACTGTATAAAAATACAGTAAGAATAAAAATATTCTTAAAAAAAAGACTTTTACTACATTAAAAACATTTTGAAAGCCAGTGTGAAAAATAATTTCTTGGGTTAATTCTGACTATAAACTGTCAAAATACTAAAATATAATTGTTATTTTTTTAAATTGCTGGCAGTGTCATTTGACTTTGACCTGTATAAAGATTTGGGAAATAAATAGAAGGCAAAAGTATCCAGTATGGGTATTTTAAAAGATTTTCACAACAACACTTATTGCCAAGCCTTGTATATTATTTCAGGTAAAGTGATAATATACATTATCACTAAAATTATTTTTAATTAATTATTTTTAGTTAATTTTAATTTTGAGATCTAAGAGATATTATAAATAGAATAGTCCTTGAAGTATTTTGAGTGTTTATAAAAAATCAACAAAAGATTGTAAAAACACAAACTTCCTTTATTACAGTTATCTTTTATTAATTTTCTGTTGTGTAACCAGAAAGATAAATTTTCTGGTCTGAATTTTCCAATCTGAACCAGTAACAATGCAATGTCTGCTTGAAGAAGCAATTATAGTCCTATTTTTATACTATCCTACCAAATACATTGTCATCATTGAATTCTTTTGGGAAGATGTTTAATCATGTTTATAGGCACAATTTTAGCATATTTTTATTTTTGAACTTCCAGGATTGGATTAAACTATACATTTTCATTTGACTCATCACCAAATTGTTTCTGTTTTTATTGATTTGGGACATTTAAAAATTCATGAAAAAATTAACACATACATCTCTGCATACTTATTGTGTAGGCATATACCAAAATAAAATTGCCTAAAAATATATTTTAAAAAATATGAACCTCAGTTCTTTATTTCTTTTCTCCCATAGTTTTCCAAAGTCAGTAGAAATTAAGCCTGGGTAATGGGATATATGTATTGAAAATATCAGTGCCTTTATTTAAGTAGCTAGTGGTTCTACATAGTTCATTTTTACTTAAGTTAAACCAATGTTTTTGTTTATCTTTTGCTTCTGTGTTACAGTTTAATATTCTCAGTCATGCTTGATCTTTATCAGAGGTTAATTCCCTTCTGGCAGTTCAGAGTTGCCATTGTAACACTCTAATTTACAATAGCTGGAAATAAAAAAAGATTTGAATTCTGCAATAGTGATTTGCCAGAATTAAATAAAATCCTGAGGGACATTTACTCCTTTAAAGTGCTTAGAATAAAAAGAATATCGTTTACTTCTTTCATGTTTGCTGTATAATCAAATCTATACGATGATGGTGATGATGGTGTTACTGTTATTTTTATACCTGCCATTTAATTGAGTGTATGATATATGCTAGGTGCATCCCCGGTGGCTCAGCAGTAAACAATCCATCTACAATGAAGTAGTCGCAGGAGACGCAGGTTCGATCCCTGGATCAGGAAGATCCTCTGGAGAAGGGCATGGCAACCCACTCCAGTATTCTTGCCTGGAGAATCCCATGGACAGAGGAGCCTGGCAGGCTACAGTCCATGGAGTCGCTAAGAGTTAGACATGACTGAAGCGACTTAGCACGCATGCGAGCATGCATATGCCAGACTCTGCTGGATTCTGTTTTTGCAGATTCAGAAGAATCCTTACCTCCCCGTGTTGCAGGCGAGGTGTTGGTGTCAGTGGAGGTTGCTGTAGAGGGGATATTTGTTTACCCAGCAGACCTGGCCCCTGAAGGGACCCCCGGACAAGGACTTTGTGAGCCTGATTCAGGAGGTTTCCCACTGTGTTATGTGCATGGAAATGAGGAAAGGAAGCTCTGGATACCACAGGCTCTTTACTTTAAGTCTTTTGAGTAGATTATTTCAGTGTACTTCACTACCAGTGGGGTCTCTTTTCTTCATTCTTCAGCGTCTCCGATTTTCCTGAAGTTTTGCCACACTTTTTACACTTTGTTACACTTCACTCGCTGAATGTAAATTGTGCTCTTTCAAGAAAAAATCAGTTTAGATGCATCAAGGAGAAGCTTTTTAGTTTTTGAATATGTGGTCATTCTGGAGTTTAAGTTACCAAAAAAAGTTGATCATAACATTGTAAAACTAATTAGAAATGGGTTCCCTGCTGTAAAAATGCCTTCTGTTTTGTTGCTTGGATTCTCAAATTTCTCTATTTGTAGGCAAGGTATTTTCTTATGAGAAATATGATAAATATCATCTGGTTACTGTCTGGTGATGAAAATTACCTGGTGTGTATGATACACAGGTGGTAGCCAGGGAACCATCAAGTTGGGAAAAGAAACTTTTTCTTTCAGTTGTTTAAATTTTATTCTGGATCTTCACAGTCAATGTTATCAGTTGTATTATGGTGTTCAGGGCTCGCCTTGGATACAATATTTCTTTTGAAAATGAATTTTCTTTTTATTTTGTGATCTTTTAAATGTTGCACCAATTATGCTTCATACATCGTTACATCTTCAGTTGGTTAATGTAATGTCTAGTTCATTTCCAATAAATACATTGCTGCCTGTTAAAAAGTCTCTGTAACATTTAAACATTTTTGTTTTCATTCCCTAATATGCACAGATTGCCTGAGGGACTATGTTTGAAAAGTGTGAGCAGAGTGGTGGGGTGTGTGTGTCTGTGTCTGTGTGTGTGTCTGTGTAAGAGAGAGAAAGAGATTAAGATGCTTAATGAGAGTATCTAATTTCCTGGCTGTTCAGTTCAGTTCAATCACTCATTCGTGTCCGACTTTTTGTGACTCCATGGATCGCAACACGCCAGGCCTCCCTGTCCATCACCAATTCCCAGAGTTTACTCAAACTCATGCCCATCGAGTCGGTGATGCCATCCAGCCATCTCATCCTCTGTTGTCCCCTTCTCCTCCTGTCCCCGATCCCTCCCAGCATCAGGGTCTTTTCCAATGAGTCAATTCTTGAGTCAGGTGGCCAAAGTACTGGAGTTTCAGCTTCAGCATCAATCCTTCCAATGAACACCCAGGACTGATCTCCTTTAGGATGGACTGGTTGGATCTCCTTGCAGTCCCAGGGACTCTCAAGAGTCTTCTCCAACACCACAGTTCAAAAGCATCAATTCCTTGGCACTCAGCTTTCTTTATAGTCCAACTCTCACATCCATACATGACTACTGGAAAAACCATAGCCTTGACTAGATGGACCTTTGTTGGCAAAGGAATATCTCTGCTTTTTAACATGCTGTCTAGGTTGGTCATAACACATGGGGAAAACAAGGCTGGGAATGAGGGAGTCCCCTTACCCACAGCTGAAGCTCCTTTTCGCAGAGCAAAGCCATGTCTTAGTCTCACCCTCCCACTGCTCCATCACTCTAAACAAAGAACCTCCGCCAATAGAATTTTTGCCCATTAGGGGACATTTGGCAATGTCTGGAAACATTCTTGGTCATCACAGTTTGGATGTTCTGTTGGTAACTAATAGCCAGAAGCCGGGGATGCTGCTAAACACCCTACAGTGCATAAGACAGCTCCACATAACAGTTATTTGGTCCAAATGTCCAGACAGTGCTGAGTTTGAGAAATCCTTCCAAAATGTGAAGTACATCACACCAAGATTAATTAAGAGGTTACAAATTGACTTCTACTATGAGCTTGATCAAAATCCAATGACTAAATGTTTAATCCTAATCATGTAAAATATATCTGATGATTTAAAAGGAAAGTATTGTCTCTGGAACATTGTCTCATAAGTAAGTATTCTCAAGGACTGTTCAAAGTCTCACAGAGATGAATTTATTATAATTTCACAAAGTCTCACAGAGATGAATTTATTATAATTTCACAAAGTCTCACTGAGAAGTTTACCACATGGTTAATACAAGCCCAAGTAATATATCTAATAGTTTTCATTAGGCCTATGAGTTGGGCACCAGAGCAAGATCATGACCATGAAGCTCCCATGCAGAGAAGCAACGAAATAAATGGTATCATCAAACTGATTGTGCTTATATCTGCTTCTTGTTCCTATTTAGAATATAAAAAATTGCTTCAGAATATTGTGAAGACATTGGAATTAAGTCAACAGACTACTTTAAAGAAATAATTAACAAGGGGGATAGTTAGGGAGTTTGGGAAGGACATGTACACACTGCTATATTTAAAATGAATCACCACCAACAACTGTATAGCCCGTGGAACTCTGCTCAATGTTATGTGCCAGCCTGGCTGGGAGGGGAGTTTGGGGCAGAATGGACACATATATACATATGGCTGAGTCCCTTCCCTGGTCTCCTAAAACTATCACAACATTGTTTGTTAATCAGCTATACCCCAACAGAAAATAAAAAGTTTAAAAAATAATTAGCACTAACGATAGCTTTAATTATTTAATGTTGGGTCTGTTTTAAGCACTTTATATACAGTGTCCTTTTTTTGCAAGGAAGCCAATTTTGGTTTTGATTGAAATGCACTAGGTGATTTGAAATCAGATTAGAAACGTGTATGCACAAAATCATGGAGCACACTGTCACTCTACAAATACATCCTCCATCAATCAAGAGACAGGCGGGGAAGCCACATCTTTTATTAAACTAACTTGTGCCTACCCACGTCTGTCAGTCACATAAATCTGCATGTCAATGTGTGAGACTCACTGCTGTTAGAGAAAGTATTACTTCTCTCTCATTATTTTAGAAATGGAAATTACTGTCTCGCAGTATCCAGAATTTCTTTACAAGCACAACGTACAATTTGTAATACAAAGCCAGCTCCATTTGTATTTTTTCAATTGAGGGAAAAGTTAAGGTGAAAGATGTAATAAGAGTAAATCAGACCCTGATAGAACATATTTTAAAAAGAAGAGGCCCTGGTATCAGACAGACCTCAAAGTCACATCTCTGGGAATGTCAGTCCCTTCATTCATAAAACATTACTGAGGCAATTATATGTTGCTTTAGGATAACCTACAACTACTGTTAATGATATTAAAATCATAACAATTAAAAGTTAACAGAACAGCTGAATCCGAGGTCCACAGGAAAATCTTTTCCAATTGTCATACTTTGTCAATATTTCTGTTTTTCTTACTTGGTCAGTGAGAGGCATACATGTGTAATGTTTGGCACTATTCTTTCAATTATAAAAACAAAAAAAAATTAGGAAAAAATTTTAAATCACCAAACACTAGTTCAGTGTTTTAGAGTATATCTTTCTAATTCATTTTCTCTACAAGTTGCCCCATCTTGAGATACCCTCATTAATTTTGTTTTCTTCATTGCCTTTATAGATCATCCATACATTTATTCACCTATCCATTTATACCTTCGTTCATTTACTCATTGACTTATTTTCCTATTTGCAAAAGATTGGAAGACAAACAGCATTGTATCCTTAAGAAATTTACAAGACTTCTTTGGTGATCCAGTGGTTAAGAATCCACCCACCAACACAGGGGTCATGGGTTCGAGCCCTGGTCGGGGAGGATCCCACACGCCCTGGGGAAGCTAAGACGGTGCCCCACAGCTCTTGAGCCCACGTTCTAGAGCTCCTTCTCTGCCACAAGAGCAGCCGCCACGATGAGGAGCCTGCCCGCGGCCGCTGGAGTAGATCTTATTCACCGCAACAGGAGAAAGCCCGCGCGCATCAACGAAGACCCAGCACAGCCGAAATAAACAAACTGCTTTAAAACATAAAGAAAAAATAATGTTTTTTAAAAAGACATGCACGGTTCGCTGAGGAAACACATTTGTAAATAAGTCACGAACGCCACCTTTGGCCGTAGCGTCAACTCTTTCCATGGGAATCAGGAAAGGCCTCGCAGCTACGGTGAGAAGCGGCTGTAAAAGCGGATAAAGGTCACTGCGGGGGTTTTCAGTTTCACGGTTTCTTCAGCCTTCCTCTGCTGCGTGATAAGGATCCCCAGGAAAGTCTGTTCTGATGAGGACTTATTCCCCTTGGTTCCTGCAGTTAGATGCCGTTACAGCTCTTTATTGGCCTGCAGCTCCCACGCTCATAAAGAAGGCCGGATGCCAGTGGGTTACACAGATGACTTCTCTTCTCCTCCCATCCCCAAAGTCGACAGGAGCCAACCGCGGGCCCAGCTCCTCCTGCCCTTCCCACTGTGACTTCCATCTCAGTCCTGACCCCGTGACCTTACAATCCGTTAAAGAACGCTTCTCCGGGCTTCCCTGGTGGCCCAGTGGTAAAGAATCCCACTGCCGATGCAGGAGACACAGGTACGATCCCTGATCCAGGAGCTTCGGAGCAGCTAAGCCTGAGCGCCACAACTGCCCAGCCTGTGCTCTGGAGACCGGAGCCGCAACCACGGAGCCGTGTGCCCGAGAGCCCCTGGTCCACAGCCAGAAGGCCAGCCCCGGGAAGCCCCTGCTCCCCGAAACCAGAGAGAGCCCTGTGCCGCAGTGAAGGCCCAGCGCAGCTAAAATTAAATAAATAAGTAGGGAAAAAAGAGAAGACTGCTTCTCCACTTGGAGCCTCCTGTCCTTGTTCAGGGAAGGAAGAAGAGGAAAGAATGAAGAGGCAGCCCCATCAGCAAGACAAAGCTTCCCAAGAATGTTCATCAGACTCACTCGCATCTCACTTGTAAAACCGTACAGTGAGGCCAAGTGTGTTCTTACTGGGAGTCTTGGTAACATAAGGTGTTTTTCTGTTCTGCTGTTTTAAGCTGACCACACTGTTGCCCCAGATAGAAATAAAAATTCTTTTCGTAGGGAGGAAGTAGAGAAATAATACTGGTGAGCAAATATCAGAATTCACGGGGAAGACCTAACATATAAAGTGAAACTGGAATAAGCACAAAAATCAGCTTTCACTGATGTGTGCTGAGTGCCTTAAGCTATTGGCCAGCAAATGATGAAAACTCCAAGGCTGAATTTTCTCCTCTTTTTAAATTAGGTGCCTCTTCCTTTTTATGGGATATGGAATGTTAACATAATGGGGTGTGTGTGTGTGTGTGTGTGTGTGTGTGTGTGTGTGTGTGTGTGTGTGTGTGTGTGTGTGTGTGTGTGTGTGTGTGTGTGTGTGTGTGTGTGTGTGTGTGATAAGTCATAGTGGTACTGCAGTCTCTGAACTAAGACGGAGGTGAGGGATAACCTCGTTTCTACGATGCTAAAAGGTACCATGCTATCAGTCAACAAAGCATTTGTGAGGCAGGTTTGGCCATAAGGACAAAGCAGGACACCTTCTCCACTTTCTGACCCCAAGGAAAGTAAAGCTGTATGGAACAAAAGAGCCTTCACTTAACAGTTCCAACTGAGACAGTGCCCTCCATACACAGATTTTACTGGCTTAGTTTACAAATTTGCCAGTAAAAAAACTGATGTGTTAAAACGTAAATCTGATTGGTGTGAATTCAGAAGAGCTGGGGGAAATGAAGTGGAGATAGACAAATAGACATTCTTTTAGGATTTGCTATGAAAGTGTGTCGTTATATTCAAAGGGTGAAGAGGAGCGAGGACTTAGGAATAATAAAATTGTTTCTAGCTCGAGAGACTGGATGGTGGCATACAAGACTAAATATTAATCAAGAAAAGTTGCATTCTGGCAAATGTATTTTGAAGAAGGGATTTGATAAGACAGTTAGAAGTCATTAGAAATTTCAAGTAGCAGGAGTATTAGAAATAAGCAACTGTAACTCTTACTAAGGGTTTCCCAGGTGGCGTTCGTGGTAAAGAACCCACCTGCCAATTCAGGAGATATAAAAGATGTGGGTTTGATCCATGGGTCAGGAAGATCCCCTGGAAGAGGGCATGACAACCCTCTCCAGCATTCTTGCCTGGAGAATCCCATGGACAGAGGAGCCTGATGGGCTACAGCCCACTGGGTCGCAAAGAGTCAAACATGACTGAAGCGACGTAACACACACAACATGAACTCTTACTAAAGATGTAGAGGAACAAGCTTGGAGGCAGAGAAATCATTTAGGAAGACAGTGCAGTGATCCAGACAGGTTATGATGGTTGCCTGAATCAGAATTGTTGCAGGGGGAAGAGAGAGGACTGGGCAGATTACTGAAGTAAAATCAAAAGCAAGTGATGCTGCATTGAATACAGATAGAAGCCAAGGATGATGTCCAGAAGATTTTTTTTTTTTTTTTTTTAGCAAAGTGTAAGACAGGTTGGCATTACTGAGGCAAACAATGCAGCTAGTTCATGGAAAGATGATGATTTCAGTTTTAAATACCTTGAGGCGATATTGTCATCTTTTCTAGTAGCAGAGTATAGTGTGTTGATACATATGAGTGTTGGAGACTCAGAAAAGGATTGGATCCAAATGTAAATATTTGAAAATCAGTTGGAAGGAAAGGTGATCATTGAAACCATTAGAATGGGTGATATTATCCAGAGAGGTAATAGATTTACATGAAGCACACTGAAAGATGTAAGGACGAGGGGGAAAAGGGACACCCCCAGAGAGAGGGGAGAGAAAAGCGAGTGGTCAAAAGGGAGACCAGGAGGATGTGGTGCTGAGATCCGAGAAGTCTTCACGTCGGTGCTGTGGTGAACAATATCAAAGGCTACACAGATGCCAAGTAGCATGGAGGCTGAGAGGAGTCTATGAAATTAAAACAAAAAATAGTGCCTTTGTTTGAATGCGTGTGCCTGTGTGTGTGGAGGGGCAAGTAGGTGTTTTCAGAGACAGTCACTTTGGTGAGCAAAAGGGAGTAGCGGGCAGATTAAGTGGACTTCTTGTCTGGAAAGAGGTCTTTCAGTCATCTTACCCTGAAACAGAAGAGAACGCTAACTATAAGGGAACATGACCCACCTGAAAGCAAGATCCATTGGCAAGCCTGACACTCACCGAAGAACTGATGGTGTTTAATATCTCGTGGGGAAAACCAAGAGGAAAGGAGAGTTCAGTGAGAGAAGGGTATCGTAACTGAGCACATCTTCTGAAAAGACAGGACGAAAGGAAACCTCAGAGGGTTAGTTCCCTTTCTGTGGGGGAGCGGTCACCCCTCCATTGTGTCAGGAAGAATGAAAGGTTGCTCTTCACTGGAAAACAGATGACGGATCTGTTATACGGCTGGGACTTCCCCGATGGCTCAGCAGGTGAAGAAGCTGCCTGCAATCCAGGAGACACACTAGCCGCAAGTTTGATCCCTGAGTCGGGAAGATCCCCTGCAGAAGAAAATGGCAACCCAGTCCAGTATTCTGGCCTGGGAAATCCCATGGACAGAGGAGCCTGGCGGGCCACAGTCCCTGGGGTTGCAAAAAGTTAGACATGACTGAGCAGCTAAGCAGGTGATACAGCCAAGAATATTCCTCTGGATTAAAAAGGGAAGAAGAACAAAATCATTTGAAAACATTAACTCCCTAACTTTCAAATGCTGTTTTCATGCTATTTATTAATATAAGAGTACAGTGACTGTGTTTCTTCTGCCCTCTCCTCTGAGAAAAGCTTTGGACGTTCTATGCTGTTAATTCAACTAGAGAAACTTTTTTTTTCGTGGTCTGCCATCACCCATTCATCAGAACACTTCCTGACAGCTGCATCATGTTGCTGGAAGGTCATTCCATTTGTTTTTTTTTTTCCCCCAGGGCAAGGGTCAGAGAGCTCTCTTTGGGGGGCCAGGAGACTGCAGCTTACAGTTCTTGCCTACACGACTGAAATCAAAGGTTCTGACATACAGCTGTATCTTGATTTCTATACCCAAATAGTTTATTACATATTCTTTTTTCTTTTGAGGCACAGTCTAATAAAGATCAGATTGAACCAATGATGCTTCCTATTGTTCCTGTCATCTGCATTATAATCTTTCTTTAAATCTTTTGCAGATAGATTCTTTTTGCTTTGCCAATTTTTCTGTTACTGCTGCAAGTTATGCAAATTGCTATTAAACATTAAATACACTGGTGGATGATGAAGGGGTGAGTGTTTCTCCCTTTATTATACACAGTAAAATTTCAAATAGGTTGTGTATAAGCATTGGATTACGGTGCTGAGTTAGGGAACAATAAAACGATTTCCTTTTGGATCGCTCATTTGTGATCCACGGAGGGTGTTGTGGTATTGGTTTTGATAAAACTTCACAACCAATGAGAATCTTCTTCGAGTTAGTGCGGAGTGGCCTTAATGCTGGAAATAATCCTGTTGGCCTAGACCCCAGAGCTATACAGATGAGAAAAGGATGCAGGGAATTCTCCTGTTTACACATGTGTCTGTAACACTGAGCCGCCGGAGCAGCCCAGCCAGCCCAGAGGGTAAGATGCTTAATAACCTTGTGGCTTTTTATTTAATTTTTATATTTTCCTGCTGGGGCAGAACCTGTGTTGTTCTCAGAGCAAAGAAAAAGACAGTTGCTTATAAGATTCAAAACAAAACTACCGTAGGTCTGGGAAACAGAGGGAATGGACGTTTCTTCTTAAAGTAGATGTGATTTCTTCCCTCCCTCTTATATTTCCCACACTGGTATTATTTCTCCTGGCAGCTTGTGATACATTTCGTTTTGTAAAAAAAAAAAAAAAAAGAATAACTGTACACTAACAAATCTCAGGTAAGATTTTTCAACTCTAAATTTAGACAGTAAGATAATATGTTGATAATAAGACCTTGTCTTGTAGTTCCAAATGAATATGAGTTAGCCAATGTGTTTGAAGTAGTTTATATTCTTAGAGTAAAAATAAAGTAGAATTGCTATGCAAATCCTCCTACGCATGCCTCATGCATTTAGAATTATTTTCATTTTGCTGGTCCTTGTGCTGAATTCCTGTCACTCTTAGCAGAAAAGTATACTTTAAACTTAGCACTAATATTGATTTCTCTATGTAAGTTACCTGGGTAGTGTGGAGGAGAAGAGACATAAAATAATACAATCCTGTATAAAATAAAAGGAAATGGATATTTAGAGAAAGTCATTACAGAACTGAAGAAAATATAGCCTCTGGGAAGTATTTGCTTATGTTTTCTGCAAAGATAAATTATGAAATGAAGGTTGAGTGGGCAAAGCTGTTAAATAGAAATAAAAAGGAGATATTCTTTTAAAAAATATAAATGTGTAACACAGCTTTGAAATGCACAGTGATGTTTCTTGATATTCTTGCTTAGAGAAGAACTAGTTTTCCTATTTTCTACAATCATCTGAATACATTTTTGCTAATATTTTTGTGGGATAGAGTATTGTTACAACTTTTGATTAAATATTTTGTTGTTAATCATTTTATTGTCAAATATCCTCACATATAAATTAGTTTCTAATTCTGACTTTTCTCCATAGTTTTACAGAAGCATTAGATTAGAAAGGAATCTTGAAAAACTAGTGATACAACAGTTGTATAAGTTTTGTTTAATTTTTCAATATTGATTTAAAATATCAATGTGTATTTGAGTATTTGGAAAAATGTTTTATATGAATTGCATTCCCCCCCAAAACTTTAAAAAGTAGTTTCCTTGGAGATAACATCATTCAGTGGGGTCTCTTTTGAGGCTTTCATGTGTTTTCATTGGATTCAGTATTTGCTTGACAAGGGGACATAGCTCATGGTGCTTCACTATGGGTGTAGCCTTGAAATTTATGAGGGTTTCATCTAGTTATTAGAGCTATACTCATAATGGCAGTAATTCTTTACAACTGAAAATGATCTCAGGCCACTTCTATTTGGAGAAACATCATCTCTCCTCTACTTGTATTACAAGATCAGTTGAATTCTGCCATAAAGCCAAAACCTTCTGAATCCCCTCTTTTAGCAAGATTTTAGAGACACCTTGAAAGAAAAGTCTGGATGCCTGAGCTGAGGTTTAAAAAATCAGTGGAATTTCCACAGTGATAAGAGAATAGACTATGTAGGATTTTAATACCTTTAAACCATGGAATTTTTGCACCTTGTTTTGTCTCCCTGGATATGTTCCAGTGTCTCCTAGTTTATAGTCTATGGGAACTTGAATAGAATTTGTATCCTAGTGTTTTGTGAAAATTGTATAAACCTTAATTACATTGAATTGGTTCAGAGTACTTTTCAGGTCTACTGTATCCTTCTATTTTTCTGTCTACTTTTCTTTCTGTTAATTTTTGAGCATTTGATGCTGAAACTCCAATTAAAAATCTTATCTACTTAAACAACTTATTGTAATATATAGTGGAACTACATGTAACTTTGTTCTGTATTTTCCAAGTCTCCTGTAAATCTGCTATCACACTTTCATAATCTAAAAAAGAAAAAAATCAGTGGAACTGGAATAGTTGCTAAAAACCCAAAAGACTCTCCTACGATGTAGAAGTGGTTGGAGCAAAGGGTTTTGAGGCAAAAATTAATATAGAGCCAGGTAGGCTAGGGACGAGTAACCCATCTCACTGGAGCAGAAAAAAAATACACCTCTTGAGTAGTAGACATTGTGCTCAATAGAAGCAGCAGGACAGAGCTATGGAGCATCTTACAACTCACACATTAATTTTGTCCTTATATATTGTACAGAGATGGCCATTACAAATTTCTGAAGATACAAATTTCTTCTACTCATCCTCTTCTTCCTTCTTCATCATCTTATTCTTCTTAACCATCAGCTTCTTCTTCATCGTTGGAATACTTTCAACATATAAGTATTCTTCTGTGTGCAAGGTAATTACATACATATCTGCAATTTTGACAGCTATGCAATCAAATGAGCTTCATTTTACACAGTATCTTCATGTTATACATGAAGGAATCTGATGTTCAAAAATGTTAGATGATTTCTTTAAAGCCACAGATATAGTAAGTGAAGCAGGATTCCAAACAATGTCTTTCTGGCTCCAGAGCCCTTCCACTCTGCTGCATTGGTATTTTAGGAATGTGAATCTGGCAGGAGTTAGCGAGATGGTTGGGAGTAGGCTTTGGGGTAAGTGAACCCCGAGAGCGGGTGGTGAGACCACAGGCAGATCAATTCCAGCAACTGTAGACCAAGCCAATCAGAGCCCCCTCAGGTGACCCGCTCTTGCCTTTGGAATAGAAAGAAGAAAATAAGCAGTCTTTACATTTAAGTTGGCTGTTCTTGTATTCAGCTCTTTTGATTTTCTCTGTTATTTTCTTGAATGTTGTATTCATACTCAAGATATATTTTGATTTCTCAAAGGAAATTTCATCTCTGATTTTCATCTAATATTACTTATTCACAAATGAAATAAATGAAGTGACTGGAAATGAAATGACATTGGGAACACACTGCCATTCCTTTTTTTTTTTTCTTGATGAGTGCTATGAATGAATGCCTAGGGACCACATCTTCCTAAAATTATGGAGACACAATTATTACTAAAGAAAATTATCCTATAAGTCTTATTTCAGTGGGTGAAGAGCATATATAAAATTCATGCTGCTAATAGATTATGTTGAGAACAGTGTATAGGTAGTAAAAAGAATAGAACTTATTAACAACACTTTCCCCTTTAAGTAGCCAAACCTTAAATGTATTATTTTGCTTTTCCTCTAAAGAGCATAGAACTAGTCTCTTCAATAGCATTTATTTTTTTCTTTTCTATTCTTTGGTATTTTTAATGAAATAAAATTATAAAAGTTCCTTATGTTATAATAATGAGTTTTGAATATATATCTATAATTTCTATGATATCATTTTAGAAATGTACTATTTTAGAAACTTGCTATCACTTAAGTAGGCTTTATTGAAGTAATATCTTTTGCCAAGCATCCAGAGAGAGAAAGATAGTTGAAATGTAAAGATTCATCCTTTTAAACTTTTCATTGTTAAAATAATTTGTCATTTCAAATGCTTTGGTCACTGGCTTTATGATATTATAATTATTTAATTTAATTAAGTAACTAGATCTAGGCTGACTTCCAAGACTATTTCCCAAAGAGGGGATTTTGTATAGCCCCCTCCTTTGTGGCCTCACTGATTATATATGGTCATCTGTGATCAACTGTAAATTGAGAATTTGGTTATTAAAAAAAAAAATTAAATAGGTATTTTATTGGAGAAAATCAGACCATCAAAGAGAAGATGGGTTGGGCTCATGGCCATTTCACTGAAATCATAGCTTTGCAGAGGATTATTCATCTTTCTGTATGTGTAAATATTACCTGGGTGATTTATAGTCAATGGCATTTGCCAAGAATTGCTGTTAGGTGTAACAAAGATATAAAGATATTTGAAATTAAAATTCTGATAGAAGCATTTTTTTGGTATGTGAAGACAGAGATATCCTTAGTATTGGGTAGGAAAAATATGCTCATTGCAGAACTTACAAATGGTATTTTATCCCAATGCTTGCTTTTAATTTGTAGAATTAAAGTTTCAAAAAAAAACCAGAAGTGAGTCTTTCAGCCACTGACTCATGAACATATGTTTCTAAGATGCAGGAACCATTTAGAAATGTAACAGGAGGTAAAGTGACAATATTTCAATGAAGAGGAGCCTGAAACAACTTTAGTTTTTATGGAAATAGTTCTGAGGGTTTTTCACAGAGTCTTTCATTTCCTCCCTTAGTGAATTTAGGATTATGAAGGCATTATGTCAAAAGTTGAATTTATGACGGCTGCCAAAGATCTAATGGCCTTATTATTCAGTGTATATTCATAGATTGCTTTCTTCTGTTTGCTCATCATCTGAACGAGGTAAAAACATAACTCACATATTGTAAGTGCTCAGGGGATAGTAACCCTTTGTAACAAAGACGGGGGTTGGGGTTTTACATAGTTCTGGAAGATTCTGTTTGTAAGCTTTTCCTAGGTAGAAGCTCGAGTAATTGCAGGCGTTGTGCAAAGATTCAGGTGTGCTTCATTCCATCTTTTTTTTTTTTTTAATTTTTAAAAAACTTTATTTATTTTTGGCTGCACTGGGTCTTCATAGACTTTGTCTAGTTGCGGCAGGCGGCGGCTGCTGTCTAGCTGCAGTGTGTGGGCCCCTCGTTGCAGGACACAGCTCTAGCGAGTTGGCTCAGTAGACGTGGCGCATGCGCTCAGTTGCTCTGTGGGGTCTTCCCCCGACCAGGGGCGAAGTGTCTCCTGCATTGCAAGATAGACTCTTAGCCACTGGACCACCCTTCATTTCATCCTTAGTTCAGGATCTCCCGGAGGTTAACCTAACAGCAGAACTGAGTCGGGCCCAAACCAGACAGCGTAGAGCTGCTCTCACCTCATTCTCAGATGCTGCCCGGGCTTCTCTGTTCTTTTTACAACAACAAAGACTAAGTCATAAAACCGACGATTGTGAGGACTGAAAACACCGATTGTGGCCACTATGACTTAATAAATGGATCTAAGGATGCTGACATTGTATGAATCTACTTACCGGCTTCTGAACCTTGGATCAAAGTGAAAGTGAAGTTACTTAGTCATGTCCGACTCTTTGTGACGCCATGGACTGTAGCCCTCCAGGCTCCTCTCTTCATGAGATTTTCCAGGCAAGAATACTGGAGTGGGTTGCCATTTCCTTTTCCAGGGGATCTTCCCAACCCAGGGATCAAACCCAGGTCTCCTGCATTGCAGGCAGACTTTACCGTCTGAGCCACAAGGGAAGCTTGGATGTGGGACTACAATAAATTTGACCTATTAGCACAGCTTGATGGGAAAGACTCCAGTATTCAGGGAGCCATAAGCAGGACCACTCTCTTACATGTGCAGTGTGAAAAAAAGAGGAATCAGAGATGATCTCTTGGCTTGATCCAAGAAGGTGGAATAATAAAATGTTTGTTGACGGAGGGAGGCCAGGAGGAAGAGTAGTTTAGATTAGAGGGTGGTGTTTAAGAATTTGTTTTTGGATGCGTGAAATTTGAGATGCCAATTAAATATTGAAATACTGATGTTGTCAGCTGGATACATGAATCAAGAGCTAAAAGAAGATCTCAGGATGGAGAAATAATCATGGTACACATCAGGAAGTAGGTGGATTTGAAGGCAAAGGACTGGATGCATTCAGCTTCCCACTGGGGAAGAGGAAAGCGTTCGAAGGCTCAACACTAGAGCACTTGCACCTCAGGGGTCTGCGATGGGACAGACTCACTAAAGTGGAATAAGAAGCAGCAATCAGCAAGGTGGGGCTTCCCAGGTGACTCAATGGTAATGAATCTACCTGCCAATGCAGGGGAGTGGGTTCGATCCCTGGGTCGGGAAGGTCCCCTGGAGGAGGAAATGACAACCCACTCCAGTATTCTTGCCTGAAAAACCCCATGGTCAGAGGAGCTTTGTGGGCTATAGTCCACGGGGCCACTGAGTTAGGCATGACTGAGCACATAACATCAGTAAGGTAGAAAACCATGAGAAACGGGTTTTCTAGAAGCCAAGGAAATGAGTGATCTGGAAAGTTGGAATGGCCAGTTATACAAATGCTACTAATTGGTCAAGTAAGATAGGAATTTCAAACCTGGAATTAAATGTTAATTAGATTTAGCAATGTGGAAGTCATTGTCTTTGTAGAGATCGAGGCTTGCATATTGTTGAAGCTAAAGCTCCAAATTTGACCACCTGATGCAAAGAACTGACTCTTTGGAAAAGACCCTGATGGAAGATGGAAGGCAGGAGGTGAAGGGGACGACAGAGGATGAGATGGTTTGATGGCATCACTGACTCGATGGACATGAGTTTGAGCAAGCTCCGGGAGCTGGTGATGGACAGGGAGGCCTGGTGTGCTGTCCATGGGGTCACAAAGAGTCAACATGAATGAGCGACTGAACAACAACAGGCTTTAGTTCTTTCATCTGTATTCCCACTATTGATAGAGTGCAGTTTCTAAGCATATATTTGTAAATACCATTGTTATTAATCACGTCAACTTGAAGTATAGGTTGAAAACCTCTGTAAGATAGAAAAATATTGCCAAAAGGCACAGAAAGTATTTTTTTTTAATTTAAAGAAAAATTGTAATTTTCTACTCCTGTACAATTCTCTATGGAAAAGAAACCCCTTAGTTTTTTTTTTTTAGATATTTTAGAGTAGAACTGTCTAATTGGAATATCATTCAAGCAACATATATAATTTAAAGTTACATTAAAAAGTCAGAAAATAAACATGGAAGTAATTTAATAGTATAGTTTACTTAACTCAATGAAAGTGAATTTGTTAGTTGTTTAGTCGTGTCCAACTCTTTGAGACTGCATGGACTTCAGACTACCAGGCTACTCTGTCTGTGGAATTCTACAGACATGAACACTGGAGTGGATAGCGATTTCCTTCTTGAGGGGATCTTCCAGACTCAGGGATCAAACCTGTATTTCTGACATCATGGACAGAGCCACCAGGAAAGCCCCAATTTGCTAAATGTGGAAAATTCTGTAACTCATATGTTAAAATATTATTCTAAAATATAATCAATATAAATTTTTGAACGAGATATTTTACATTTTAATTTTCTATGCTGTGCCTAATTTACACACACAGTTCAGATGAGCCTCATTTCAAGGGTTCATCAGCTCTGTCTGGCCAATGACTGCCATGTTGGACAGTGCAGACCCCAAAGTATAAACAAAGTGTTCCCATAGCAACCATAGGTCATATTTAGGCATTATATTTATGTCTGTATTGTAAATAAATGAAGATGTGTCTTTGGGTGACCTTCTTAAGGACCAGGTTTACCTTAGGTTTTCTGATTCTGAACCCAGTATTCTCTGGGTTTCACTATACCATTCTGATGTTGTTCCATAGCTATATTTTTGTGATGCTGAGAAGTATGTGACATATGGTGACCTGTGGAAATCACTGGTGCCAGTATGTTCTTTCCTTGCCACAATTTAAGAAAACCTAATTGATGTGAAGAGCAGGAAATGATAAAAATGATGAAACACAGTTTCTAGGAATCCACACATTTCTTAGCTTTTTTTCCCCTTCTTTTTATTAAATTAAGCAAAAGATAAAAATCTGGGATAGCAGAGAGGGAAAAAAGTAAATATAGAGTTTTTGAGGAAGATTTAAAATTGTGGCATCATCAGGATTACCTGGGAAAGAGTTGAAGAAAAAAATTTTATATGATTGAAATGTAAATATAAACAAAGCAAGTTTAAAAAAAAGTCTGAGTTTAATCTGGTTTCAGCTCTTTGCAGTTTTCCTTGTATGTGTCTTACGTTTTCTATTTTAGAAATAGAAGATCTGGCTGGAATGCCAGATCTTTTGAGAAATATAAACACTGGCTATTAACTTCCTGTTATTTTGACATTTTAAATCTAATTCCTTACTTGCCTTTACTAAGGAAATAAGAGAACTAAGCATACAATAAAATAAACACATGAAAACTGATTCTGGATCAATTAGCAATTGTGCTAAGATCTGTTTCATGGTTAAATTGTTTCTTTCTTTAGTGTTATCTGTTTTTATGCCAAAGGACCAAAAAAAAAGAAAAAAAAAAGAATTATCAGCCCTTAGAAAGATAATTGGAGAAGTTGAGAGACTCTATGTCTAAACAAATCACTAATACATTTTGGCTAAAATGGAGAAAGTGTAGCCAGGGAAGAAGTTACACAATCTCAGAGAGTAACTGATCTTCAAATAAAAATCTAATATTTATATCTTTAAATTGTTCATGTCTTTTCTTTCTTAAGATTACACGCGTGCATCCTCACTTATATCCCACTTTTTGGGACCCTATGGGCTGTATCCTGCCAGGGTCCTCTGTCCATGGGATTCTCCAGGCAATAATACTGGAGTGGGTTGCCATTTCCTCCTCCAGAAGATCTTCCCAACCCAGAGAGCAAATTCACATCTCTTGCTTCTCCTACCTTGCAGGTGATTTCTTTATCACTGAACCACTGCGTAAGCCCATCTTAAGATTATAGAACCTTACAAATGAAATGTTCTCAGTGAAATCAAGATTTTGGATATATTATTATAAGAGTAGCTTAAGTATTATACAACCACCATACCTGTTTTTTGAGGCTAAGGTTTTTTTCCCCCCAGTGATATATCTGAAAACTGATTACTTGTTTTATACTAATTAAAATTTAAAGAATTAGAACAAAATGTATGACTGATAATATTTTTATCTTAGTAGAGTCCATAGATCTATAGGCTATAAATCTAGTGACAGTGACTAAGATAAGAAGTCAACATTTTTTCTAAACATCAACATCTTATTAGCCGCTGTTCTGATAATTTGTGATGAAATATATGCCTATATTAATATATCTCAGTTTGTTACATAAGAATGTTCAGTTTTGAGCAATTTCATTGCTCTGTTGCTTTTTCTATATTATTTCAGGGGCTTCCCTTGTAGCTCAGTCAGTAGAGAGCCTGCCTGCAATGCAGAAGACCCTGATTTGATGCCTGGGTCAGGAAGATCCCCTGGAGAAGGAAATGGCAACCCACTCCAGTATCCTTGCCTGGAGAATCCCATGGAGAGAGTAGCCTTGCAGGCTATAGTCCATGAGGTCGCAAGAGTTGGACATGACTCAGTGACTAAATCACATATTATTTCAATTCTGTTTTTCTTAGAGTTAAAATACTCCTTAGCAAGAAAAAACAATTGGTTTAACATCCTTAATACCATAAATAAATATAGTACTATAAATGCATAGTTTTAATTATATATAAGATCAATTTTGCATGTTCCTTTTATATTTTTTTCCATTCATGTCATAAGAGGTATAATATACTCTCTGCAGTTTATAATACTCCTATTCAGAACCTTGTGATTTCAAACCAAATTAACCATGCATTTTAAGAAAACAACATAATTGTGAAAGTAGAGAGGTCCATGTTCACTAATAATTTTATTTTCTCAGCGTCTTCTGTAATCTTATTTGCACGGGCATACAATTCAAGGACTACATCTGAGTTGTAGTAATTTGGAGCCGTCAAAGCCTTCACTGAACTCCTGCAGTTCTGCACTTTGAACATATTGCCATGGGTGGGTGGAGGCAGCTGGTTTCCTGTTTAAAATATTTTTGAGAACTTTTGAAAGTTCAGTTCATTCTCAGCCCAAAGTTTCTTCATTTTCCATCAAGAAAGAAGAACTGAACACGTGTAAATATTTATATTTGGAAGATTAATCAGGGATATGTGATTAAACTCCAAGAATTGGGTTAGCCTGTGTTATAGTTTATGCAATTCTATTATTTCCAGTTCTTTCAACATGTTTAAAGTAATTAGTTTTGTTTGGTTCAGGACCTACATTTTGTTATATTTAAAAAAGTGGAAGCATCTAGATCATTTGCTACAAGTAAATCTTTGGAGACAAAAATTTAATATACTTGAATTTGACTTGAATTTCCATGAACATATTTCATGTGTAATCAGAATGTAAGCTCCATGAGGATGGACATTTAAATCTATTTATTTACTGATACATCTTCAACCCCTGGAACAGTATGCCTGGCACCTGATCGAAATTCAGTAACTATTAGGTAAATGGATGGGCTTCCCTTGTGGCTCAGTCAGTAAAGAATCTGCCTGCAATGCAAAAGACCTGGGTTTGATCCCTGGATTGGGAAGATCCCCTGGAGAAGGAAATGACTACCCACTCCAGTATTCTTGCCTGGAGAATCCCAAGGACAGAGGAACCTGGCAAGCTATATAGTCCATGGCATCACAAAGAGTCAGAAATTACTGAGCAACTAACACTTCACTTAGGTGAGTGAATGTCTGAATATTCAAGGCTCAAAAGCTAAAAAATTACCTTGTTCTACTTTAGCAGCATGCATAAATGAGTAGACATTATTACATAAGCGTGTGTATGTTTTTAGCAAAACGATCCTCAAAGTGTATTGTTTCACATCCATTTACTGGTTTGTGTGTCTCATTTTGCCTTTGTTTCATATAAGTTGCAGAAATAATTTTAAAGCCATTAACTGAATGAAAAAAAAGTAAAGACAACTGGAAATAAATACGGTACTTTAGAAATCTTAAAATTACTATCATTAAATTAATTAAACAAGGAGGTCTTTAGATGAAGGGGTTCAAATGCCGTGGTGGCCTGTGGACGCAAAACAAAATCCAAGCCCATTAATACCTCAAGGTCACTGAATTGAAACATAAGGACAACTAATCACAAACAGGCAACTTGGGGTAAATTACAGCTAATCAATCATTTCCTTATTTTGCTTCCACTTTTTCTTTGTAAAAGCCTCTTCTCAGCCTCCATCTGTGAAATCTTCTGGTTTTGTACTACCTGGCTGGAATTAAATTTCCAGCTCAAATTTTTTGGCTCAGATAAAGTCTTAACATTTCTAATATGCCTCAGTTTATATTTTAACACTATCTATGTACCACTGCTTGTTTTTAATTATGTGTATTTTAGATTGTGTAATAATTTTCCGGTTACATTTAGAGCTGTTGGGAGAGTGTTCATTTTGGAACAGGGTGTGTCATGCTGAAAAAATACAAAAACAAAACCCTAATAGGACCAAAACTTAGAAAAGTAGTGAGCAGCGTCTTTCAAAGGAATTAGATTCTACCTACCTGTTTTTTTAACCAAAGAAATTATTTGAAAACTTCAGTGAAGAACTTTGGTAATGAACAGGCCTTTGCATCAGCGTACTCAGCAGGTGGTGAAGCCCTGCTCCGAGGTGGTTAGGCATCACATATGGCTTCTATCTGATTAAAATGAAAATGGGACAACAAAATTTCCCAGAGTTTTTTGCTTTTTTCAGTTCTACCATGTCATTAGAAAGAAAATTGAGGCAGAATTTACTCTTAATCTGCTTTAATAACCGAGAAAATAAAATCTCTAGTGTGACTGTGTTTTGTTATTATTCAGTTACTAAGTCACGTCCAACTTTTTGCGACCCCATGGACCACAGCCCATCTGTCCTTCAGTATCTCCCGGAGTTTGCTCAGACTCGTGGTCACCGAGTCTGTGATGCCATCCAAACCTCTCATCCTCTGTCGCCCTTTCTCCTCCTGCCCTCAATCTCTCCCAGGCGTGTTTTAGTTCTGCAATATTTTGGGGTGCTTACTGAGTGCAGGTTACTCTCTAGGTGTGTATAAATTTAGCAATTTTTAGAGAGACTCTTTTGAAGAATTTTCTTCATTAGGAGGACTAAATGTATAGAGCCCCATGGAAAGGTTCAGGAGAACAGTTTTCTTTCTGTGTTGATATGATGCAGACTTTAAGAAAGGGGGAGTTTTGAAAGGAATAGCCAAGGTGATCAAGTGATTGAAAGGTACAAGGCTTTTGGGAGAGATGACAGGCGAAGACAGTGGGTTTCATGGAGCATGGACAGCCATCTGACTCTTACAGGTAGAGAGAGAAGCTGAATCAGATAATGAATGTGTGGATCTGGAAGAGACAAATATTAGACTGAGTTTGGCTTTAAAGAACTGAGCATATTCATGTAAATAGATAAATGATTCAGTCACCAAATGTAGGTACCTTTTAAGTTTTCCACAATGGAAATAAATTTAAGATTCTCCTACTGACCCCAAATGAAAGTAAAACTCTCATGAGGTATAGGCAAAAATATACTATTAGATTTTCATCATCACATGATGAGTCCTTAATCTCTTATTCTTAAACACTCTAGTGTAGAAACTAAAGAAGATTGCAAAAGCTTAAGTCATGGTTGGGATTTATAGAAAGGAAAAGAGGCTTTCCATATTTCCAATAGGAAGTTTCAGTATTTTAATGGGAAAATATAGTTTCATTTAAAATAAATTCAAAATCCACATTACATTAACATGTCAAATAGTCTTTGTTCTACTTTATGAAAAGTATTATATTTTAAAATGTGTGTTATGACAAAAATTTAAATGTTAACCAAAGCATTTATTTCAGAAAAATGTTTCCTTTTAAGTTCACTGAGCTTTATATTCATTTAGAAATGATGACTATATCTGATCACTGGACTATAGATGTTATAAAATATTAGAAAATAACTTTCATGTGGTGGTGAAGTTAAAATAATAGAAGAGTTTTTAAAGAGCATATGAATTTGAATAGTCTTGTCTATATGTTAGCATTACATACTGAAAGGTCGGGGCATGTCCCGGGAAAGTGCCGCAAGGCAAATTCCAGAGGCTGGCTAAACTTCTGGGGACCGACCCCCTGCAGCCTGGTCCAATCAGGTACCAACACAGAGCCCTCGGACACTGACCGCCGCTGTAGCCCGCGCTTTCTTCCTTATATGAAAAGACCTGGCTTGGACGCCGGCCCTGGCTATAAAACCCCTCCCCACCCCTCATACCTCGCAGACTCCCTTTGTCTCCTCACTCACCCGCCCCCCGGGAGTTCTGCCAGAGAGCAACGCTTAATAAAGGCCTTTACCACCGGTCCTTAGAGGCGGCTTTTTTCCTCCCGCGGCGTTTTTCTAACACATACGTGTAAAATCTGTTACGTCTTTCAGATTATGAGTGTTAACTGAGTAGATTAATGTTTTGAATAAATTTGTCCCAGGTGGTGCCAGTGGTAAAGAGCCTGCCTGTCAACGCAGGAAACAAAAGAGACATAGTTTCCATCCCTGAGTTGGGAAGATCCCCTGGAGGGGGAAATGACAACCCACTCCAGTATTCTTGCCTGGAGAATCCTATGGACAGAGGAGCCTGGTGGGCTACAGTCCATGGAGTGACAAAGAGTCAGACATGACAGAAGTAACTTAGTACTTAGCACAAAATACAAAAAGGAATAATATTAAAGCTAATCAATCATCAGGCTTTTTCTGCTTTTGTTTGCTACAGAATATTTGGGGAAATGCATAAAAGCAAAAAATAAAGCAAAAATTATGCATAATCTGTGCATAACTTTCTATTTGGAAATTATGAAATATGCATATTTTAGTTCAAACTAGAACTGCATTTCTCATACAAGAAATATTCCTTCTGAAGAATTAATATATAGGAATTGAGCATTGACACCAGAGGAATTTATTTTAATAATCCAAGACTAAAAGCTTGGCTAGAATGAGAAGTGATATCAAGCAAAGGAAACGTGGAAATTCTGAAAAGGAGAGGAATAGAAAGGAGACCAGCAGGTAAGACAGGTGCAGCTGTACAAAGGACTTTGAACTTAATCCTAAGGATACTGTAAGTCCCCTACATATGAGCCTTCGGATGCAAGCGTGTGTTCGTATGTCCAGTCACTTCCCATGTGAGTGAAGTTGCAGCTTGCCCTCTGTGTCCTATTGCTGACGTTCCTTCAGCTCTGTCATCTCCAACCTCCTCTTTTTCCTGCAGTCAGTAACTCTTCTTACTTGTTCACCCAATGCCAGCCCCTGTATACCAGCTGTTGTTTCTATTGTTATAGCCATGCTTTCTGGGAAACAAAGTCACTCAGAAGGACAATGCAGATAGTGGAGTGCAGTTTATTACACCGGCGGGCCCAAGGCAGAGTCTCCTCTTAGCCAAGGACCCCAACCAGCGTTTGTGAAAATCTTTTATACCCTGCGTACGTGTCCAGACCCACCAGCCCAAATCCCTTGAGGCTTACAAAGGAAGGGTAAATACAATCACAATAACCCCATCATTCACGTATTATGTGTTCAAACAGTTAATAATCAATAAGCCCGCGGTTATATTCCAACCAGTTAATAACCGATAAGCCTGTGGTTACATTCTGATAGATACTGTCCGGAGGCAGGGGTGATTAGTGTCTGTTTTCTCTTAACCTGGATATGATCTTCAAGATTCCCCTGCCCAGAGGGGGGTCTTATCCTTCCATTGTCATTCCCACAGGTGCTAAGCACAGAGTTCAGAGTCCATTGGAGAGGCGGCCTAGCACGATCAGCATGGACAGGCCTGAGATGGAGTCCAGGCCCTATGAATTTCTTCTTCACTATTATGGTACTTTTCAAGTACCATAGTATGGTACTTATTCTCCTGTGAGAATAAATGTGTTATCTTTGTTTTTGTGTGTGTTTCTTTTGTATCATTTGTGGAACAAGCATTATAAATGTATTACAGTACAGTACTACATAGCCCTTTATGTTAGTTGGGTACCTAGGCTAACTTTGTTGGACTTATAAACAAATTGGACTTTCAAACAAATGCACTCTCAGAACAGAACTCATTCATATGTAAGGGGTCTTACTGTAATGGGAAAGCACTCACATAACACTGTAGATCAATTATACTTCAATAAAAAATAATGGGAAAGCAATTAAAGATTTTCTGCAAAGGTGAAATAATCAAATGAAAAATATAAAAATATCTCTCTGGGTATTGAGTGGTGAACAGTGGTGAAAGGGAAACAGTCACAGGTCTATTTCAGTAACCTAAGGGTGAGATGACTGTACTTGGATCAAGGGGGCTGAGATGGAGAAAAGTGAATATCGAGGTAAAACTTCTTTGAGAGTAAAATAAACAGGATATGGTAATTGAGTACAGGGGATGATGAACAATTAGTAAGGAAGTCTAAATTTTTGGTTTGCAAACTGAAGGGGTATTAGTGACGTTAACTAATAGAAAAAAATGGAGGAAAGCCAGAGTTAATCTTCTACAGAATAAGAAATATAGAGTGTGCTCTAACCTCCCTGAAACAGCAAAATTCACACTTTCCATTTCCACATAAATACACAAGAAATGCCCTTTTCATTTCCAACAAGCCTGAGGATTCTAGATTACTGAAATAAGATTTGTTGTGGCACAATGGACATACATAAACATAATCACATGTGTATGCATTTTGGCAGTTGTAAACTCATTTCTAAGAGAATGAAAAGAGTAGCATTAGTCCCTTTTGGGATAATTGGATGAATATGTTCTATGTTCTAGTCACTATAAGGACAAGAATAAATAAGATGCAAACTCACAGGCAGTGGCAGAAACAGATGTATTAAAATTATTCTTTGGTATCATAAATTCAGAATAAAGCAGTTAACCAGGGTGTGGGGCCACCGATAAAGGAAGAACAGCCTGGCAATGAAATATAGTGTAGATCATTGTTCTCTCATTATATTAGCCAGCCTTCACCACCATTACACACACAGTCACAAAGGAACTCTATGTTTATTGTTAACTTTTTCACCCACATTTTTTAAAGGCACAAGACGTGTCTATCTAGACTGCGTACCTTGTAGAGTACAAGTGTAAACTGATTGTTGATGACAGGATTAGGGTAGCCTTGCCTCTGTTTATACACTCTCTAAGAAACATGAATCTTATCTGGGCAGAACCAAGGAAAAATCAGTTTGAGTTACTTACTTCAATTTATCATTTCATTGTTCCCATAGCTTCCAGTAATTCAGAAGTGGGGTTGTTTACATTCTTATATCTTGTTCTTTGTTTCATCTTTAAGTGCTTTGCTTTCTCAATTTTAATAGTCTCATTTCCTCTGATTTCATTTTACCAGATATTTTATTGCCCAAAGGAGGGATAGAAAATAGATTGTTCAAAAAACTGATTCTCAGAATAATATCCTCTAGCTTCAACTGAAGTTTTGGTACTAAGTGATTAGAAATGTGTGAACATTGGTTCTATATCATGCATCTTCATTTCAGTCACAAATTCATGACATACAGAAAAGAAATTTTATTTAGTAAAAAGAATCATAAAATAATAGCTACCATTTATTGAATGTCTACATCGTGCCTAGATCTTTACATATATGAGAGTGTTGCATTCTCACAGAAAACTGATAAGGTATTCTTCAGGTTTAGAGCTAAAACTGAATCTGAGAAAAGTTAACTAACTTCTCCAAAATTTTAACACCCAGTCAGAAGTTAAATCAAGTCCTTAAATCACTACCTTTCCACCTGTTTCTTTCTCACTTTTTAAAAAGAAAGAAAATGTTTTTGTATTCATGTTAACTTCTGTTATGATTAACAAGAAGTGCTTGACTCCTCTCTTGTTTCCCCTGTGGCAGAAAACAAAAATAGACAAAAAAAAACCTGTGCATTGTATTCAAGCCAGCACAGTTCCCAAGGTAATCAGAACACTTACTCCTTTGCCGTTTAGGAAAAAAAAGGAGTTTTTAAAAATTGTTATCTTGAATTTATTTTACTAGTAGGGACAATCTGTTACTACAAAATGTTACATGTGTTTTTCTATTTTCTATTTCCATTTATTATTACTTTTATGAAATGCTTATTATGTTTGAGAATTCTTTTGACTTGTAATAGTACAGATAATCTCAAAGTAGAAAAGTATATGAGTTAGTTCTCTAGATTTTATTCAACAGAGATCCGGGAGACCAGAGACTCTGAGATTAGATTTTTTTATGCTGTTAAAGATTACTAGAAATTTAAAAGTAGATCTGGCCATTGTAAACATGATGAACAAACGGAAATTGACATCTGAATTTAGTCTTCTTCCAAAATATCAGTTACTTTCTTTTTCACATTTTCCATTTTGATTTTAGCATTTGAATAGCAAAATAATTATCTGGATTCTGTTTTTATGTTTCCCAAATGTTTGAGAAAGGAAGTGAGTTCCAAGAAGATGGAGGAAGTGCTTGAGTCTGCTTTTTCTTCTTTTTCCCTCAAGTCCAGTTATCTTTGTGCTGTTAATGCACACCAGTTTAAAGCAGGACTAGATAGTTTCATTGGTGATCTATTTAAATTGAATAGTTTAAAAAATGCAAGAAAGATAACTGGAGGAGATGTTATCAAGCAAATGATCATAAGGGTGCATGGGGCGTTGTGTGTGTGTGTGTCTATGTGTGTGTGTGTATGGGGGGAAAAGGCTGAATGACTACTCTGTCATGAGACTTGTTGAGGACTTTACAAACCATTTGTTTGCTCTCACTTGTGTCTTTGTTTCCGTTGATAATGAAATCCTGATCATCTGAACATGATTGTTTTAATGAGATTTAGTTTCTTAAGGCAAGGAAACATCTGAAGAACTTAATCTGAGTAGTTAGACAACTAAACTATGAGTCAACTAGTGCATTACGGTGTGTCCCCTTGTGTTGTAGCCACGCTTTCCGGGAAACAAACTCACTCAGAAGGACAATGCAGATGGTGGAGTGCAGTTTATCACACTGGGGGGCCCAAGGCAGAGTCTCCTCTTAGCCAGGACCCCGACCAATTTTTGTGAAAACCTTATGTACCCTAAGTGTACGTGCCCAAGCCCACCTCCCCAAATTCCCTTAAACTAGTCTGAACAAAGGAAAAAGAAAGTTACAATCAAAGTTAACCTGTGATTCATATGCCTTAAGCCTAGGTAGTTAACAGTGGACAATTATCAATAGGTCTTTGGTCATACCCCAATAAGCATAATAGAATGTATGACTGTATTCAGTTACAGATAATTAGGGTATTCTTTTAGGCGATGGAGAGCCCTGGGGCTCTTCCTTCCATGGGGCTGGTTTTCCAATTGGTTTGTCGTTTCCATAGATACTGGGCATACAGCTCAAAGTCCACAGTCCGGCCCAAGATGCAGTCCTGTTTTCAAGATGGAGCCTGTTCTGGTTCCTCCTTCACTTGTATTAAAGAGACATGATTGAGGCAAAAAAAAACAAACAAAAAAAAACAGGCAAACGTCTTAATTGTATTCATCAACCACTTCACTGGAATTAAACACAGTGACTTTACAGGACATTTCTGGATTCTAGGCCCATTTTAAATCTCCACACTAAACCACTCTAGTCCACCACAGCTAACTGAGAAACACGGAGTTCAAGCAAGGAGTTGTCTTTCCATGGACAAACCTCCTTTCAGGCAGAACTGTTGGCTCTGCAATTTGTGAGGGCTGTGAACCACGTGGACTGGTGCGTGTTGTCATGTTCTTCCCCTTGTATGACGGACACATTCTTACTCACACAATCATCCTTCTTTCTCAGCCAGCAACTAGAGCGACACGTCCCCTCTCCTCTGCTGCCCCGAGCCTTGGTACTCCTGTTAGAGCTCCCGTTACTGTGTTGTGATGATAATATTCTCCTTGTTATGTTTTTTCTGCTGCCTCACCTAAAAGCTGCTTCTTGACACCTGGAACTCTGGGTAGATGTGGTAAAGATAGCACCTGGCCACTGGCTTCTTTCTGATGATCTAAATGATGGTGTTCAGCCTCGATGACTTCATGTGAAGTGAACAAACTGTAACCATAAGCCACTCAATGATTTTTTAGGAAGGTCGTAGCTATCTGGCCACCACTGCAAATAAACAATAGGAACTTGTACGCATTCTCTGACCTTCCCTCGGGCCTGCTGCCTGTCAGTCCCACTCTCCCCAGAGGTAAACACTGTTCTGACCCCTGTCACGAGAGTAGCTTTACTTCTTTTTGAATTTATTATAAATGGGATCATGCAGAATGCATCGTTTTGTACCAGCTTCTTTCACTTACCATTTTGTGAGATGCCTCTTTCTCTGGCACCCACGAACATTTTTACTCTTACATAGCATTCTGTCACATGACTATAGCAAAATTTATGTGTCCATTTTTAGTTGGCAGACTATAAACAAGATCACTTCTGAGCTGTTGTGCGTGCAAGTTGCTTCAGTCTTTGCAACCCCATGGGCTGTAGCCCACCAGGCTCCTCTGTCCATGGAATTCTCCAGGCAAGAATACTGGAGTGGGTTACCATTCCCATCTCCAGGGGATCGTCCTGACCAGGGATTGAACCTAGGTCTTCTGCTTTGCAGACAGATTCTTTACCATCTGAGCCACCAGGGAAGCTTGAACAGTTAGGAACAATTAGGTATAATTATTCTCATGGGTAGTGGTTTTATAGTGTGGTTTTAATTTGCATTTCCTTGGTAACTAATGATGTCAGACCATTTGATGTGTTTATTGTCTATATGAATATCATTTTTCATGAAGTATATATTTTTAAATTTCCCATTGCTGTTCAGTCACTAAGTTGTGTCCGATTCTTTGCGATCCCAAGAGCTGCAGTATGCCAGGCTTCCCTGTCCTTCACTATCTCCTGGAGTTTGGTCAAATTCATGTCCATTGAGTCAATGATGCCATCCAACCATCTCATCCTCTGTCACCCTCTTCTCCTCTTGCCCTCAATCTTTCCCAGCTAGCATGTCTCAAGAAATCACATTAACTTTTTCTTGAAGATTTATAGTAATACGTGTAAATCTATGGCTGATTCATATCAATGTATGACAAAAAAATAAATTAATTAATTAAAAAAAAAGATTTATAGTAATTCATTATATATTCTAGATGTGAATCCCTAGTGAGAATACCTATGGGTAACACCTTTTCCCAAGCTATTGTGGGCATTTTTCATTCTGTTGACAATATCTTTTCTTGAACAGAATTCTTAGTTTTAATAAAGCTTTATTTTTAATTATTTACCTTATGGTCAGCACTGACTTTCCTAGTTGGAAATCTTTGTTTACTGAAGGGTAATGATTTTTCTGAGTTAACTTTCAGAGCTTTATTGTTTTCTATTACATTTGTAGGTCAGTGCTTTATTTGAAACTGATCTTTTATTTGGTGTGATGTAGGAATTAGTTCCATGTGGATAGATGTTTGAGCTGGCACTTTTTTTGAAGAAAAGGAAATAAATTTCCAAACAGAACTGTCGTAAATCAGGGACCACACTGGTCTGGGTCTGTATTTGGACCCTCTCTCTTCCATTCATCTGGCTTCCCTCTGGCCAACAACCTCACTGTCATAATTACTATATGTTTATATTGTTCTAACATCCAGTCATTTAATTCCTCAAAGTTTATTCTCCTTTAACTTTTTCTTGGCTATTTTTAACTCTCAGTATTTCCAAATGAGTGTTAGAATCAACTTCTCAATTTCCAAAAAATAAACCTTATGAGGGTTTTGATTGGATTTACATTGAATCTACAGGTTAATTTGTATGAATTGTGCTTTTTTTTTTTTTTTTTTACAATTTTGAGCTTCCCAATTCATAAACATGATATATTCCTCTATTTATTTAGTTAGCCTTTAGCTTCTCCCAATAACATATTGCAGTTTACAGAACATATGCTTTACCATCTTCTGTTATATCCCTATTTTGATGTATTTGATGGTATTGTAAAATAATATTGATTTTTAACATTGGATATTCCATATATAAGTATTGGTTTCTAGAATTGAGAAATACATATGTTGAATTTATATCCAGTAACTTTACTAATTTCACTTATTATTTCTATAGTTTGTGGACTGCTTTGAAAATTTCTACTAATATATTGTAGGAAAATGACAGATTCATTTCTGCCTTTCTACTTCTGTTTGATTTCTTTTCCACTTGCTAAGACCTCTCCCCTTGTATAATACTGGGCAGTAGTAGTTTTTGCAGGTACCCCTTTCTCATTTATGATTTGCCAGGGAAAGCTTTCAATAATTCACCACTAAAGATTATTGCTTTAGGTTTTTGACAGATAACCATCATCTCACATATTTCCCCTTCTATTTTTGGTTTGCTAAAGTTTAAAAAAAATTAACTGGTGTTCAATTTTTTTCAAAAGCATTTTATTTATCTTTTGAGATTGTTCTTGTTTATTTTGTTAATATGGCTTATTACATGAATTGCAATGATTGGTAATCAAATGCTAAGTCACTTTTATATTCCTGGGATATAATCAACTCCTTTGCCTTATATAAATCCTTTTAACCACCAGATTTTTCTTGCTAATGTTTTTGTGTATGTTTTTCATGGGAGATATATGTCATAAAGTTCTTATCAGGTCTTCATATCAAGGTTGTTTTGACCTCATAAAGTGTATTGGGGTGTGTTTAGTATCATTTTCTGGTTTGAATATATTGTCTTTATTAATTATTTATAAATAATCTTTGCTGGATTTTAGAGACTCTTTTCTCAAATATCTCTCATTCATTCATTCATTCATTCATACAACACATATTTAGTTAAAGTCCATTCTAACTCAGGCATTGTGCTAGCCCCTGGGCATGGAATGATAAGCAAATATGGTCCTTACCCATAGTGAACTCACGGCTTAGTCAGTGGGAGAGATAATAAAGAAAGTGTTAGTACTTAGTCGTGTCCACTCTTCACAACCCCACGGATAGTAGCCTGCCAAGCTCCTCTGTCAGGGACTCTCCAGGAAAGAATACTGGAGTGGGTTACCATTCCCATCTACAGGGGATCTTTCTGACCCAGGGATTGAACTTGGGTCTCCAGAATTGCAGGCAGATTCTTTAATATCCGAGCCAACAGGGAAGTGGGGGAGATAGAAAATGATCAAATCATTTTAAAACATGGACCACAACTCTGTTGTACATTTATGAAGGATGAGTATCAAGGTTCAGAGATCACAGGAGGGGACGTGATAAAAGTCATGACTATGGAAGCTTCCTGTGGAAGCAAATAGTCAGAAATAGATCAATTAATTTGAACTGGCATCTAATTCATACAGTTAGAATGCTATAAATGAGAATAACTGATTATCCAGCGTGGATACTCATTTTTTGTGGAGCCCATTCCAAATATCACAAAAACTGCTGTGAGGTTTTCCAACAATGGATATTTTTATTGTGTAAAACAGATTTTACACATGCAAATGGATAAATATTTAACATGTCAAATTGCCATTTTAGTTTGAAATAGGGAATTTTAAAAAACTGATTGCTAATCACATTCCTAAAGTAAGATGGTAGGTGTTGCGAGAGGGCATCAGAGGGCAGACAGACTGAAACCACAATCACAGACAACTAGCCAATCTGATCACATGGACCACAGCCTTGTTTAACTCAATGAAACTAAGCCATGCCGTATGGGACCACCCAAGACGGACAGGTCATGGTGGAGAGTCTGACAGAATGTGGTCCACAGGAGAAGGGAATGGCAAACTACTACAGTATTCTTGCCTTGAGAACCCCATGAAGAGTATGAAAAGGCAAAATGATAGGACACTGAAAGATGAATTCCCCAGGTCGATAGGTGCCCAATATGCTACTGGAGATCAGTGGAAAAATAACTCCAGAAAGAATGAAGGGATGGAGCCAAAGTAAAAATAACACCCAGTTGTGAATGGGACTGGTGATAGAAGCAAGGTTCGATGCTGTAAAGAGCAATATTGCATGGGAACCTGGAATGTTAGATCCATGAATCAAGGCAAATTGGAAGTGCTCAAACAGGAGATGACAAGAGTGAACATCAACATTCTAGGAATCAGTGAGCTAAGATGGACTGGAATGGGTGAATTTAACTCAAATGACCATTATATCTACTACTGTGGGCAGGAATCCCTTAGAAGAAATGGAGTAGCCCATCACAGTCAACAAAAGAGTCTGAAATGCAGTACTTGGGTGCAATCTCAAAAATGACAGAATGATCTCTGTTTGTTTCCAAGGCAAACCATTCAATATCATGGTAATCCAAGTCTATACCCCAACCAGTAACACTGAAGAAGCTGAAGTTGAACAGTTCTATGAAGACCTACAAGACCTTCCAGAACTAACACTCAAAAAAGACATCCTTTTCATGATGGGGGACTGGAATGAAAAGTAGGAAGTCAAGAAACTCCTGGATTAACAGGCAAATTTGGTCTTGGAGTATGGAATGAAGCAGGGCAAAGGCTAATAGAGTTCTGCCAAGAGAACGCACTGGTCATAGCAAACACCCTCTTCCAACAACACAAGACAAGACTCTACACATGGACATCACCAAATGGTCGACACCAAAATCAGATTGATTATATTCTTTGCAGCCAAAGATGGAGAAACTCTATACAGTCAGCAAAAACAAGACTGGGAGCTGACTGTGGCTTGGATCATGAACTCCTCATTGTCAGATTCAGACTGATATTGAAGAAAGTGGAGAAAACCACTAGACCATTCAGATATGACCTAAATCAAATCCCTTATGACTACACAGTGGAAGTGAGAAATAGATTTAAGGAACTAGATCTGATAGACAGAGTGCCTGATGAAATATGGATGGAGGTTCGTGACATTGTACAGGAGACAGGAATCAAGACCATTCCCAGGAAGAAGAAATGTGAAAAAGCAAAATGGTTGTCTGAGGAGGCCTTACAAATAGCTGTGAAAAGAAGAGAAGCGAAAAGCAAAGGAGAAAAGGAAAGATATTCCCATTCGAATGCAGAGTTCCAAAGAATAGCCAGGTAAGATAAGAAAGCCTTCCTCAGCGGTCAATGCAAAGAGATAGAGGAAAACAACAGAATGGGAAAGACTAGAGATCTCTTCAAGAAAATTAGAGATACCAAGGGAACATTTCACGCAAAGATGGGCTCAATAAAGGACAGAAATGGTATGGACCTAACAGAAACAGAAGATATTAAGAAGAGGTGGCAAGAATACACAGAAGAACTGTACAAAAAAGATCTTCAAAAAAGATGGCTGGATGGCATCACCAACTCGATGGACACGGGTCTGGGTGAACTCCGAGAGTTTGTGATGGACAGGGAGGCCTGGCGTGCTGCGGTTCATGGGATCACAAAGAGTCGGACATGACTGAGCGACTGAACTGAACTGAAAGCATATTAGATTTTATTGGAAAAAAGTTGATCCAGAAAAATAAAAATATTGAAATGTGCCCGAGTCATCATTTGAATAATACAGAATAGTCAGATTATAAAGGCTAATAAATGTGCAACGCTTAGGAAAATTCTTGACAACTTCACATTTTCTCTTTTTCTCTGTCTCCAAATTTCAATTTAAGATGCAAATAATTTAGTTTATCTATCATTTGATATGCAAAAATTATTCTTATTTAAAGATAATTATAAAATATTTTAAGTGGCTCATAATTAGAAAACCAGTTATCCTCAAATCAAATTTGATGAATGAAATTGCAAAACTGCATCATTTTAATGCTGCCTTATGTATTCAAAATAAGCAGTACTTGACTTTAAAAAGTGCTATTGAATAGAAAGCTTTTCTCATATGGTTGTACTTCACACTCAAAAAATGGATGAGACTTCCCTGGTGGTGCTGTGGTTAAAACTCTGTGCCTCTTGCAGTCCAGGGGGCACAGGTTGGATCCCTGGTCAGGGAACTAAGATCCTGTATGCTGAATGGTGTGGTTAAAAAAAAAAGAATGAAAAATTCTAAACAACTAGTAGACAGTTTTTCTTTCTCCAAAAGCAAAACAAAATCTTGCTGTCAATTGGAAAAGATACTTTAATAATTTAACTTATCAGCATGTTAAAATGTAAAAATAAGCATGCCCATTTTTACTTAACACTAAGAAGAAAATTATGTGCACTGAATTAAACGTGCTAGCAACTTCAAGTCTTCTGTAATTGTAGACAGTCATGTGCTCTTGAGAAGCCTTTAATTGTACTCTGCCCTCATTTTCTAATTTTAACTTGTTACAGGCATTGTTGAATGTCAGTTTATATTTCCTGTTACCATTACCTCTTCAAAGGGCCAAAATATACTAACCCCAAAACCCCAAATATTTATCCCTTGTGGTTTTTGACTTCCCAAATATCAAGAGAGACTAAGAATTGATTTTTCGGACAATTCAATATTGTTTCGTGCCGACTGCAGTCTTTTAGCTATTTCAATGTAATCTGTAAAGAAATTTTTCTCTGCTGTCTAACACCAAAGCTTTAGAAAAGTGATTAATAAACTGAAGCTGTTTATAGGTTCTAAAGTTGCACTAAGTTTCATTTGAAGTATAATAGGCAAAAACATAATATAATATTTGTTACATTTATTTCCTTAAATACAACATATTTGTATTGCCATGAACCCTTTACATTTTAGCACTGTCTGAAGAAACATCATAAAATGTGTTTTCTCTTAACCTATGATTGGCATTTGGATTAATATTTACTGTTTTCTTTTCCCTCATTTATATGATTTAAATTTTCCATTGATACTGACTTTAATTGGTACAATTTCACATTTTATTTCTTAAGTACTTACACTTTTGTGTAAGGTTACACTGAATTATCATTGATGGCCATGATAATTGATGATTTGAGGAAAGGATTTAATAGTCATGAGTTGTCTTTCTGTATTTCTGCATGACAAACTGTACCAAAATTTTGTGACTTAAAGCAGCATTTATTGTCTCACCGTTCCTGTGGCTTCGGAATCAGGTGTGGCTCAGTTGTGTCCTGTCTCTGAGTCTCTCAAAGGGCTTCAGTTAAAGTGTCAGCCAGGGCTGCAGTGATATTTAGCTTCCACTTGGGGTGGATTTGCTTCCAAGCTCCCTGAAATTGTTGTGGGCAGGGTTTACTTTCTCATAAGCTGATGACCAGGAGAAGCCCCCACTTCCTTGCTGTGTGAGTCCTGTGGGAAAGCTTATGTTCTGGCTCTTTGCTTCATCAGAATGACCAAGAAAGGGGTTGGTAGAGTGCTACCAAGATGGAGGTGGTGTCCTTTCCTAACGTAATTTCAGAAGTGATACCCCATCACTTTTACAAGATTATATTTATTAGAATGAGGTCATCAGGGCTAGGTCCAGTGCATGGGAAGGAATTATATACAGTTATGACTATCAATACCCTGTGGCAGAAAGCGAAGAGAAACTAAAGAGCCTATTGATGAAAGTGAAAGAGGAGAGTGAAAAACCTGGCTTAAAACTCAACATTCAAAAAACAAAGATCATGGCATCCGGTCCCATCACTTCACGGCAAATAGATGGGGAAACAGTGGAAACAGTTAAGATATCTTCTTGGGCTTCAAAATCACTGCAGATGGTGACTGCAGCCATGAAATTAAAAGACACTTACTCCTTGGAAGAAAAGCCATGACAAACCTAGAGAGCATATTAAAAACCAGACACATTACTTTGTCAACAAAGGTCCATATAGTCAGAGCTATGGTTTTTCCAGTGGTCATGTATAGATATGAGAGTTGGAATATAAAGCAAATTGAGTGCAGAAGAATTGATGCTTTTGAACTGTGGTGTTGGAGAAGACTGTTGAGAGCCCCTTGGACTGCAAGGAGATCCAACCAGTCAATCCTAAAGGAAATCAGTTCTGAGTGTTCATTGGAAGGACTGATGCTGAAGCGCCAATATATTCGCCACCCGATGTGAAGAGCCAGCTCATTAGAAAAGACTCTGATGATGGGAAAGATTGAAGGAAGGAGGAGAAGGGGACGACAGAGGACAAGATGGTTGGATGGCATCACCGATACCCATCCATATCCACCTACTTGATGGACATGAGTTTGAACAAGCTCCGGAGCTGCTGAAGGACAGGGAAGCCTGGCGTGCTGCAGTCCATATAGGGCCGCAAAGAGTCTGACATGACTGAGCGACTGAACAACAACAACAAAAGACATGAAAGGAAGTTTCATCAAAAATTATATATATTATAGTATATGCTGCTGCTGCTGCTGCTAAGTCGCTTCAGTCGTGTCCGACTCTGTGCGACCCCATAGATGGCAGCCCACCAGGCTCCATCGTCCCTGGGATTCTCCAGGCAAGAACACTGGAGTGGGTTGCCATTTCCTTCTCCAATGCATGAAAGTGAAAAGTGAAAGTGAAGTCACTCAGTCATGTCCGACTCTTCGCAACCCCATGGACTGCAGCCCACCAGGCTCCTCCGTCCATGGGATTTTCCAGGCAAGAGTACTGGAGAGGGGTGCCATTGCCTTCTTCATTATAGTATATAGTATATAAACACACAGAATAAAAATTTTTTACCTATCAAGGAAATGCAGTTTAAAACCACACTAAGATATGCCTATCAGAAAGGCTAAAATGAAAAAAAAAAAAAAGTGACAACACCTATGCTAGAGAGGATGAAAATGTAAAATGGTACAAACACTCTGGAAAACAGTTTGGCAGTTTCTGATAAAACTAAACATCTATTACTTTATTTCCCAACGGTTGAACGCATGGCCATTTATGCTAGAGACATGAAAATTTATGTTCATACAAAGCTATGTATATCAATGTTTACAGCTGCTTTGTCTCTAATAACCAAAAACTGAACACAGCTTAGATGACTTTTAGTATGTCACCAGGGTAAACAAACAGTGGCCTATAGTTACCATTGGATACTCCTCAGCAATAAAAGCAAGCAACACCCCAAACCCAGAGTGTGCACACTTACAGCAACTTGGAGAATTTATAGACTATTGCACAGAGTGAATGAGTGAAACTGTATCTAAAGATTGTATGATGCAACCTTAAACTTTCATAATGTTTTGGTGATGAGAAACTTTTAGAACTGAGAACATTTAGAAGCGGAAATAATTTAGCGGTTTACAAGGTTTGGGGACAGGGTGAAGGCCATAAAGATGGTGGGTTGTGTCTTGACTGGAGTGGACGCACAAACCAAATATGTGATAAAATTGTATGGAAAAAACACACAGACATACAAAATTGTTGTTCAGCTGCTAGTTCAGTTCACGTCAGTTCAGTCCCTCAGTGGTGTCCGACTCTTTGCGACCCTATGAATCGCAGCACGCCAGGCCTCCCTGTCCATCACCAACTCCCGGAGTTTACTCAAACTCATGCCATCGAGTCGGTGATGCCATCCAGCCATCTCATCCTCTGTTGACCCCTTCTCCTCCTGCCCCCAATCCCTCCCAGCATCAGGGTCTTTTCAAATGAGTCAACTCTTCACATGAGGTGACCAAAGTATTGGAGTTTCAGCTTCAGCATCAGTCCTTCCAATGAACACCCAGGACTGATCTCCTTCAGGATGGACTGGTGGGATCTCCTTGCAGTCCAAGGGACTCTCAAGAGTCTTCTCCAACACCACAGTTCAAAAGCATCAATTCTTTGGCGCTCAGCTTCCTTCACAGTCCAACACTCACATCCATACATGACCACTGGAAAAACCATAGCCTTGACCAGACGGACCTTTGTTGGCAAAGTAACGTCTCTGCTTTTTAATATGCTATCTGGGTTGGTCATAACTTTCCTTCCAAGGAGTAAGCGTCTTTTAATTTCATGACTGCAGTCACCATCCGCAGTGATGTAGGAGCCCAAAAAAGTAAAGTCAGCCACTGTTTCCACTGTTTCCCCATCTATTTCCCATGAGGTGATGGGACCAGATGCCATGATCTTAGTTTTCTGAATGTTGAGCTTTAAGCCAACTTTTTCACTCTCCTCTTTCACTTTCAT